>NC_034591.1:35999247-36019917 GCF_900095145.1 Mus pahari | reverse complement strand
CTTCCTTCCTTCCTTCCTTCCTTCCTTCCTTTCTTTCTTTCTTTCTTTCTTTCTTTCTTTCTTTCTTTCTTTCTTTCTTTCTTTCTTTCTTATAATAGGATATTTTCATCACTGATAATTTCACGTGAGTTGTTGAACTAGTAAAAATAAGATGCTGATAGTATTGTCAGATATGATTTTGAAAATAATATATTAGAGAGTGGCATCTCAAGAAGGCTGAGTAGGCTCACTTTTTCTTTAGCTCACATTTCAAAAGGAAATTAATGAAATCAGCAACATGAACACTGCTGTTGAATTAGGAGGCAACCTGGGATATCAGAAGGGCAGTATATTTTTGTCTGGTTAGAAAGCAATCCACCAACTGGGTGGTATCTCAGGCTGTAGAGTGTTTCCTAGCATAGGCAGAGTCCTGGGTTCAGGATCTAGTATCACAAAACCCAAGCCTCATGGCACAGGCCTGGCATCTGGGAGGGGGAAGAAGGAAAATCAGGATTCAAGAACGTCGTTGGCTATATAGCAAGTACAAAGCCAGCCTGGGCTCCGTGACAAAACAAAACAAAACCAAAGATAAACAAAAGATGATATTTCTGACTCGGTATATTACTAGAATTCAAGTTCAACAAGTTTTAGTACAGAGGAACATTTTCCCATTAGAGAGAGAAGTGAAGTTCATGGTTCTGACACTCAGCATCAGAGCAACTACTTAGGAATTTCCTGGAAACTTTCAGGAGGCAAAAAAAAAAGAATGTACAGCATCTTGATTTTCTATCCTCCCACTTCCATCTCCATCCCCACTGGGCTGGAACATGTTTTTCAAAAACAGTTTTAAGAAAGCTTTTTAGGTTTTAAATCCATTGTCATAAACATTCTCTAACGTTCTTTAGGTAAGTTATCACAGCTATTGATGGTGAAAATTATGAGCCCATGAATAAAGGGAAACCTCAATAAAAATTAGCTTAGCAAATGACAGTTTTGTGCAGATTCATTATGAATTAATGTTTTAAAACTTTACTCCATGACTGACCAGTATGAAGAGGAGAGTGTACAGAAAAATCTGCCATTTGCTCTTTTTTTAAAAAATGGTTTTGCAGATATAGTCTGTCTAAGAATTTAATTTAATCTCTCTGATACAACAGATTTTGCTCATGTCAGCACATCATAATGCTCACTGTGTTCTTGGATTTGTCACTTAAGAATGTGCAGTAGCACCAAGAGTAGAGGATGTCAAGGTGGCAGCTTTTACAGCAATGTAAGTGTTAGCATCCTAAGTGTAAGAATTTATATAGTGTGCAAAGGAATCCTGTGTTATTCAAATGTTTAATCACTCACTAAAGAGGTTCTATGTGGATTGCAATAAAACTACATGAATAGACATGGCCACATGACAAAACTTAAGAAAGAAAGAAAAACGAAACCCTCCTTTCTATGAGTCACAGCTGAATGTGACTGTGGACTTTCAGTTCAATTCTGGAGCTAAACAGAGGCTTTCTATCTGAGAGGACTGAATCCTCAAAGACGAACCCTAAAGCAAAACTAGTCAGTAACTGGTGGTTGTGGGAACAAAGGCTCCACTCATGTATTGGCCTTCTGTGAGGTCTTTTCTCTCCTAAGCCACTGTCTTCTCCTGCATCCTTAAGACAAGTCAGGAAGATTACAAAGAACCTTCAGGTTATATGTGAAAGCTAGTTGATATTTATACTTAAGAAGGGAGAAAGGTAATAAAGACTCTTTAAATCTATACACCGTATCAACAAAGAAAGTCCAGGCGACTTACTTGTCTGCATCAGATATTCTTGATTGATGCTACATTTTTAAAATCCAGTAGACAAGAGCCTTTAATTTTTCTAGCTGTTAAAGACACATATCATCTGCTTATGATTCTAAAGTTCCTGTGTCTCATTCCTATGTCCTCCAGTCATGAAATATCCAACCAATCTTAGAGGCTGGATGGTCTTGTCTGCTAGTCTCTCACAGAGATGACCTACATCTTACACTATCCTGAAGTTGCTATCACAAATGCTGCTCTGCCTATTCTACATGGACTCCATGATTCAGTTAAGCCTACAACATGCATACAATTTCAGATTTGTGTGTGTATTTGAAATGAGCAATGTGGCAAGTTCTATGGAATACTGTAAATCTGTTGTGTTACACTTGGCATGAAACCATGGTATTTTCCTTGAGACAGAACAGCATTTGGAGGTAAGGCTGACCACCTTCACCAGAAAGTTTTGAAATGAAAATTTCTTAACTCTCCAAATCCCTGATGATCTCAGGATACATACCTCAAGAATATCAAGAGTCTACTATAATTATTTCTCATGAGTGGCTTATTTCTTATCTCATCAAAGAATAGCATTTTATTCTTTTTAAAGAAAACTCACAAATCACAAAAATATATTAAGTGTTTTTGGGGACAACACCTGAATGTCCAACAAGAATTTAACCTAAAACTCAAGCTATATTCTCATCGTGTGCTTATATGACTTTCACATTAAGGTAGAATGACTTAAATACTTTTGAAAAAACCATTCATTACCCATTTGTTTGATATTTTCAAATACAGCATTATTAAAACAGATGTAATTATTACAGTAAAAGATGCACTTAGATGAACTGGCCATTAATAAAACTGTCCTGAGAAATTATGGCATGTATATTCTTTTTGATTTTTTAGAGGGATTCCTAAAGGGCTTAGCAAATGATCATATCATTCTAGTGATCTGTAAGCTTTATAAATTTCAGTCAAGTAATAGTTCTATTATTATAAAACATATTTGGGTTCCAGGTTCTTCTAAGCAACAGAGAGAAACAAGAACAATGTTGCATTCATACTAAAACTATAACTTAAATTGTTAAGAAACCTCTTTTTCATGTAAAATAAAATAAAAACGAAACATTGGACACTGGATTATAAGAATCAACACAGTATTATCATGTATGGATAAAACTATGACTAGAATATTCTTTAGGTTCAAGTTAGAATTGATCATAAATTTCCTCCTTCCTACAAGATCAAAGGAACAGAGAAGATTTTATGATGAACACATGGTAAAGGAAGAAAGAATACAACAGAGAAAACGAACTAGCAGGCTGGTGTTTAGGAAAGTCAAGTGCAATGTAGAACATAGGCTGATAGATAGGAATAGACTCCACTGAGGAAACGCAGCCTTAAATGCAAGTAAAGTTCTAAATAATTTTGCTTTTTGTCTTTAATCATGTACTCAGACTGTTCGCCATGCTGTCATTCAGTTGAGCTTTTACAACACCACCAAATATCTTAAGATAAAATTCAAAGCCTAAGTCTTAAATCCTATGGAGAGGTCCCATAACAATATTAGTGTTTTATTCTATCCTTCCTTTCACTTTAGTTAAGGTAGAGAAGTCCAGGGAGTATGTACTTAAAATCCTAACAGATTACAGAGAGATACAAGTACCTGTGTAGTTAAGGAAGGAGAAACCTGACCTCTGAGAAAGTAATTTTCTTCCACATTTAATTTACGCTACATACATTTTCTTTCGTAGTAAATTGAGAAGAAGTGCATTTTATTAATTCTCTATTTTCCTGGAACATTAGTTTGAAAGTATGATGTTCCCATTCATTACTGCCCATATTAATATTGCAAATGCTAAGAATTAACTGCAATTGATAAAAAAGGGTAGATTAAAACACCAACATTTAATTTAACTAAACCGTCTTTGAACACAAAAGTTCTGGCTTTTGTAGGCATACTTTGACACACTAGACAAATCCTGTCTTTAAAAGAATTCTACATTCCCTGACATTCCTTAAAAGTTCAAGTTCCAAGGTGATTTGACCAGGTCTCCTCTGCTCTCTCTTTTCCTTGATTATACCCCACTCTCCCTGTTATAAACTTCCTGGATAACCATAATGTAAGCAAATTTCCTTTGCAACATGCTTCTGAGGCCATGATGCTCTGCCCAAGGACATGGGGCTGAATTCTCTGAAGCTGTGAACCAACCATAGCTCCCCACACTTTACTTGTTTATTTAGAATTTATTTTGCATTATATTGTTGTTTATGATGATGATGATGTATATGTATATATCATAGAAAAGATTTTGGATCTCCTGGATCTGGAGTTGATGGTGGCTATGAGATACCTGAGGGAATGCCAAGAACCAAACATGGTTTCATTCTCAATCTCCACATCACCTCTCCAGCCCCACTTTTGTGGTTTTTGTTAGGCATTTGGCAGAGTCACAATAAGTAAGTAAAGCAAGCCTTTTAACCCAGTCTTGTTCTTTCCTTAAGGCATCTCAATGCTATTCAGAAATTACTATCAATTTCTTCAGTTAACCAGGTTTCATCATTTTCTGTTTCTATATTTTTGATGGTATCTGTTAAAATTTGCTCCATCAAAAATGCCCTTCCTTTATTTAGCTATTGAGTTCCATTTCTTTAAAGCTAACTTTGTGTGTATGTGTTTGTGTGTGTGTGCGCACACATGTGCATGCATGTGTTTGTGTGTGTACTGTACTAGGTATTGAACCAAGTTCTTGCAAACACAACCACAGACCTATAATAGTGCAAACTTCATTCTCTTTATACCCAGGAAGAAAAGTTTTTGTAAACCCAAGCTTGATCAAGGTGACAATTTCCTTTTTTCAAATACTTACAATTTCTTCTTTTCAATTTTTTTTTGTACCACTCTGGCATAAAATCTAGTATTTTGGATGTGAATCTTAATATAATGTGAACTGCATCCTAAGTCCCTGAGGACTGGAAACTAGATAATCATTCAACCCATACTGAAGGAATGAAGGTTTCTTTCTCTTTGCCCAACTTCAGTCTCACAGATGACAATCACCTCTTCAGGAATGGTTTTACCCCATAGCTATTGATTTTATTTTTTTTTTAATGCAGAGACTAATTCAGGCATTAGACTAGAACAGAAAATCCATGGTTCCTATGCTGGTTACTTTCCCTCTTGCTGTGATAAAGAACTCTGACAAAAACAGATTAAGGAACAAGCATTCGTTTTGATTCACAGTTGAGGGTGCTAGCCCATCATGGCAGAGCAAGCATGGTGACAAGTGCTTGAGGAGGATGGCCAGGTTGTTGGGAGTATGGGAAGCTGAGACATGAATACTAGTGCTTATATACTTCTTTCCTTTATTTTGCAGTCTAGTTCTATGCCCAGGGAATGACACCACCTAATTTTAGGGTTGGTTTCCCCACTTTAATCAATCTAATCATTATAATTCCTCACAAGCAGGCCCAGAGGCTGCCTGAATCTAAATAATTCCTCAAAGGTATTCCTGATGTCCTGTCTGCTAGGTGATTCTACATCTACGCAAGTTGACAGTCAACAGTCAACATGACTGTCAACATTAACAATGAGCTAGACAGCTCTTCCTGTCACAGGACAGTCTAGTTGGAGAGAAAACACTAACTATAGTTATGCTCCATGAATGAGAAGTATACACACCAGAGTAGTCTGTAACAGAGGACATCTCTTAGCAATCCTTAAATATTCACAGTAGTTTTTCTAGCCATGAATAATTTTTTTAGCTTATTATAATAGTTAGAAATACTGAAAAGTTATGGCTGAATGGCCAAAAATACATACTTTAGTAAATATATCCCAGATGTAGATTATATAGCATGGTTCTAGGGTCTATTTTAACGGTGATGAATTATTGACTGAGTACCTAAGGACTTATGCTACGAAGGATGTGTAGTATTCTTTTCATTGTATACAGTTTTGATAATGTGTTTTATAAAAAATTAAAATATTAGATTTTTGAAATGTACGTGTGTGTACATGCATGGTGTGTGTGTGCGCGTGCAGACGTGTGTGTGTGTGTGTGTGTGTGTGTGTGTGTGTGTGTGTGTGTGTCTTTCTGTTATCATAGAAATCAGTTTCATGAAAATCAATCTATTAAATTCTTTAGTTGACTATGTTTCCTCAGTATGGATCATGGTAAGTATGTCACATGTAGACAATGCCCTCAGCAAAACAAATAAAGCACATATATATGAGGCAGTCTTCTGCTGTCTAACGTCAGTGTTTTCTGGGACATAGTAACAGTGGAAAGAAAAATCATGTGTGGTGCTGTTTAGGTGAATGTCAGCTGCCCTGTCATCTCAGCTTTTAAGATATTTAGTCAGTATCTCAGTAAGTGATATACTTAATACCTGGACCTATTTATTCAGTATAACACATAATAAATGGAATATGCAAACATATTTTAAATATAGATATTCACTTAGATACTTATAAAGGAACTGAGGCCATGGCAAACACTTGACAGGTGTCATAGACTTTACACAGAAATGGGAAAGTGAGAATGGAAGAGAGCTGATATAAATGTGGCTCTGACATAAACTAGTATGCTGCACTTCAAATCTTTCCCCACTTTTTAAGACTTACAGATTTGGGTGAGTGTTGAACAAGCAATTATGTAATGTCCCTGTGACTTGAGCCATTAAATAATTATTATCAGATGTGTTTTTTATTGCAAACTTCATAAAACATCTGTTTGAACAACAAATTTGGAAAAAAAGAACGAGATAAAGCATCTACTCTGGTCTTCTAAGGCATTCCATCAGACATGGCAGGAAGCTGTTACCTATGGACATCAAACATTCACCTTGCAAGTGTTGCTGAGCAGTTTCAAATAATGTTCAGAAATTTAACATGTATTCCATATCTACTATACTAAAAAAGTTTTGCTACGCTCTGAGTTGTTATGAGAAAAAGTAGACAATGAAGGAACCATATAAAGACACTTTAAAATACTAATTTCATACCACATGATTAAAAATTCTAGCAAATACATTCCAGTTTTAAAAACAAATACAATTCATGTTAATAATATTTGCAGAGACCAGGGTAAGCATTGATTGATATCTCTGTTTAAAAATAGATGTATATGCTAGTGTGGAACACAGCTAGGTTTTGATTAAACTTATAGTACCATCTTTTCATGTCTACACCTGCTAATCTTATCAAGTACCATGAAATATTAAAATTTCAGTTTCACATTGTATTAATTACAGTGCATATTTTGGAGGAAAAGTAAGACTTCATTATTTCTAATTTGTCATTCATAAAAATGACTTCTCACTCCTATGACATTTGGCATGATCCCATTAAGCACCGTATGATACTAAAGCACTATGTTCTTATCATCTATACACTGGAGCAGTGTTAAGACTAATATGCTCACAAAATACAAAATACAGGTGACAAAGGTGAGTCTCCAGTAGGTTTAGGAACTGCAGTTGCTAAAGAATATTTACAATGCTTTTTTTTATATCAATCTTTCCTGCTCAACCAAGGAAATTGAGTATTTCTGCTCAAACTGATTTATTTAACAGTTGACAGATGAACACACTCGTCATTCAAAGCCTCTAATATTACATTGTACATTTTTGTAATTTAAACAAAAATATATTCATTTTAGTTACTCAAAATAGCAAATATTGACTTGTAAACAATATAATAAAGGGAAAAAAAACCCAAAAAACAACAAAAACAAAAACCTAAGCCGTTTGTTCCATAGATACCCTGACACCCAGCAAGAAAGAAGCATCCATTATCTGATCATCAAAGAGGAAGGGGCAACTGCAAATCCTCAATGTTGTGAAGAAATATAAAATATACATTAGTTCACAGTATTGTCTGGCTCCCATAACAATAACCTTCTTCAATCATTGACTTATGTTGCCAACATCAAATCAGTTTTACCATGCCAAAAACAAAGTGAGAAACTACCCTGAAGCCATCCATACTAAGGGTCTCTGCTTGACTTGCCATCTCCTTTGGCTTCTGTTGTATGAACTTGCCCTGTTCTGTTAAGACCAGGAGGGTTTCATGGAGTCCAATAACTATGGTAGTATCACATTTTCTTTGATAACTAGGGCAGAGAAATGGCTATTGATGAGGAAAAGTCCTCCCCAGGACCCCTTATTAAGTAAAACAAAATCTTATGCAATTGTGAAATGTTGAAAAGAATATTAAATTCTGGAAGGTTTTGCGTTTCCAGTCTTTGCAGAGGTGTGGCCCTTGCTTTCTGTTGAGTTCCCCCTTCTCTTATCTTTCTCCTGCAGCAAAAGACTTTGTGACAAAGAAAATGTATTTTCTTCTCAACTCTGTCTATGAATTCATTTATTTATTCATTTTTTGGTAGCAAGAGATTCTTTTTTTAAATAGATCAGTAGCCTAAAATTTTCTTCAATAGAAGCTAAGCTTCAGAATACCATTATGTAAAACTTAGGCTCTAAATTCTGTGAGTACACATAAATGTGAAAACAGACAAGCCATGAAGAGAGAGTATTTTTCTAAAAAAATGCTACACAAAAGAACTACAGAACTAACTAATAGAGTTTGCCTTATTCGACACACACTTATATAAAACAAATGATTCAGGAGAAAGGATTGCTTATTTTTTCAAAAGCTCAGAGAAACATTGCGAGAAATGTCTGTGCAACTCTACACTCTACCTACTAGACAACTTGAAAAAATACTTTAAAATATTTTCCCTAGGGAAATATTCTATATATCTTGGTTAAGAAGACTATACATAAGCATAGTGGTTCTATTTATGTAACACCCAGTTCCTTTTGCATGAATACATCCACCGGTTTCACAGGACACACACAGTAAATAAGGACAGCAAGTACCAGAGTGGGTTCTTATAACTGCAGCAACAGTAACAGGTCCTTGGCAAACTAACAGAATTTTTTTCAATCAGGGAGGATTTCTGTATTGATTACTTGGATACTACTGCAGAAGGTTGCCTAAGACTGATTTGTTTCCTTCCATACCATTTCACCATGGCTTTGCTTTAATATTCACATTATAACCTATTAAAGAACAAAATCTCATTAATGTTCAGGAAGGAATTCACACAAAATATGTTATACCTATATGTAACATTCCTACTTAACATTTTGTAAAGAATGAACTTGGAAATCTATAAAATTATTTGCAAAGTCCTCTTTGCAAAACTCCCATGAATTTTCCTTCAGAACTAATAAGATCAATATGTGCAAATGCACAAATTACTCATATAAATATGACATGTATTGCATATTTGTCATTGTTGTTATGAGCATCATTAAAAACAGATCGCAAGGACAGGCATGCTTTACCAACCTGCAGTGGCCTCTGCTTATCACTGCTCTTAGGAGATTTCAGTCCACTTGTTTGCTGCTGTAACAGAAGTTGTCTTGCTGCCTGGAGAGCCTAAAAGTAAAAGAGAGAAAATAGCTAAATACTTTTTAAAATATGAAATGGATTGCTAGGTGTTCTTTACTTAATAGAAGCGAGGACTTTCACCTTTTTTACATGATTATTCTTTTTTTCTCTTTATATATAACACTCCCCACATAAAACATATGTGTACACATTTAGCCAAAATCCTACAGATGCATGTAATCCTGCAGGACGTAAATCTAATTTGTTGAAAGTGCTTCAAGAAGAGAAGATCATAAACTGCGTCAACAACCTCATTTTCACGACCTTGTCTCTGAGTGTTCCTAAAATGCCCACTCCCTTTCAAATTATCATTCAATTTGCATTTTCATATTACAATTTTGAAGCAAAAGCAGTAGACTTCAAGTGTTACCGGAAGCTGTAATTAAATTTGACAAATCAACATCAGATTATCTTGAAAGTGAATTAATAAGGATTTTCACTAAGATTAAAAACACTTTTTTCTTTGTACTTACAATTCAAGGGGAAAAAAACCCTCTCCTTTGACAAAATAAAGTGCAGTTTTAATGCCAAATAAAATTGAGTGGGTTTCATTTGCATTCTTAGCTAAATCAGAGAACAAAGAGATTACCACTCAGCCAATCAGGCTTGTTTCTGTGTGTGACAGAGTACCAACCAAAACAGAAGATGTTTTCATTTATTTTTATGTTTTCTTACACATTCAGCAAAACCAAATCCTAACATAAGAAAGTAACCTAAGAATTCTTTTCCTATAGATGGGACAGAGTGGAAAATCGGACTATATGAACTTATACAAACTGGAATCAAAATGCAATGTACATTACTTAAAGAGTTAGCAGTATTAAACTAATATTTTTTGAAAAGTTTTTGAGAGCTGCTATTTAAAAATTAATTTTTGACAACTGAGTTCCGTCAACGGGAATAATGAAAATTTTTGATATATGAAACTAAGTCATTGTCTGATATTGTTAGACATTGTTTTAGAATACAAGATGTTTCTTCCATTGTCCGAAAACATGGTTAGATCAATATTCTCCTATAATAATTAAGATTCTCAGCTGATTAAAAAAAAAGTACAATTTTGATTGGAATCAATGATCTGGCTTTTGAGTGAGTTTCTAGTATCCATGACAACAGTTGCTTTGACAAGATGTGCATATGGCTTTACACTGCCAGCTGGTGTGAACAATGTTTGAACTACTGCATTGAGATGCTGAGCAAACAGAAAAAGTTGCCACGTCTTAACCCTCAGGGAAGGCAGTCATCCCCTGATCAATTATGAAAAGACAGAGAAAGGGCTGCTACAGTCTGGCTCCAAGCAAGTTTTCTGAGAAGGCAGCCAGACACAGAGGCCAAGGTAAACAAGCAGAATGTATCAGCACCGGCTCCCAACAACACACATTTGTCTTCCCATCTCAGGATCTAGCACCTCTGTCAAGCGCTGCTTTTGCATTGTGAAGCACAGTTGCCCATGGTGAGGATTTTTCCTTTTGTGCATGTGTGTTAAAAAAAAACTACAACAAACTTTTGAAATAATTACAAGTCAAAGTAAGTATTGCTAAGAATGCACATGCCAGTGAATTTAGCTAAGTTATGATGTCGTTCAATGTGAGGATATAACACAAATTAATTCCATGACTATTTTACTGTCATAAAACTCACCAGAAAACTCCATTTGATATTTTAAATACTTTACATTCCCCCTTTCAATTGTGACCTATAAAATTAACCATGAGTGTCAACTTTCAAATTGATATTACTACGATGAAGCTTGAACTGTGCCTATGCAAATCTTAAGAAACAAAACAATAAAAACAATTACTTTTCTCATATTTCCCCTTTGAGATCTCTCTCTTATAAATATATACATATGTGTGAATGTGTGTGTGTGTGTGTGTGTGTGTGTATGCATGTTTGTGTGATATGCTCTTATACTTGAACTATTCTAATAAACACTGTTTAGAATCTTGGAACAATAATGATGTGTACTAAAAGGAATTTTAGAAATAGGAGAATATGAAGCACTCATTTTGACAAATGGGCAAACAATAAGGTCTAGAGTTGTCATTTGCTTTAAGACCACACACTATTTATGAATGCTTCATTCAAGGTCACCCTCCTTCCAGAATAATATGCATTCCAGTGTCCCATAGTATCTCTCTTCTGTCAAAAAAATATCAATCTTTAATGAACAATGAACAAAATTGTGGGAAAAGAAAACAAGATATCATAATAAATCATTTTCACTTGCAAAGATGGCAACTCCATATTTTTCAGGACTTAGAAGAAAGATGTCATAATCCTTATATATTTGAATCTTCGAGTTAATATACCTATCACAGAAAGAAGGCATACTTATTCACGAATAATGTTCTAGTTCTTACAAATGCCACTGGAACCTGATAGATCTTCAAACCTTTATAATATCCTGGTCACCCGGTCAGTCATTTCTAACACAATTTCAAGGTTCTAAAGCCAGATAAAATCTTTGACTGTATCAACACTTGGTGTCTCATTTTGGTGACAAGTAACCAAAAATCAATTTCCCAGTCACAGAATTAAAGTCTCAAGTGGAGGAGAGTTCAGTCACTCATCTGGTTCACAACCTTATAGGGCTTGCTCACTTTGTCCACATTTCTGGTTTTTTCTTAATGATGTTCCTTCATCTCAACACCCCAAATTAACCAGTATAATATTTGATCACCAGTGGCTACAGAAAAATTCTAGAAAGCTCTATATTAGAACCTCTGCTCGTGAAAGTAGGACTAGACAGATGCATACACCTCTGTCCCGCTAAGGGAATAATAATGGCAGCTCACAGGGCATCCAGTTAAGATGTGCCTCTTTAGGTATTTTTATTTCATATTAATTTAGATACTTGAGGGTCATCATCCAATACAAGTGGTTATGAAAATTAAGAGTCACTTGCCTAGTCCAGCATTCTTTGCTGGAGTAGTATCAATTGCTGTGATAAACATAAAACATGGGAAAATAAAACCAGCCAACCAAACCAACCCCTACCCCTGCAAACCAAAAACAAACAAACAAACAAACAAATAAACAAACCCTAAAAACAAAACAAAACAAAAAAAAATCCCAAGGATTCAAGCTTGCCTCAGCCACATACCCAAGTGGAAATCTCTGGCAGTTTATATTCTAGCCGCACACATCATATGACATTTTTATTCCCAATATCCTAGGACTGTATTTCAATAAACAATTGCTCTGAGACATTCACTCCTGTGGTTTAGTATTGTCACTGTTCAGAAGATGAAAGGTTATGAAGTAAAACACTTTCATCAATATAAGGTACTGTGTCGAATTACACAAACTATTAATTGGAAAATGACTTGCTGGTTTTATATTGATGAGTAGAAAAGGTAAATGCCAGTTATCCTCATGAAGTTTAAGATCCAGCTAGCCTCATGTGCTTCTCTCCTCTAGAATTAATTTAGAACAGAAACCCAAGAGCTGTTTACAATGTTTCTTTAATAAAGACCGAGCCTTTTTTTTTTTTTTTTTTTTTTTGAATGAGTAAGAGCTTGAGAAGGCAGCCAGACTGGGTTTGAGTTCCAAAGACACACTGGATTTGAATTAAGGGTGTGCCTTCCATAACAGTTACCTAATATTAGTAAGGCCAGAGAGGCTTAAGAGAGGATGCACTCAAAACGGAATAGTAATAAATATTTTTAGAAAATAATAAAAATGTTTGTGAGAAGATTCAAGTTACGCCTTTGGTAGTAGCAAAGGTGTAAGAAAGCACATTTTCTAGAACCGAGTGCATTTTGTTCTCTAAAATATTTAGAGAAAATATCAACTCCAACTATTATTGCACAATTTCAAGTAAGCTAAATTTTTGAAAGGGGAGCAAAGTTCAGGCGTGTCACTTGTCTCACATGGCATTAACCTCATGGTGTGATGAGTCTCAAAAAAATCATAACTCTGCTGAACAGGTCACTGTGAATATGAATTTAAGGTGAAAGGCTTTGGGAACCGCTAGACAAATCTGTCAAGTTTTTGTATATAATTTGTTTTTGAGGAACTCTGAAAACATTCTCCAGAAATAAAATCACTTGAGTGTAGTTTGGAGATAACCAGAAAACCAAAATATTGAGTATTCTAAGGTTTATAAGTAACATATTTTTCTAGGTAAATATATATGTACATTTAAGGGGAAACAGACATCATTCATATTCCTCCCATAAAAATAGGAATGCTTAACCTATCAGCCTGTTGCATTTGAAACATTAAAATGAAAAATGACATCTACGCCCATTAATATCTTCAATGTATAAACAGCACAGCGTGACACATTCATGAGAGCTGAAGGCTACAAAATCTCTCTGAAACATAAATAACAAAGCACTCAGAAGCATATTTGATGTTGATATTCATCTCCGAGAAAAACACTGCTGCCTAGGTTTCTTATGAAAATAGAAACAGTCCAAATGGATCTCCTGTAATTGGTTTCAGATAGCGAGGTCACAAGAAATACGATATAAGAACTGACTATGTGGAGCTGGCGAAACAAGAATGTTTACACAGGCACTCCCCCGTATACTGACACACAGGGTGTAGACTTTACAGATACACAGTACCCCAAAAGGGTTTCCACTCACCAAACTCCCATCTTTTAATTTTTGAAACATTTTACATTTAACATATTATTCTGAATACAGAACATTAAGTCTCCAAACAGAATTTCATTTTCTAGCTATTCCCTCAAGTGCAGTTGATTAAAAGTATATTTAGGTTATTTATCAGAGTAGAAATCTCTATTCTGTTTTGCTTGTCTTCCTGTTATGTTCGTGCTAAAGAGAATATACTGATAAATGTGATCTGAAGTCTCATAGCGCTATTTAATAGAAGGAGATTAATCATCTAATTGTCATAACCTATTTTCAAACAGCAATCTATCAGAGTGAAATTATGCATCTGTCGCTATTGACCCCTCATTTGATCATGCATGATACATAATTAGGCTAAGTTTGTTGGGAAAAAAGATAATTATTAAAAAATATTTTTGAAATAATTATTTTCTACAGTACATTTGTATAAAGTTAGAGCATAAATGTGTGAATATATTGGATTTATATTGTGTATCACAATGAGGCCAAATTGGAAGGCTAAAATCACTTATATTTTAGACAAAGTAGGAATGAGTAATGAATTGTCAAAGCTTCCTGTTTACCAATCAGATGCCAGACTTAGAAGACCCACTGGGGGTTAAAATCAAGGCATGGACTCTGCCTTGGGTCAACAAGTCATCTTCAGAAAGAACAGTGAAGTCCTCATGAGTCACGACCAAACTCAGTATTAGTATTATAGTGTAGTATAGCTTTAAAGTCTTCACCCATTTATGAAATAGGAACTAATGGTTGAGGTGGGTTTGGTTCCTTCCAGTCTGGAATCATGTACTTAATTTAATGGGATGGGCCCCTCTCCTATGTGCTGGCATTCGCTAATCTGCCAGCAATAGTACCAAGTGCCAGGCTACACCATCTCTTTTATCCACTCCTGTGTTGTCAGTGGTAATGAATCATTTATGGGCTAATCAATGGAACACTAATATTAACCACAATAGTCCTAACTATGAATCACTCATACATAAAGGGATTCTGCCAACTTTAAAATTCTTAAATGTGAAATGAAATAATAAATTAGCATCAATTTTACTCATTAGTCACAATTTTCTCACATGCTTTTTTGCATAGTACATACCCCAGAAATGTGTGTTGTATTTTGTGGGGGTTTTTTGTTATTGTTTTTTTCAGTGACAAAATATTTTAGTGTTTTTTTTTTTTCAAGAATGCTTTGAATTGAATTGTTTTTGTTTTCAATATACTTTAGTGTCACTTTTTCATTATGAGGGTAATATCTTTTACAAATTAAAGTAAAATAATTGTATGAGAATTTTGTGTGCAGGCATGTCTGTGTACCACATCCATGCCTGGTCCTGCATAGGCCAGTAGAGTGACAGATCTCCTGAGGTTGGAGTTACAGATGGATATGAGACACCTTATGGGTCCTGGGAGTCAAACCACCAGCTCTTATCCACAGTGCCATCTCTCCACTCCCAGGATCTTTTGTTGTTGTTGTTGTTGTTGTTGTTGTTGTTTGGACATCGATTGAAGAATAAATGCTTCATATTATATATAATTATAGAATTATCTCAATGTAGGCTATTGTTTGGATATTCTTTTTCTGGATTTTTCTTGTCAATTTAAAAGGATAATTCCAGATGCAGTATATAAATAATACTAGAAGAATAAAAGGCATGATTTTACCTAACACTAAAGTTCCTATATATGTCATCAGCCACATGACTAAGCCCTGAAGACTTGCAGAGACAGACGTCATGTGACACCGTGTCTGCCTTCAAAGACATTATTGTTTTGAAAAAGAATATCTAGTTGAATGTCAAAAGGTCACAAATAACGTTAATTAAAAATAAGAGTCACAAGAGATACTGAGAAAGTAATACTAGCATGATTATAGATTTGGCTAAGAGGGGAAGAACTAGAAGTTATCAATGACTCCAAACTGCAACGTTTGTGGTCAACTAGGAGAACATAAACTAGATAGGAAAAGACTGAAGAAAGAAGTGGACTGAGGGAAGGAGGTGGTGAAGTTTACTTTCTCTACAAAAACATAGGTTCATCGTGACCAGAGACAATTGATTGACAAGATTAGGAGAAAGATAGATTGTTAAGATCACTAATAAAGGAAATGAAGACAGAGGGAGTTCTAGGCCCCAAAGTCAAGGGACATGTTGAATGGAGATGAAAAAGAGAGGCTGTGAACAGTGAGGAAGCTGTAGTACACCAATGGGAAAAATAGAGAGCCTATTAGGAAACTAACATATCTACAGGCAAAAGATTTTTTGATAAAGGTGCTTCAAACATCCCAACAGTAACAATGACTTAATTAAAAATTGAACAAGCAATAAAGATGCATGTTTCTTAAAATAAGGCATATAGTTGGACAACAAGCAAATAAAAATGATAAATACCACTCATGATCTGAAAAATCAAAGCAAGTCACCATGAGGTATCATGGCCAACATAAAAAGTAGTCTCAAAAGACAAAAGAGAGCAATTGCTGGCAAAGAGATTAAGAAGATAATCTCAGTTACTCTTGACAGAATGTAAGTTAGTAAGTCATTATGGAAAAACAGTCTAAAGGCCAATTAAAATTTAAAACTTTAGAGCTAAAATATGACCCATTAATCCCTCAACTGGATTTCATAAGGAAATGAATTTAATTTGATGAAGACACCTCTCAAGCAGGATATTTATTGCAACAGTATTCATATTAGCCATAGAATGAAAACAATAAAAATCGCCATGGATTAATGAAGAAACAAAGAAAATGCTTTCACATAAAATAAAAACATCTACTTAATCATAAAAAGAGGTGATTAACTGTGTTAATTGAGATAAACCAACTTACAGAAATACATACTTTGCATAATTCCATTCATATGACAATAATAAAAATATGAATATTAAAGAATTTGGGAATAGAATGGTATTTACCAGACAAAGGAAGTATTGGATATAGGGAGGGAGAGGAAGTGGTTGATCAACAGAAAAATAAAAGTTACCAGTTGATCATACAATGTTGATAAAAATATTATAGAATAGTCAAAAGATAAGAACCCAAATTTTCATCAGCTCAAGCATGGATACATAAAATATGGATTATCTATAAAGTGAAATAACACTTGTCCATAAAGAGAATATAATACTGAAACATGGTATAACATTGGATCAACTTTGAACACAATAGGATAGAAAAAAATGGAAATCAAGAGTTTGAATATCACATAATAGATGCTCTTTCATGGTACATGCTTGGAACAGGGGATCTCTGGGGTGACAGAGTACTTAAGTGAAGCAATTGACAAGAAGACAATGAAGATTCTAGGCTTTTAGAAAAGTAACAAAAATGTTTGGGAATTACATTTGTGATGTTGCACACTCTGAAAAGAATCTAGGAAGAAAAAAAACAAATTGAACATTTATGTATAAATTATATCTCATAAGAAAAATCATTCATGAGGGTAATTTTGGATACTATTTATAGTTTCTATAATTTAAAAAGGTTACATATTAATGGCAGAACTTGATATGATAAACTGCATGTGAGTTATAAATATAAGTTTCCATAGTGAAGCCAGATTATCAGAATTACCAGGTTGTAAATAGAGACATGTACATAGGCATGGCTACAAACAACCATTCTGATACATTCCATGAAGATGACTTTAAAGAACAATGACAGCTGGAGATACTATTTTTGCTTTTCAAGTTAAAGAAATCTGACAATGGGATTCGGGGATAAAGAGGAGCAGACACCTCAATAGGTAAGAGATTCATGAACATCTCCAGAGAGGGAGGGATGGTAGTGAAGCATGAGGAATAGCAAGTGACAGATGAGGTAGGAAAGAAGAAATGTATCATCCTTTGAGGCAGACTGAAGTCAGAAACCCCCAACATAAAGTGATGAAGAGGTTAAGTGCTTCATACAAGACTGTATCCGTCAAGACAACACAAACTTGCAATTATCAATTGTGAATGAGAGAGTGCATCAATCTGTATGAGAGAAATAGATGTGGACCTTCCTATCAACAATTCTTCTGGATATAAAATAAATAGGTTAAGAGAAGTAATCTTGAAAATGTCATTAGATTACAAAATGTGCTTCTACATACATCAATGGCAGGTAGGTAAACTGACATACTCTTCAGAAATATTGCTTCTAGAACTATCTAATGACTTGCCCAGCCTTCCATTACTTATATCTTCCATTGTCTTCACTCAACCAGCCTTTGAAATTCAACCTAACAAGGGACTTAACATCCTAAAGAGTGAGTCAGTTATAATGTATACTATACTGTTGTACATTCTGAGGACTGGTTATTTCTGGCATTTAAAATTAAGAAAAATTTAAAAGAGATTTACCTTTGGTTTCAGTATAACTAGCAGAGTTCACTATACCAAAAATTCTCTTTACAACTAGGGAATAACCACAATGCAAAAATAAATTGACTCAATTTCAGAAGACGTCTTTTTTATTCTTAGTTGATAAGCATGGACAATATAATCACACTGGAATTCAAGTTGATCATTTATTAAATGTGACAGAAAATACTTGATTTTGCTATAGATGATTAGTGAAATCAAACAGGATAATACATTTTAAAGTATCTTAAAGTTTGAAGTATAAATTAGTATCATTCCTAATGAAGAAATTTGAAATGATAAGATTTCTCTAGAGGTTATCATTTCTTCCCAAATGCAGAGTACCACACATTTGAAAATAAAATGGATTTTATAGTGTCTTTGCCAACTAAGTATATACATTTTAATTAATGGTCCAAATTCACTGTAATTTTTCAAAGTTTACTTCAGTATGTATTAAATATTTTGCTACCTGGATATTCTATAGGTGAGTTGGATAGAAAAAAAATACTTTAATACAGTAATGTCTTGTGACATTTAAAAAGCTTGCATTTTAATCTCCTTTGGGAGTATGTGGGCTGGGGTGTTTTCTGTTATGAATACATTTGTAGGATATACTTGATCCTGCTTAAGCTGCGGGTCATCATATCTTCATAAACATACAAGTACATACAAAATAATGCCTGTTCCCAAGGTTTGTTGAATATTGGAGAAAGTCAAATAGGCCAAATATAGTTAAAACAATACAAATACATACTGCATATAATTAAAGGGCTATAAAATGAGAGGGGTTAGTAAAATGATAAAATAAATGAGAATTGATAATGACTTAGTATACACCACTTCCACTTCTTCATTTTTATACACACTTTCTCCTTTCATTCTCTAAATATTCTCCTTTTTCATATATGCATAAGCCAGAGTTATTAAGGAGTAATACTACTTCCTGTATATCTTTGACTCTCCTTAAAGAGGATGACTTTGAAGGGCTAAGCCAATTCATTCAAGCTATTAGCTAGAGAAAAGTCACGATCAAATATGGAAAGATGTCAATAAACATTGATCAGAACCAAACAAAATACTATTTCCTACTAAGGAACATTGGGTGCTACCAGCTATGTTTGATGGAGTTGAAAGTAAGTTCCAGGTAAAAGATAGGATACCCTGTAAAATAGGAAATGGCTAGTATTGTCATAAATGGGAGGAGAGGCCCTTGGTCCTGTGAAGGTTCTATGCCCCAGTATAGGGTAATTCCAGGTTCAAGAATGGGAGTGTGTAGGTTGGTGAGCAGGGGGAGGGGGAACGGGATAGGGGGTTTTCAGAGGGGAAACCAGGAAAGGGGATAACATTTGAAATGTAAATAAAGAAAATATATAATTAAAAAAAGAAAAGCAAATGTTGTCATCTTTAGGAGTGGTATTTCAGATGTGTCACTAGGATATTCTATAGCATTTTTATTAAATTTAAAGGTAGGCCCTCATTAATAGTATTTAAAATATCTCATTAATGGGACATTTTTGTCTTCATGAGGTAAAGTCATCCTACCTATATTGAACAAGTAACAATAGATAGATAGATAGATAGATAGATAGATAGATAGATAGATAGATAGATAGATAGATAGATAGATAGATAGGTAAGTGACTTGAGGTCTTGGGATGCTTTTTTTAACAATGAATAGGGTGTGAATGGATGGGCAAGGCTCATGGCTCACAAGGAAGAAAAAAAAATGTCCCTGCACATGACAAAAGCAGAACAAGGAGAGCAAAGGAACACTTCCTTCCAGAGTTCATCCACCACCTAGCTTCCTGTAGTTGTAGGCAGAGAGGATAAAAATGGAAGACTCTGCTCTTCCATTCACCCTCGGTCATGAGGATGCTTAGTAGCCAGTTATCTGAAGGCAAAGTTCATGACCCTGACTGAAACCTGCAGGAGGCAGAGCTCTATTAACTCTAAGGAAAGAGCCTTGAGGCAGAACATGTCAGCATAAGTACTCAATGGCCAAGAGACTAATCTCAGGGGACTAAAGAGATGGGAGGGGTAAAACCATCTGTGAAAGATAAGGTAAGCCCAAGTCCCCCAGAAAAAGCCAGAATCAGTGTTCATAGAAAGCAAAGGACAGTTGTCAAAGAGGCCTCAGGAATTCCAAATCTAAGCCCAATGCCATGCCTAGTATCTGTGTGCTTCATTGCTATTAGGAGGGACTCCAAAGAATCCTTTTCTCATTTAGACTGTTCCTCAAGAAGAGAGACTAGCACTTCAGGACAGAATGGATCCTGAAGTTCATTGAATAATTTTTTTTATGGAGGAATTGTAACTAGCTTAAATATTTTCTAAATAAATGAATGAGCTCAATTTATATTAAGATCTTCAAATTTTGTGTTTTAGATTATTTACAATATAAATTATGAAACATATACACATAAAGACAAACACACATACGCATACACACACACACACACACACACACACACACACACACACACACACACACA
>NC_034591.1:35997261-35999241 GCF_900095145.1 Mus pahari | reverse complement strand
ACACACACACATACACACACATTCATCTTAACACTATAAAGCTAATTCCTAAAGTTGTTCTTGGGCAAACTCACTTGAGGATGGGATCCAGGTGTTAGCATTGTTTTTTTACAGTTGCTACATTTAGGATACATTATCATTAGCCTGTATTAACATTACAAAACAAGTGATCTTTTGAACAAAATAAGGTAGAAGATGATGGTGATAATATTCAGGTCCCCAGCACATCAACAACTACATGATATAACTTATATGGAGTTTTCTGCTCTTTTTCCTAAAAGTATTTGTCACATGATCTGGATTTCTAAGCATTTAATGCTAGAAAAAAAGGTTAAAAGATAATTCTGATTGCAAATCATTTGTTTTATTAAATTCTTTGGCATATATTTGTGTAAATAAATTGTAAACAAATTGTAAAAAAAATCCCTGTACAATGATGTCCATTCAGTTGATAGACACATTTATGAATGAGTTGACATGTCTTAATAGTTCCTACAGGCGATCATTCATCTCTTTACTGTTTGCTTTCACACTCTAGCTTAATTTTAATTTCTTAAACAGACTGAACACTGAAGGCGTGATGCACATATGATCCAGAACCCATGCACATATAATCCAAGCCAGTACACCCAGAGTTAGAACAACCAGGTTTCTAGAATATTTCCAATTATCCTTAACACCGAGCAAATATCCACATTTTCAGGATGGTACAACATTGATTGACACTCAATAACAGATGCTTAACTTAAAAGCCTATTGTCTTTGACACTTCTAGCAAGTTCTGGATGTATGTCATGTAATTTGTACATTAGTGAAGAATATAGTGTCCCCAAAACTCAACAACTATGAAAGCATTTCACACAGCTGATCCTCTATAGATCTCTAAAACTTTGGCTATAATAGCACTAACATCAGCATACTGAAGATCTGTTTCCTTACTTAAGATGTCATAAATGTGTTTTACCCATGAGTTGTTTACAATAATATTCCTTATGTATGTCCATTAGTTTCAAAACTCAAAATACAAAACAATCATTATTTGTCCTTACATTCTTCATTAGAGCATTTGATTATTTTAGTCTGTTTAAGGAATGGCAAAGCCATTCTCTGATCTGTCTTTAAATCACAAATCTAGACAAACAATCTAGACGTATAAATAATTTTGATGGTGAGTTTGAGAATTCATTTAAAGGCATTTGACAGTTACTTCAGCAATTAGGAATGCACCCTGCTTTTTTAGAGGGTCCGAGATAGATTTCTGTCACCCACATCTGGTGACTAAACCACATGTAATTTCCAACTCCAGGGGTATCCAATAACTCTTGGCCTTGACTAGTATCTGAACAGACAGACAGACACTTTAAAAATAAAAGGTAAATCTTCAAAATAACTTATTTACATAAAATATAACTATCAATCAGGTTCATTTAGGTCCTTTTACCAAAAAAGAAAAAAAGTACTCAGATTAAAATTCTTTGAACATTTACTGATTTACATATACTTAAAGAAGAATTATTTGTAAAAGGGTATCATATCTAGGTGATAATTATTCAGCTTCCAGTTAGTATCTTCAATCTTCAAAAGTTCATTTTCATTTAGTTTCATCTTACTCTGTTACATTTTTCAGACATTCCCAAAATTGGAAGTTTAGAACAATGTTGCCTGAGTTCCTATAATCTGGCTTTATCTTGCAAAGCTTAATTGCTGAGCCATATCGGTCTCAGGTTTTACATTTTCATGGATGCTGTCATTATGACACACTTTCAGAATGCTTACATCCACACACAGTTCCACAGAGCACATGAGAATGCTCGTTCAGTGTGCGCTGCACTTTCAGGTCTCACTGCGGTTTTATCTTTTCTAAACTTGGATGACTATTTCTTCTTTCCCTTCTTAGAAATTGGCTCGAGTCTCTAGCTGCATATGTAGCAGAGGATGGCCTAATCTGTCATAAATGGGAGGAGAGGCCCTTGGTCCTGT
>NC_034591.1:35988038-35997180 GCF_900095145.1 Mus pahari | reverse complement strand
CCCTTGGTCTTGTAAACTTTATATGACCCAGCACAGGGGAAGGCCAGGGCCAAGTAGTGGGAGTGGGTGGGTAGGGGAGCAGGGGCGGGGGTGGTGTATAGGGAACTTTTGGGATAGCATTTGAAATGTAAATAAAGAAAATAATAATAAATAAATTAAAAACTAAATATATCTTTAAAAAAAGAAATTGAGGCATTAAAACTTACATTCAGTTCCTATGCATGTTCCTGTCCCTTGCATGTAGAGAGTAAAGGGCTAGTATAAAAGATGGTTCCCTAAGTCACCCAGTTGACACTTACGAATTCTACTCTGCTATGAAAAATGAAAAAGAAGTATCAATAACACATACAATTAGCCCAATTGTAGCATAATGATTGACATATAAATGACTACCTGATAGTGTTGCCTTTCAGTCTATGTTCTTCCTATAATATTATAGACTATTAATATACTGAACTGAAGTATGTTTGGACTCCTGTAACTTTTATTTAAAACACATATTTATTTTTAAAATATTATATGTATATATATATATATATACATATACATATATACATACATACATATATATCTTGTGTATATATTTGTGTGTAGGGAGGCAAAAGGAGTTGCTGGGTATCATATACTTGTTGAGCTCAGAAGACAGCATATTAGGGCTAGTTCATTTCATCTACCATGTGGATCCTAGGGTTGCAACTTGAGATCAACAGGCTTTGTAGCAAGTACCTTTACTGGCTGAAACATCTTCTAGTCAGGACCCCTTCTCTCTGTGTAAAGTTAATTACAACAGAGCAAAAGCATGAGAGAGAGAGAGAGAGAGAGAGAGAGAGAGAGAGAGAGAGAGAGAGAGAGAGAGAGAAAGAGAGAGAGAGATCCTTATTTGTAAACAGTGGACATTTTGGGAATGTTTCATGTCACCACACTTCAAATGTTAAATAAAAATAGAGGTGAATCTATGAAAAAGCCCAAAGGCACAAACAGACCTAGCTGTGTCATCCTGCGACAGAGACCATATTAAAATTTCTTTCAAAAACTGACTTCAAGTAAGCAAAATGTAAAGCTTCTGCCCAAGGGAATAGTTAGTTAAAGTAAATAGTTTAACTACGCATTTTTTAGGCAAATAATTCCTAGTCCAATGTTTTTCTTCCTGAAATGGAATCATTTCGACTCCCTAACAGAGAAGAACCATGACAGAATGCTTCTGAAAATAGATAGTTGAAACTGGTAATTAAAACTTTATTACTACGTAGGGCGATTTGGTGAAGGTGCTTCAGACTCATGGGGAAATCCCAAGGCCTTTGTGCAAAGTGCCCTTTTCTCCCAATGTCTCAAAAGATATTAAGCCTGTCATAGAAGGGGGATTTTCTTGTCCCTGTGCAGACTCCTTGTGATGGCAGAATGACCTATTTAAGAGCAGCACACTTTTTCATGGAGGGTATATCTTGGCCTTGTCTTGCAGTTATCTTCATTTACATGAGTGGCATCTTAGATTACTGTCCACCAGAACTGAACAATGAGACACTTGCTCCTCTGGTCTCTCTGATGAAGTTGAGCCATTACACTGGATCCTGAGACCCGCTATTGTGAAGTCCCTGGACATTTCTACCGCTCTCAATTGTCTGCTGTTATAGGAGAATGCTTACTGCCAGAGTCCTCTGGCAGAAACTCAATGTCTGAGTCTAGTACCAAGTCATTCCAAACTCTGCAACAGCTGGGACACTGGTCTACGTGAATGAAACACTTTGAAATTTGAGGAAATATCCAAACTATGCACTCAAGACTTGCCTGTGAGTCCACAGTCATAAAATAACTACTAAACATAAAGAGAAGTGTACTGTCAACATCTTATCCAGCCAACAACAAATGAGAGCCTCAGAATTTGTGTCTCTATGGTTGGTATCTCCTTGGACCTTTATTAGGAACTCTTTTGGTCTCAGCTATGTCTGGTCCTACGTGACTTGCAAACAGAACAAGCAATGCCAGACGATATAAACAATAGCTCCAATTTATCAATCCACAGGAGAGCCACCATTTTGGGAAATACAAAGTTACTATAAAAACGTTAGAAGCAGGCTCTGGAGAAGCAAAGATAACCAGTAGAGTACAAGGAAGTGGAAGTGTGCTGGTGACAAAAACAGGGACAAAGAACAGCAGGGTGTTTTAAATTCTTACACTTTTGAGGCACCTTCCTCAAAAATGCTATCATGAAACTAACAAACTCCTTAACTTACAACTTTAAAGGTTTAAAACTTAACAGACTGTGGGGTCAAAAGGCTATTTTGTGTTTTACATAAATCTTAGAAAACCCCATTTTGTTAATATATCAGTGTCTCTATATACTGCTTTTAAATGCTGTTTCGACTAAGTTATTAAATTCCCATTCAGAAAAACATATAGTAAGAAAAATAATTATATAGATAAAAGAAAATAATTTGCTCTTATCACATAAATCTCACTGAACCTTATAGATATCTAACTAAAATATTATACAAAATGTTAACTCTGCTTAAAAATGTATTATATTTGATTATGTTTGCAATTCCAAGCATACTAATATGAGAAGATAGAGGAAAATATATAAAATGACAAATAAAAGGGATTCTTTGAACGAATTACCTGAAAGAGGTTTAAGATTATATTGAAATGATGGAAGTTTTCTACAACTACAAAGTAATAAAATATTTTGGAAAAAGTAAAGGATATAAAATTGCTCTTATGAGAATTATAAAGCACTTAAGAAGGAAACTGGAGCCGGACATGGTGGCACATGCCTTTAATTCCAGCACTTGGGAGGCAGAGNCAGGCGGATTTCTGATTTCGAGGCCAGCCTGGTCTACAGAGTGAGTTCCAGGACAGCCAGGGCTATACAGAGAAACCCTGTCTCAAAAAACAAAACAAAACAAAAAAAAAAAAAAAAAAGAAGGAAACTGAGGCGAATATATAACACCCTATAGTAATATAGAACAGTCCCTAGGGGGTTAAACAATAACAACAAAAATCCCATCTGAAATTTTAAAAGTTAGGATCTTTTAATTGAAATTTACCCATAGGAATACTATTCAGCCTTTAAAAACAAGAACACAATGAGTTTTGCAGGCAAATGGATGGAACTAGAAAATATCATACTGCGTAAGGTAACCCAGACTTGGAAGACATGCATAGTATATACTAAGCAATAAGTGGGTAATAGCCAAAAATTATTTAATACCCTTGATACAACTCATTGACCCTAAGAAGTTAAACAAGAAGGAAGGCCCAAGTGAGGCTGCTTCAACCCTACTTAGAAGGGGGAAGGGAATAATCATGGGAGGCAGAGGCAGAGAGGGACCTGTGTGGGAGAGGAGATGATATAGAGGAAAAATGGAGCAGGAACAGGTGTGGGCGGAAGAGGGGAGAGGCCAAGAGGCCCAGGAGAATAAACAGAAATATGCAGCTGCCAAGGAGGGGTGGGGTGTGTAGATGGAACCTCTGAAAACTCTCAGAGACATGGGATGTGAGAGGCCTTCAGGACTCAATGTAGGTGGCTTTAGCTGAAATGCCTAACAGTAGGGATATGGAACCTGAAGAGACCACCTCCAGTAGTCAGACAGGACCCTCAGTGGAGGGATGGGGACATCAATCCACCTACTAAACTTTTGGCCCCAAATTTCTCCTGTCTAAAAGAAGTGCTGGGACAAAAATAGAGCCTATTAAGGAATGGCTGACCCAACTTGGTATCTATCCCATGAGAGGGCACCAATCCCTGACACTATTACTGATGGTATGTTGTGCTTGTAGATGGAAGCCAAGAATGGCTGTCCTCTGAAAGACTCTACCAGCAGCTGACTGAAACAGATGCAGATACTCACAGCCGATCATTGAAAGGAGGCCAGGGACCCATATGGAAGAGCTAGGGCAATAAATGAAGGAACTAAAGGTGATGGAAATCCCATAGGAAGACTAATAGCATTAACTAACCTGGACCCCTAGAAGCTCCCAGAGACTAAGCCATCATCCATAGAGCTTGCACGGGCTGCTTTGAGGCCCCTGGCAAGATGTAAGCAGAGGGCTGACTTGTCTGACCTAGTGGGAGAGGATGTGCTTAATCCTATAGAAACAAGATGTTCCAGGTTGGTGGCATACCTGGGGGAAGGGGTGCCCTTCCAGAGGTAAAAGGGAGGGGGGACAGATGCAAGAACTCTGTGAGGTAAGACCTGGAGGAGGACAACATTTGGGATCTCAATAATTAAAGCAATTAATTGAAAAAAAAATTTAAAAAGGACCACTTCGTTTTTGTATTTATTATAAGGAAAATACGAGAAAGTGGAGTAAAGGGGGTTGCCACTCAGTCCTATGCTGTATTATACTGCAGTTAGACAGAGGGATAGATTCTTTGGTTTAGTGAAGCAAGAAGTGAATATAACCAAGTGTTCTTCTATCCAAAAGCTTTGCTTCAGAAACTAGAATTCATGATTAATTTTACTTTAGATTACTAAGGGAAGACATCAACAGTAGCAGTTCTCCATCAGAACGGCAGTGCCATTACCAGAGTGGTTTTGATAATATTATTAATTATATCATAATTAATTGGCTAGTGTGTGAGAAGTCACCTGCTGTCCACTCATTAGCTCTATGTCCATGATACCTTGCTTATCACTAACACTATAGTAGTGGATTTAAACATCTGAAAGCAAAACGTTGAAGGAAGAGAAGCGCATAAAAATCCTCCAATACATAAAAGAAGGCCTAGAGAGTCTAAAGAATTTCCAAGCCAAGGGTTTTGACTTATGTCAATAAAACATCAAGAACCCGAGGTTTTTCTAGTCTTCTCTTCACCATTACACTCAGTTTAATAGTATAAATACAAAAATAAAATCATGACTAAAAAAAAATCAGACTATCCATTTTATTCTCTGGCATTCTTGTCAAAGATGACATCCTGCTTTGACATAATATCCTTTGTCCACTCCACACTCTCTAGAGAATCATAAAACACTGGGCAGAGCTGCGACCTGCTTCTGTGTTTATGCTAGGAGCCCTGCTTCTCAGCATCCATGAGAGGTCTTACACAGAATGCTTATCTCTGTCCTGGTTGATCTCCTGGCAGTCTCAGTGGCCTGGGCTCAGGCACAGCCCTGTCCAGATATTCTAACTGCACTACTGGAGTTACATTTCAGTCATGAGCAAGTGTCTGGAAGTTAGCATGAGATCATTGTAACATTGTTTCTATGGGAACACAAATGCCTCTTTCTGAACAATCAGCTTTGAAATGGTTGCATGCATCAAGTCCTAAGTATAAGGTGGGGAGAGTCTCTGAGAGAATGTGGGTTAATGAAGGGATTGAAAAACACATTTCTCCCATATCAAGCACTGGTCTTCTCTGTTCAATTTGTGAAGCTCTCAATTCCCCATCTGGGGATGCCTGTGAAGAGGCACTATTACATGAATTTACCACGTAACAGATAATAAGCAATTATGTGAAAAAATACTTACATCATACAGAAATCATAGTCATAACTAAAAATTGTGTGTTGGTAAGTATACAAATTAATAATAAATGTATGCCATCTGACTGAATTTCTAAATTAATTTTTTAACAATTTAACATTTACCTTGAGTTGCTTATAAAGTATTTTTAACAGGGAACAAAACAACTAATTTTTTGCTTTCCTAAAAATTACTTACAGAGCTAAATAAAATACTATGAACTGGATAAAAAAATAAATAATTGTGCATGATCAAGTATTAACAATTAAATATAACCTTAAATTCATAGAATGAGCTATCAAGAGAAAAAAATGTAATGAAAATCTGGCTGAAAACAGCTCAACGGGATATATTTCTTTAAAATTACTAATGAATTATGAATTTGATGTAATATTAGTAAGAAGAAATTTTTATTTTTTAGTGAAACTGTATAGCCATCAACTCTTGAAGTTTAGCTTCACCTGTACTGCAATCTGATATGTGTCCTAAGGCACATTGTCTGATAATTTCTCCTCTACGTACTGGGGTAGTCTTTGGTGTTCTTCATAATTATTTTCTTCTCCCGCTCCACTTACACACTGATGCAAATGCCTTCTGCAGAAGAATGCTTTCTTTGATTCCTTTCTTTTATCCTTGTACCTGAACACAGTCAGTGTATGTCAAGGGACACAAGGAAATGTCAGTATAATATATATATATATATATATATATATATATATATATATATATAAAATATATATAATATATATATATAATATATATTTGCTTTAAAAATTTTAAACTGGTCTATGAAAGTTCTGAACGTCAGGAAAAGTTTGAGATTATAAAGTCAATCTTGTAAATGATGAATACGCAAAGTGAACCCTTACACAGAGGTAAAGTTAGATACAAATTATATCTCTATTCCAATGTCCTCATCATCATATTTTCATTTACTATCAACTTCCAATCACTCTCTTCTGCTTTGCTTTATTAAAAGCCTTAGACACTGAGTGCATGATACCAGCGTACAGGGGAAAAAATGTGTGAAATAGGGGCTTTCTAGAATTTAAGCACAAGAAAACACTAGGACATCAGTAATGAATGATGTGTGGGATGATGATCCAGAAAGCGTCATTATATTGAGCTGAAATTTTTGCATTATTTAATACTGAAGGATAGAGGTTTTGAATGAGAACGTTGAAACTGTGGTAGATTCTGTGAGCCGCAGAAACAGAATGCATTGTGACTTTCCTTTCTGTGTTCCTTATCCAATGTCTAGTCTTACCCCGTTAGACTCTGGGAAAGGTGATCCCGTTACCTCTCCTTTTGCTCATCACCCTGTAGAGTAACTGTGGTATTTCTTTCTTTTTTTCTTTTTATTAGATATTTTCTTTATTTACATTTCAAATGCTATCCTGAGAGTTCCCTATACCCCCCCCCCCTGCCCTGCTCCCCTACCCACCCACTCCCCATTCTTGGCCCTGGCATTCCCCTGTGCTGGGTCATATAAAGTGTGCAAAACTAAGCGGCCTCTCTTCCCAATGATGGCCGAATAGGCCATCTTCTGCTACATATGCAGCTAGAGACACGAGCTCTGGGGGTACTGGTTGGTTCATATTGTTGTTCTACCAAATGGGTTGCAGACCCTTTCAGCTCCTTGGGTACTTTCTCTAGCTCCTCCACTGGGGGCCCTGTGTTCCCTCCAATAGCTGACTGTGAGCATCCACTTCTGTGTTTGCCAGGCACTGGCATAGCCTCACAAGAGACAGCTATATCAGGGTCCCTTCAGCAGAATCTTGCTGGCATGTGCAATAGTATCTGGGTTTGGTGGCTGATTATGGGATGGATCCCCAGGTGGGGTTGTCTCTGGATAGTCAATCCTTTCATCTTAGCTCCAAACTTTGTCTCTGTAACTCCTTTCAAGGGTATTTTGTTCCCTATTCTAAGGAGGAATGAAGTATCCACACGATGGTCTTCCTTCTCCTTGGTTTTCTTGTGTTTTGCAAATTGTATCTTGGGTATTCTAAGTTTTTGGACTAATATCTACTTATCTAGTGACTTCTTTTGTGATTGGGTTACCTCAATCAGGATGATATCCTCCAGATACATCCATTTGCCCAAGAATTTCATAAATGCATTGTTTTTAATAGCTGAGTAGTACTCCATTATGTAAATGTACCACATTTTCTGTATTCATTCCTCTATTGAGGGACATCTGGGTTCTTTCCAGCTTCTGGCTATTATAAATAAGGCTGCTATGAACTTAGTGGAGCATGTGTCCTTATTTCTTAACCATCTTTCCCCCAATTTCCTGTCCCTGAATCCTAGTGTGCTTAGGAACATCTTCGCTTTGGGGTTTTCTTTCCCACACTGTCCACCCCTATCCCATGTACACACTGAGAGTACACAGATGCAGTTTCTTGCCTCAAGTGAACTTACTATCTATGACTATCTGTCCGTCTTGATCATGCCATTTGACTTAAAAATTAAAATGATTCTAAATTGCATATTGCCATGAGCAAGCCACCACCAAGTAAGACAAGCCTGCACAGCTTCTCTGCTTTTTCTCAACCCACTGGTTTGGATAAAGCCCAAGTGTTACAATCACCCTTGATTTTGTTTGTCCTTTGCACTCCCAAATCCAAGCTTCAACAGAACATCAGAAATGCCTCAGTATCTTTTAAACTCCCTAAGGCTGCACCACAAACAGCCTCGCTCAAGCTCCCATCATTTTTTTCCTGGACCTTCTTTGTGTTTTCCATTTTCCCTTCATCATGTTTTGCACATGCAGGCCAAGTAAATCTTTTCAAAAGTTAAGACATCATTTCAATTTTCTTTCCTAAGACCTTCAAGGACTTCCTATCTTTCTTGAATAAAATTGTACATAAACTGGCCAATTGCTGCCGGGAAGACTGAATTTCACAGCCATTTGCTTGTTCTGCTCCAGGCAAGCTAAGCCTCCTTGCAAACCATACATTTACAAAGGGTGCTCCCATCTTGTACAGTTCCATTCGCCCAGGATCTCTTTGATGCACAAGGCTTGGTTCTTTGTAGGCTGTGCTATCGTGCCTCTTATCAAAGGATGTCTTTCTGATTGACATACAGAAAACAGTACACTTCTGAGACTCTATCACAGTAACCTCCAATTTTCTCTTTCTTTATAGAATTATTCACTGCGTTATAATGTGCAGTTGCTTATTACTTATTATCCTAGCTAGATTGTGAAACCATGAAAACAGATGCTTTTCAAAGCCATCTATATGCAGGTATGCACATGTATTTACACACTGCAGAACCTCTCCAAGTATTAAAAATAGTACTTTGGTATTTAATATTTTTCAAAATAAGGGGTTGATATATATACTACAAATAGTGCTAGATTTTGCCCCAACCTATTTCTTATATTATTGCTTTCTAAAACTAAATTTAGAATCCAAACTGTATTTTAATTCTTGAATATTATACTTGATACACTACAGGTACCCAAAACTTTAAAATAATATTGAACTTGTTCTTATCTTCCGATCTTATTCACTCATTTTTGATGAGTACAGATGGAAATTCTCCAGCCCTACCCACAATAAGAGTGATCTGTGGGAAGGTTGCTTAATTTATTTCTGCTGCTCTCCTCTATGCAATGCAGCAACAACTCTTTCCTTTTTCCTTTCCTTTCCTTTCCTTTCCTTTCCTTTCC
>NC_034591.1:35971360-35987379 GCF_900095145.1 Mus pahari | reverse complement strand
CCTTCCCTTCCCTTCCCTTCCCTTCCCTTCCCTTCCCTTCCCTTTTCTCCTTTTATTTTTTATTCTTTAATAACATTTTTTACACTCCAGATCTGCTCTCTGTTCCTCATCGCACACCTCCTCCCTCACCCCAGACCATCTCCAAGAGGATGTCTGAACCTCCCCCACCCCACTCCTCCAGACTTCCTCACTCCCCGGAGCTTCATGTCTCTCTAGGGTTAGGTTCATCTTCTCTCACCGAGGCCAGACCAGGCAGTCTTCCTCTGTATGTATGTAGGGGACCTCAAATCAGTTGTGCATCACTAACTCTTTCTAGTGCTGCTTCCTATAGTTTTCTCAGTATTGCCCTTTTTATGGCCATGGCCATGGGTTCACTCTAAGGTCTCACCTCTGACCTAACAGAGTAAGCTACTTCCTCAGCATCCAGTTTTTATTCTTGAGATTTAGATCCAAATTAACCTGTTTACAGCTGACATCTAGATTTACAAAATTCAAATTGTTTATGCATCATCTCTATAAAATAGTATTAACAGGTAAGAAGTAGGATGAGAAAGCTACCCTTGGGGTTCCCTGCTCCTTGTCTGACCTATCAATTTTCCTATGGAGAGAGTCTCGCCCAGCTCTGTAGCACCTTACAGTTTCACAGGCCTCCTGGTACCCACTTGTGCACAACCAATAAGACTATATGCAATTTTATAACTGGATCACAAGCCTTATGATCATAAGGACCCCATCAGTTCTATTCATTCGCTTTTCCTAGTTCTTGGTACTGTAATTCATGTTTAGGGGCTTCATGTGTTTGCTATGTGAATGGGAGACTTCCCTTTTAGTCTGTGTGGTCTGTCTGCCAGGGAATGCTATTATTCTTCTCTTCTTGTCTTCCTTTTGCATATTTGTCAAACCCCTACTTATCTTTCAGAACTAAGCTTGTATTTCACTTTTGTTACATGGTTTCCTGGCATTCCTAAGCAGAAAAGAATGAACTCCTTTATTACCCGATACCCTACCCACTCTCTAGCATATTTAAAATGACATTTTAATTATTTAATAATATACGCATCTTCTAAAAGTGCACGAGCCCTCAAGGGTAAGGAATGTGTTGTATTTACTCATGTTCATATTTCCAGCACCTGGGACTGCTCCTGGCATACGGTTAATACCTCATGTCTTGGATGAATGCTAAATGTTACCTTTTGTTCTTAGGTTTAATGAAGTTATATCTATCTCAGTGGCAGAGTACTCCAGTTGTGAACACAAAACGTATTGCCTCATTCTTCCTTACTAATAGAAACATAATTGTGTTAGAGAAGGCAATGGATCCTGGTGAAAACTAATTGTGCTGTCTCTTATAAAGGTGGTGGTGCCTACGGGACACAGTTATAAAAGACACAACATTAGCAAAAATCTACAGGGACCTTTGCTTTTCCGATAAATGCATTGTATTGTCCCTTGCTCTTCCTCTTTCATCTATCGGTGTGTGGTCTTTGGAATCTTGTCACTACAAATGATCAGGCAAGTGTATTACCAAACTTTCAGTTATGGCTTCTAGCCAGTCACTGGCAGCAAAGGATAACTTGCAGGCTTCTCAGATTTATGTGAAAAAATTAATTTCCTAATTTGTTTATGTCTCAGATTTTAATCTCTCATTATCCTTGAGATGAGAAATATATTTACAGATCTGAGATCCAGTTCAATTTCAACTTTTGATCTAATAAGTATCATCATTCTTATGTACACAATGGTGAAATTGCATCCTGGAAAACACATCACAATTATGAATACATGAGCAGTCCTCCTGAAGGTATTGCAGAGAACAACTACACTTCTACATGTGAAGACAGTTTTTCAAGAAAAATTAATAAAGGGCTTTAGACTTCTGGCAAGCAAGGGATCAATCAAATCAGAGTTTTGACAGTGTTTTCATTGTGTTGAATTATATATGTAGCTTTTCAGGTATTTTTGAAAGTGTTTATTTTTTGTTTCTTTAGGGAGAAAAATAAATCTCAGTCTACAGGATTCTATTACTTTCAAGAAACCATGGATACAGTTGCTTTGGTTCACTCAAAAGTACTTACTCTTTTTTAACATCATTAGTAATTATAGCTCATTGGGGACAATCTTATAAGACTCATTATATTTTCATCATGAAATGGAAGCTCTTTTCAACTTTATTTACATAATGTCTCACTCATAAGTGGATATTAGCCCAAAAGCTCAGAATATCCAAGATATAATTCACAGACAACTTGAAGCTCAAGAAGAAGAAAGACCAAATTGTGGATGCTTCAGTCCTTCTTAGAAGGGGAACAAAATATTCATGGGAGCAAATATGGAGACAAAGAGTGGAGCAGAGACTGAAGGAAAGGGCATCCAGAGACTACTTTACCTGGGGATCCATCCCATATACAATCACGAAACCGAGACACTAATGTGGATGCCAACAAGTGCTTGTTGACAGGAACACAATATAGCTGTCTACTGAGAGTTTATGCCAGAGCCTGACAAATGCAGAGGTGGATGCTCACAGCCAACCATTGGACTGAACATAGGATCTCCAATGGAGGAATTGGAGAAAGGACTGAAGGAGCTCAAGGGGTTTGAAACCTATCGGAAGAACAACAATATCAACCAAGCAGACCACCCAGAGCTCCCAGGGACAAAACCACCAACTAAAGAGTACACATAAAGGGACCCATGGCTCCAGTCATGTATGTAGCAGAGGATGGCCTTGTTGGACATTAATGGGAGGAGAGACCCCAGAGTCTCCAGATGCCAGGGAAGGGAGGCAGGAGTGGTTGGGTGGGTGGGGGAGCAACCTCATAGAAGCAGGAGGGAGGGGTAATGGGAGAGGAGATTTCCAGAGGGGAAACCAGGAAAGGGAATAACATTTGAAATATAAATAACTAAAATATCCAAGAAAAAATATAAGATTTTCTCTACAGATACATGCTTTTACAGGAAGCATACACCCAAGCCCCTAATGAGTATACCTTACGGATACATTTCCCCCTCAGACATTTCTTTCATTCACTCAGTTCATTTACTGAAGAATTTCTAGTGAATACTGACCACTGTGTGGTTTTTTAACGCAATCAGACCAGTCCTGAAGACCTTTGACATTCTGCAGTACTTAAAGTAAAATTTTAATCGTTTGGATTGTAACAAACATGACATGTGTGTGGAATCTCTGATAGCAACATGCAAATATCATTAATAAATCTATCTCCATGAAAGTATAAATAACATGTTCAAGTGGATGTTGCAAAGGTGGTTATTAAAGTTGAGGATTTCATGATTAAATTTTTTTTAGTATCAATATGTTGTGGTCACTCATACGTGGGATTTTCTTCCTGTTTCTGCAGTTCTCCTTTTAGTCTGATTGAACATATGTCTACATAATTAATATGTAATAGAATACCACACGTGCTAAAATTTCAAAATCATAAGCATTATTGACATTTTGAGGGTTGCCATAATTATATTAGTATGAAAACAAAGTAGAAACTAAACAAGCAATTGTGGAAAAACGAAGGTCAGAAAAGCATCAGCTTGCCAAATTTCTTGCAGCAACATAATAATCATGATTATCTGTTAAATTATTCAAAATCATGATCATATCACTTTGGGATGAGAAAGCCAATCTATTTCATTTTTCCCCTATATATTTCTATTCACTTGGCAGATATTTACTGACCACCAATTAAATGGTGTATACTTTAAATAATCATCAGTTTCTGGATTTGTATTGAATGTTGGAAGTGATGAAGAGAAAAAGTCATAGATTTTAAAATGTTCAAAATGGCAAACTAAACTTTCAAAGACACCTTCTGGAAATTCTATGCTCTGGAAAAAAAGCCAGCCCAGTCTGCTGGGAGGAGCTTTGCACCACCATGGAAACATACAAAAGGGATACATTTTTCTCCTTTTTCCTATAACTTTGCCATACTAATGCTAACCTAATGAAAAGAGATGAAAGCTCACAATAATTTTGATCAAACATATCACAAATTAAATGTAAATTCATGTAAATCAATAAATGTTCAGGATCCATAAAAACTGGTTAAAATGAAACAAAACAAAACAAAACAAAAAAAAAATTAATGAAATTATTGGAAATAGGACCCTTAAGAGCTCTAAGTTGTTGGTAAGAGCTTTTGAGCTAGCTCTTTGAACTCAGATAAAGACAGTAAAACATAAGTGATGATTTTTCTTATAGAGTGATTTTCCTGTTATTCAATTTTTATTTCTAAATGCTGACAACATCATTTCTAAAAATGGTAGATAAATGTGAACGTAACATTAAACTTCTGCATTAGAATAACTGAAAAAGAGATGCAAAAAAATCAGAAAATAGAAAAAAGCCTAACATTTCAAGATAATTCAAATTCATTAATTTCAAGTACATATAGTAACTTGAACACTTAAGCTAAGTGTCGCCGAGTAGAAGTCCCGCTGACCTGCTTTAATTAACAGAAAAGAATAATTTATAATTAGCACATTATTTAGGAGAGAGAGTACCACTGCATGGGTTCAAGTGTTTGAAAACAATTTGAATCTCTAAATTCTCCCATAATCTTGATTTAATGTGTAACTTGCTTAATGTATCAGGTTTTAAATATAAATTTGGGAGAGTTTTATTTCAAAAAGGAAAAGAAAATAGACTGTAGAAATAGGTGCGAACAGTGTGTGAGGACATGCAGACATGAAACTTGAACTGTGTGATTCAAACTGATAAATAACCGTCTTGTTCTTAGAGTAAATTAGTTAATTTCTAGTTAGAAGCAGCTGAACCAATTATCTACTCTGGAGATGCAGTGCTTTTGGTTCAGGGTTATTTACTAAAAAAAAAAATAAAAAATAAAAATAACACTGAAGTTAAGGCTGAGTGAACTTCTGAACATTAAAAAGAAAAATCCAATCCCAAATGCTTTTAAACAACTCATTTAATCTCTGTCTACCTGACAGAACAGGTCACCAAGAGGCCATAAGCATGCCCCCATGATGCTAAACATCTGTGTGAAACCTGAGAACTGGATCTGTACAACATATATATGGAAAACATCTGTCCATTTGCATAATTTATTTAGTTTTCATCCAGATGTGTATCATGTTAATACACTCTATGTGACTCTTCCTCTTTGGAGTGAATACTGGTGCTATTTCTTCTCAAATACTTTACTAGGTAAGTCACCTCTTTCTCTATTAAAAAATGAAATGCATTGACCATGTCATATATGTCAGTGGACTATGATATAAAAAATGAGTGAAATATAACGAAACCATTTATAATGTTGATGATCAGGGGGAAATAACATAGTAAATGTAGTGTGTAAGTGAGATCATATTCTTTTCCTACTCAAATGTTGAAATCACCCTTTGCCTAGTTATGCAGAAAAGATGTGATATTAGCATTATCGTTAGCCAATCTTAAGAAACTTTAAGTGAAATAAATGTTGCTTTCAACTAATGTTGCTTTCAAGCTAAGTACGCAGAGGAGAAATTAGTAGCCAACAGTTCTGAAAATTGCTGAAATCTATCAATACTACACTTAGAATAGACATGTAGGTGTCTGGACTCAAGAAGTAAGTTAAAAAAAAAATGTATAGAAGTTAATTGATTCCATTATCATAGACAAAGTGAACTCTGTTCTTTCTAAATGAGTCTATGTGAAAAATTTCCAAACTAAACTTTTTCAGGAATTATATTACCACTTTAAAAATCATATTTTAAAAATTAATTAAAATTTAATTGTATTCCTTAATGTGTTACCTAGCCATTGTATTTTGCATTTTGATTTTCCTAAAACTATAACCTTTTCTTGTTCTGTTTAGGAAGACAAAAAGAGTTCTTTATACATTTGATACAATTGCTTACTCCTCAAACGTTTGTTTGAAATAGAAAAAGAAGGAATTAATATAAAAATAAATAGTAAACTAAGTGACACACACACACACACACACACACACACACACACAAGAAAGTGGCTTATTTACTAATTGAATCAAAACAAGAGAAAATGGTGTCATTGTTTATAACTTGGTCTAGGTGGTGGTGGGGAACAACCAATTGTCAACATTATGTAAAATGCAAACTCAATTTAAATTAACAAACACTTAAATTCACATTAAATGCATTGTAATTTAAATGAAACACAAAGTCAGATAACCAGAGAACAGCATGAAGGGTGAGAGAGCATGATATTCAAACAGGTTCCTTTTAGTGTTTTTATGTCAAAACAAATTATAGAATAGAGTTGATCCATAACTCTAACACCAAGGCTATTGATCCAAGTGTTACAAAATTAGTGTGTGGTCTGCACATTATCGCTTTCCACAGCATTATATGAATATAGAAATTTCTTTACATTTTTGCATAATAATGTAACAAAAGGTTTAGGATGCATAAATACTCCTAAAATTAATTATCTTAGAAAATTCCCTGATGGTAATATTTTGTTCTGTCAAATTTGCTGCCATTTGAAGTTAAAAAGTAAAACAGATTGTAAAATGTGTCAAAGTAGCAAAGAGAGTCAGGATATATATATATATATTTGAGTCGAAACTGATCCAATAAACTTCACAGAAAGAATCAAGTAAAACAAAACAAAAAGCACAATGGAGTTGCTATGTGCTGCTCCTGGCTGCGCTAGGCCGGGGCAGAGGAAAGGAGTTTCACTCCTGTTGTTTATTGATTTTCTAGATTAAGAATCCCAGAGAGAGAATTGTAACAGACAACCATAAAATTATTTTTGGTGTGCTTATTTGCCTTTCCCTTGCATCTATTTGGCCTGTGCCTGTAGACAATTATGCGTTCTAGCCTAGACTCAGGTGCTAATAATGAAGGACAAATAGAATCATATGTGTAAACTTCCCCTTCTGATGAAAATTTATATTAACTTTCTGCCACTGTAAACAGAACTGCATAGCTCAGCGTCCCCGATGAATTGGTGATGAATTCAGTCATTTATATCCCAGGAATCTGTGCATTTATGGGAAAAGATGAAAACCGTCTGTATTGTGTAACCTTGCACTTTTTGAGTAAGAGAAAGAAAACAGCAGCCTGTTTAGTTCATCACTTAAAGTGTGTAAATTTCAGCTCAAATACCAGATTTCTGCATGACTCCGCCAGCCTCCACTTTGGGGAATGTGCCAATGTAAACGAGCCCAAAGGCAAGGAGCACCGCGTTATCACTCCAACTGTGAACTCAGACGCTTTCAGTCGTCCAGAAAGATTGTTAAGAATATCTTTACAACACAACAGAATCTTTGTCATACACTAAAGCAGGACAGTTTGGCAGTTTGGCAGCTCTGTTGGAGAAAAAAGTCATTTGGGATACATAAGGGCACAGCTAGGCCGGTTCTTTCTTTCTTTCTTTCTTTCTTTCTTTCTTTCTTTCTTTCTTTCTTTCTTTCTTTCTTTCTTTCTTTCTTTCTTTCTTTCTTTCTTTCNCTTCCTTCCTTCCTTCCTTCCTTCCTTCCTTCCTTCCTTCCTTCCTTCCTTTCTTTCTTTCTTTCTTTCTTTCTTTCTTTCTTTCTTTCTTTCTCTTCTTCTTTTGACTAAAACATTCCAGTGTTCTGAAACCCTTCAAAACCACTGCCAGATTTCTGTTTCTACCCAAACTTTTCAAAGATAAGCTAGATGAATAGTCACAACGATACAGAATAATGAATGGTTAAAAAAAAAATCAAATTTCTTGTAAGCAAATAAGGCTTAACATTTGCAACATATGCCTCATGTATATTGTAAGACAGAAAATCACAATGTTTACATGTATTGTGTTTACTAAAGTACTTCTCACTTTGTCTTCTTGATATAAACATTTAGGTAAATGCATTGTGAAAACGTGGAATCTTAGAAATATATTGATGTTGTGCAAAGCCTAAGGAAACCAAACAGTAAAAGAAATCTGTGCCACAAATTCTTTAGAGGCTCCAATAGACACTGTAAACCCAAGTTAAATAGAAAATGGCTTCAGACTCCTGTTGCCAAGTTACTGACAGTATCCTTGTCTCTACCTTTAGATTTTCTTCCTTTCTGTTACACAGAATGCTTCATCAAGTCTATTACAGCTTTTCCTCAAATCTTGCCACAGCGTTACCATATTCAAATAGTGGGATACATTTTAAGTGACTATTAATTTCTCTGTATTAAGCAAACAAGAAAATCAGAAGTTATTACTGAAATACAGAAAAATACAGATATGTTTGAGCTAAGCATATCTCATTTTTATTTTAATACTTGGTATATGAATTTTTTTTTTAAAAAAGAATACATAAATGGATTCCAGGTCCTGGTTTCATGGTTACTAGGTTGTGCAGCTTTTCATGATACACTTTTTGTCTCTAGGTTGTCTGAGGCTGTTCCTATCACTTCGTGTGCCTGACCTTTGAGAAAGCTGAAGAAGACACAGTTATCTTCTTTTCTGACATGCAACATCTATCAATCAACATGTTTTCATGTAATTTATTCAAGGCAAATAGCAGCTCCTAAGGCTAGTGAACCGCAGCTCTAGCCGAGTGATTCTGATTAAGAAATGATGTGCACAGCTTAGGTGAAGAATGGAAAACTCAGAGGAGTGTTGATAAAGATGTTTCAGAAACAATAAAATGGAACAAAAGAAGAAAGTGAATGTTTGGGAACATATGTAGACTTGCCATAATGAACTTTGATATCCTTGCTTAAAATCCCATTGAGAAAGGGGGAGGGGCATAGTTTAAGTTGATAAACTTATAAGGATGCCAATTTAGATTGTGATGCTTATCTGTGGCAAGGCATCCGTAGTTCTGTTGGGTTAATTCACATTTTTTTTCTCATTGAATCAAGGATGTAAATTAAGACAAAACGATTCTTTTTCAATTTCATGCTGAAGTAGCTCAAGTTAGTGAGTGTAATTTCTGCTAACAAGAAAAATTTATCATTGTAGAGCTCACCCAGTTACCTCCTGCAGTGAATGGTGATGCCTAACTCTAGATCTGCATGGCTATGAAGATTGCTACATGAAAAAGAATAGCCCCACACCATGAAGTGCAACACACAGGGAATGACACTTTGGGACCCACACAGTCTCTCATGCCTAGAACTCCTCAGCAATCGTTATGTTTTCACGGGGGACAATTAATTTCCATGCAATACCATTCATTTGTTTGTTTCTCACAGTTGGAATAAACACGACCTCCAGGAAGAGATGGATTTCGCTCGCAGGTCTGGTTCCAGTATTAAAAGGCTGCACTACATTGAACAAATAGAGTAAAGGGCTTTCCCTTCATCTAACTTCTCCAATCTCCATGCCTCTAAGGATCTTTGAAAATAAATGTTCAGTTCTCTGCATAATATTTCTTAAATATGAAACTTAGTTTTCCACACAGATTTTTTTTCAGTGTGGCAAACACATAAAATATAGATGAAGACTACGTCATCTCATCATCAAAAAGGGACTGTGCACACATAAATTACATGTTAATATAGTATTTTTAAAAAGGATCTTTAATTATTGGCAATGATTCAGGTAACAGCCATAAGAAATCCAAAGTTGGTAACTAAAATCCTCACTTGATTTTTTTACATTAATCATACTCATTTGATCAGCAAATATTTGATCCATCTGCAGCTTTAGTGCATATCACTCTCTACCTCCCTCTCCCAAGACAGGTCCTGTTAATAGCTCAGGCTGACCACAAACTCATAATTTTCCTGCCTCAGCCTCCCAATTGTTTCTATTACAGGAGCACAACATCATAGCTAAATCAAACTCCACATTCCAGATTCTACTTTGTTCATCAAAGTTGCATTATTATTTTTTTTTTTTGCAATGAATGCTTCTATGGATTGGAAATAAATTGTATACTTCATCGTCTTCCCATACCAGGTGATTTTGAAAGTTATTTGTTAGTTATACCACTATCTTTAAAAAGGAAAAAAAAAAGACAACACGCTGTATTGATCAGAACAGAAGTAAAAAGTAATTTTTCTTAAATCCAGATAATGAAGTTTTGAGATCAACATTAAGTGCAACATATTTACAAGAAGTTAGACACATGTTACATGCTAAACTTTTAACATTTCCCATGAAGAAGAAAACATAATCAAATTATAAGCTTTGCTGTGTTAAGTTGCTCACAGGAGAACTCTCCCTAATATTGAGATCTGAATTCTAGTTCCCCTCTATGGCAGGACTGAAAAGGATACCGTATAATATCTCTAAAAAAATACCCTTAAACTGAATATCTTGTACGGTGTCCTCAAAGTGAGGCTAATTACATTAAGGCACTTTATATGGCACCTACAAAATGTGGGAAAGCTATAAGGGTGGCAAAGTAAGCACCCAATAGAGAAAAGTCACTCTCAGAACCCTTGACCTGAGTGCAATCTCACAAGTTCCCTTAAGCAGAAATCCCCCACTGCTTCTCAATGGGAGTTCTCAAACCTAAGCTAGAGTTAGGTGATCTGCAGAGCTCAACTCAATCCTGGGCATTCAGGTTTGGTTAAGTCTAGAGGATCTGAGAATTTACAGCTCTCACCGCTACTGCTACTAGTTCTTGACTAACCTCTCCTCAAAGTCATCTGCTGCTAAGGCCCCAAAACTTCAGTTTCCTGGGTACCACAGACAGAATCCTCCTGAGGAGAGAGAGATATGCTCAACAAAGACAGCCAAGCCTCTCACCAAGCAAAGGTTCATCCTGACACTGACAGAAAATTATACACTCAGATAGCTCGCTTATGAAATTTAACAAAGTAATAATGAATGGAGTTTACATTTAATTAAGTAAAATGTAGAGTAGCAAATGGTTTCTTTGGAATAAGAATAATATTTCTTGTATTAGATATTAGACAACTATTTCTCAAAATTATTTCTCATCAATATAGTTAGTACCATGTGATCATCATGTAAACAGATTTCCAGTGTGTCATAACTCCTATTAAATTGATTTCAGCAATATGCCTAAATCTATCATTTTTGGTGTCATCAATTTTATCATTTCCTGCTTTCTACTACTTTTGTTTTTTTTTCTGATTATAATCATTTATTTTGAAGTATATATTTGATTTATTAGATCATCATATTTCTTTCCTTCTCATCCTGTCTTCTTTTTTCATCTTCTTTTTCCAAGACAGGGCTTCTCTATGTAGCCTTGGCTATCAGGAAACTAGATCCGTAGAACAGACTGGCCTTGAACTCAGAAATCTGACTCTCTCTGCTTCTTGAATACTGGGATTAAAAGATTGCCCCCAAACTGCATAACAGATCATTACATTTCTATAAAAGGATTTTCAAAGTCTCTTGTAATTCAACTGAACAAAGTAGGGAGACAATGAGTATCAAAATAATCTTTTCAAGAAGAACAAATGTTTGTAGGCTGATTAATTTCAACTCGTAAATTTCATCAAAGGATAAAATTATTAAAAATGATACATACTTTTTGGAGGAATTAATAGTTTGAAATTTATTTTGATACTACAATATAATTACATAATTTCTCACTCCACTTTCTCTCTTTCAAAATCCTAAATTCATAAATACAACCTTTGCAGTCTGTATAATGATACCTATATGTATGTTTTCAGGGATAATCATTTGATATTGGATATCTACTTGGTGTGCTCTTCCCAGGGCAAGATTATTTCTCTTATTCTCATCAGTCTGTATTTGCCTGTAGTTCTTTGGGTAGGGCTAAGAACTCACAGACTTTTTCCTGTCCACATTTCTATGTCACTGGTGCCATCCTTCAGCTTATACTTAGGCATTCATGTGGGTGAGATTTTATGGGTTTATCTTCAGACATCACTAGGGGCCACATCTTAAAATTTGCAAACGTGTTTTTTTTTAAATAAGTTTTGTTTGCAAATAACTTTCCCCTTAGTAAAAGCAAATGTAAGTGGTGTTGAATTCAGTACAGCCTACATTGCAACTAAAAATGGATTCTGTAAGATGGTCATTAAGATGTGTAATTGAACTGGTGTTGTACTTCAGTGATAGGGAGCTTTCTTAGCATACACTTCAGCTCTTTTGCCATCAACAGACACACACACACACACACACACACACACACACACACACACACACACGGGTCAGGGAATGAATGAAAGACTTAAAAGACACACACAGACAGAGGGAGGTGGGAGGGAAGGAGGCAGAGACAGAGACAGAGAGAGAGAGAGAGACACAGAAAGAGAGACAGAGAGACAGAAAGAGAAGTATCATTTATCTAACACCATGGTAGGAAGATCAAAGTTTGAGACCAGCCTAGGATACATAGTGAGACTGTCTCAAAAAAAAAAAAATTCAAGAACTTTAGGTAACGATTGGATGAAGAAAAATATTTTCAGCCTAATTTGATTTATTGTCTGCATTATTTAGAGGATATGGTGTGGGAGTTCAAGTTGTTCTCCCGAATCTCCAGCCTAAATTGTTGCACATTTTTGGATCAACTCATCTATAACAGGAGGAAGAACTGCATTTGTTTTATTGAAAAAGATAAGTTGGAGGAGAGGATAACATGAGATGATATATATTAAATTTGAATACTACATAGTAGTTCTATTAAATTTAATAGAAAATACAATTTAAAGTATGTTAATGTATTTTGCTATTCTGGCTAACCATTAAACTACAACTTTAAGGCTAGCTTTGGATATGTACCTCAAATAAAATATCCAGCCTTAAATGCTGTTTTAAGAACTTAATGTTGTCTTAGAATAAAAATACAAACCTAATTGAAAATCTATAAGCGGGTGCTGAAAACATAATTGCAGAGTTAAACATCTAAACCACTAAATTAGTGGCAATATTTTCTTTCTTTTTACTGGTGCTATCTAACAGCAATGTTTGCATGTAAATCATCATTGCAGAACGCAAACACACCATGAGTCAACAATTATTGTTTATTATGTTCAGATTAAATCTCTAAAAATGGGAAGATAGGAATATATGAAAACTTGAGTATCAACTTTAAGCACAGAGCCGAGGTGGTCTATACCATTCCTCTGACCCATATTGGACATTAAAAGTGTTTGAAGAAATTTGGTTCTCACAAGGATTTTTTGCCATATATATATATATATATATATATATATATATATATATATATATNTATATATATATATATATATGTGTGTGTGTGTGTGTGTGTGTGTGTGTGTGTGTGTGTGTAATTTTATTGCATAAATAATGGTTTAATGAGGAAGAAGAATAATAAAAACCATTAAATATCATTAATTGTTCTCTTTGGTAATATTCTGCCTTCATTTTGTATTGATGTAATAGATAGAATCTAGTTTAGTGAAACTGATAATTTCTTATATCATAAAACACAACTCTACTTTTAAAAGAAGCAATTTCTTATTGGTAAATTTTGTTAATTTTCTCTGTGTGTCTTTCTGTGTATCTGTCTGTCTGTTTTGACTGGCTCTCTGTCTGTCTCTGTCTATCTGTTTTTCTCTCTGTCTCCACCATCCCCTCCCAAGCCTCATGTACGTCATTCTCAGAGCTGGGATCACAGGCATGGACTATCCTGCCTGTCATTGTTAATAATATTCTAAGAGAAGTTATTTTCTCTCTCTCTGTTCTACTTTTACATATGAGCACATTATGTTCTATTTATTAGATGGAAAAAACAGTGCATGCTATGGATGGCTTGTAGGTGTTGCGTTTGAGTAGTCACCCGCTAAGTCTAACTTAAGTTAAATATTTTATGTCATTTCTCAAAATCTAAAATACCCAAATTCAGGCATATATAATTAATACTGTCTCCAGAGCAGTATAAAGTAATAGAATTATGTTAGTAGTAAATAGTACTCTATTTAAAGATTTTATGATAAATAAAAGTTAATAGTTTTCACTTTACATGGACAAAGTCAGCATTATATTCTCATTTTTTAAAATTCTATAATTGTAGCAACAGCTAAGGGAACAGTAAGGTAATATAAGAATTATGGCCACTCAAACTTTTAAAAAAGCATGTTAACATAATTGGTATATTTTTAAAAGTTATATTTTTTCAAGGTAGGGAAAATATCCAATTGAGTAGCATAGAAGATGCCATTCATATAGGATCTGTAACCTGTGCTGTGATGTTGCATTAGCTGAAGAAAACGTATCTGGAATAAATTCCACTTAGATTTATCTAAAGAAATAAAGAAAAGTTTACTATGTAAGTAATAATAGAATTTCTTCCCAAGTCTTCAACAACAGGTTGTTCAAATAAAGACAATCCTTACATGTGAAATAAAATGGATTAGAGCTGCCTGCAATCTGCATTAATATAATAATTCTATTACAAAAATAAGTGGTATTTTCATGAGACTCTGGTGTTTTCTGCAGGACAGTGCAGTGAGGCAAGGCATATCCTGGAATGTTCTTGGGCTTGGGGCTGCAGGCACAGCCCTGGCCTCCGGACCCTCATGCTGACTTGCAGAGGATCCAGACGTTCTGGTGCACATCAAGTTGTAACTTTGATCAAGTATTCATAAAAGCTCGGGGCTTGTTAGATTTTTGCCGTTTGTGAATGTTGAAAGAGATAAAGTAGGTGAGGAAAACCTTCATGACCTGCCTGTGGTAAATATGTTGGTTGGCATGTTTCTTCTCACAAGGGGCTACAAGGACATGCTGGACATTAAGTGTTGTCTTGGCTTAAACTACGGCACTTGGCATTTTAGGAATGAGAGGGTGGCTGTTTAGAAGTTGTAAGTACTGAAAACTAAAGAAAAGAAGAATTGACATAAACCTTTCTAATGGCAGAAGTGAAAGATAAGACAAGTACACTTCCAGTTATAATTTTTTTTAAGACTCTTGAGTATATATCATCAAATTTATATATACCATCTGCTCCTTTCACATAAATTCACTGATGTAAATGCTTGTTAATTATGAGTTTTAGATAAATTTCAACCTTTAAGCTGATCCCTGATTTTACAATCATTACTATCATGACAGTAATTCTGTGTGAGGGGCAAAAATATATTCCATAACACTTGAAAACTTCTGACACTTTATAAAATATGGATTTTTATTATCATCCTCCTTTCAATAATTGCTACATTTTCTAGAAAACCTATCAAAATGTATTCATTTCGATGTGCATTTTGTAGGTGCCTTAGCTATTGGCAAGTCTAGGGAAAGGAATACTGCTTCTGTAGTATTATTGTCTGAACTAAGGGCAAAGATTGTGGTAGTACTGAATTGCAACGTGGGGGTAATTTTAAGGCAATTTCTTTTCAAATGATCTCACGAACACTCTAGTACACAGTTCTTTGATTTTCCTTTGGAATGTTGCTTTGTATTCGCCTTGGCAAAATGCCTCACACTTGGCTTAGCTTTTGCAACCTTAAATTGGTTAAAAAAAATGAGAGAGAGAGATCTGCGGACATTAAAATAGCTTTATTACAAATATGCTCTCAATTCTAAAAAGTTACTATTTTCATTTAGAAGCATAGGAATCTCAAAATACTCTATTCTGTACCTATCAATGGATAAATACTGGCCATGTTTCTGTGACTTAAAGACAAATGATAATCATGATAATTTTGATAACACTTCTCCTGGTCACAGTATGTCAGAGAGGCAATTCTCACAAGTTCCATAACTTCACAAAGTTAAATAAAGACAAACATCCAAATTGTGCTGTCTGACATGGTTGAAAATGTGCAGGCTGAGGAATCACAGATCTGGTTTCAAAGGTCCTATGATTTCGAGAGTAGCTCCATGCATATGTCTGTATGTGTTTGCTTTCTCCATGATGAACATACATAGTGTAGTATATATGTAAGTTATGTTAATAAGTATACATTGTCACTTGGTATGCTTGTGCTTGTAAGTGTATGTGTGAACTTGTGCCCAAGTATGTGAATGTATGAGTGTGTGTATGTTTGTATGTATGAGTGTGTGACTATTGAGATTGTGTGTGTGTATGAATGTGTGGATATGAGTGTGTGCATTTGTCTGTCTGTCTGTTTGTCTGTCTGTCTGTCTGTCTCTGTTTGCCTCTCTCTCTCTCTCTCTCTCTCTCTCTCTCTCTCTCTCTCTC
>NC_034591.1:35927215-35971325 GCF_900095145.1 Mus pahari | reverse complement strand
TGTGTGTGTGTGTGTGTGTGTGTGTGTGTTTAAATAATTTTCTTTAAAAAAAAACAGCTTTAGGTTTACAGAATTGTTTTCCTTTTGGGAAGGTACTAAAGATGGAACCTTGGAACACACACACATAAGGCAAAACTATCATTGATATCATTGAGTTATGTCCCCACAATGATTCTCACTTTTTCATTTTAAGACAGAGTTTCATTAAGATACTGGGCTAGCAATGGCTCCCTGTATCCCAGGAGACCTTACCCTTACTGCCCTGCTGCCTCCATTTCCTAGGTAGCCCCATTACCTGGAGGTGCCATCCTGGACCCCCACTACCTTCTGGCTTCACAGTAAAAGGAGTCAAAAGGCAGAATTTCTGAGGCCCCCCATTCACACATGCAGTTTCCCCATTTCCCACATGCATCCCAGTGTGGAAGAATTGCTACAAATGCCGACCCTACTTTTCCACAGCACTGCCACCCTTTACCTTAGGATTGACTCTTGGTGATGAACTCTTAGGGTTCCCAGTTACAAATTTAGAGCTATTACCTGTCTGCTTTGGGCTTCAGTGCAGTTTTTTTTTTTTTTCTGTTACTATTACTCCTTGTCCAATCTACTATTAGACGGAAAGAAAAGTAGGAAGCCATGCAAAAGGAAAGGAGTAGTAAGAACACGGGAAGAAGATTGTTGAAGGGACAAGCTGTGAATTTAAAGGGTCATATAGTAAACAGGACCAATTTCACACCTGTCTCACAGGCCTAGAAGAATAGATTATTTGCAATGTGTAATCAAGCTGTTATTGCTTTATTTACAACTGATTTAAAATGAATACTCACAGATCTGAATATTTATATTGTCTAGGATGCTGCTACATAGCCACTTCCATAAACGGGTGTAAATACCATCTACGTTTAATTACTCTACGAATACTAAATAAATAGGAAGGCAGTAGGTGGTGTTTTGCATCATAGTATGTAAAAAAAGAAGATATGTATTTAAAAAGTGTGTGGTTGTCACAGTTGCATAGTAGAAGGGCAAACGTTTGAAAACTGTAAGAGGTTTCAGCTTTTAAAATCAATGTTGATTATCATTTTAAGAGACACTGCCCAGTAACAAAAGAACCCTAAAGCAAAAGGATAGTCAGATTTTTGTCTGAAGTTCAGAGTGTTAACTAAAATATCTCAGTGCACAGACAGGCTCTACTCTTTATTTTATTTTTTAAGAGTTTTCCAGAAGGATTCTTTGCAAGCATTGTTTCTGTAAGTATCCAGGCTGTGGGTACACGGACATGAAAGGCATTGAGACATCTATATGCTGGCTATTAACACACGGTGAAAAGCTATGAAGTGTGAAAGAACACTGGTGACCATCCAGCCTGCACATGCAGGAAATTCACAGGTCCTTTGGAACTTGGAATGTATCTTCTTAAATGACATAACCTAGACCACAGGTTGTAACTTAAACCTCAAGTCCCAGATTCATCACTGAACTGAAGCAGTTTAGACTTCTATATATTAGGGGAACCATGATGAGTTCCTCACTGCTAAGACAGCAGACAGAAGCCTGAACAGGGCTGAAGATAGCCAAAGCCACATTTTACAGGAGCCACACTCCTAGGGAAAATCCTGTGGTCACTACAAGGCACCCAAATCTCCAAACCTCGAGTATTAAATATCTCACTGTGTACATGTGGAGTGATATTCTGCTGTGCTTTATTAATGACTATGTAGTAGACAAGAGAGTATATGGATCCTGTCTCCACAAGTGTTGCCTTGTGATTATGTGATATTATTACCTTTGTCAATATCCCAAAGCCAGAAAAATAATTTCTAGCATTTGAGAACCTTTGGGAGAGCCAAAATGTAGGCTTAAACATTTGCCTTGAAATGCCCATTCAGTTTATATTTTGTCTAAAACAAAAATTACAAAATGTGTTTATGTGTAAACTCACTGGCTTTTTAATATAGTTTTTTGGGGGGGTATTTTACTTATTTACATTTCACATGTTTTCCCCTTTTCCTGTTTCCTCTCCAGAAACCCCCTATCCCATCCTCCCTCTCCCCCTGCTTCTATGAGGGTGCTCCCCCACCTACCCTCTCCTGCCTCTCCTCCTTGACATTCCCCTACACGGGGGGCATCGAGCCTTCATAGGACCAAAGACCTCTCCTATCACTGATGTCCTACAAGGGCATCCTCCACTACATATGCGACTACAGATGGATCCCTCTATGTGTACTCTTTGGTTGGTGTTTATTCCCTGGGAGCTCTAGGGGGTCTGGTTGGTTGATATTGTTGTTCTTCCTATGGGTAGCAAACCCCTTCAGCCCCTTCAGTCCTTTTTCTAACTCCTCCATTGGGGCCCCTGTGCTCAGTCCAATGGCTGGTTGTAAGCATCCACCTCTTTATTTGTCAGGCTCTGGAAGGGCCTCTCAGGAGACAGTCATATAAGGCTCCTTTCAGCATGCACTTTCTGGCATGTGCAACAGGGTCTGGGTTTGGTGTCTGTATATGGGATGGATTCCCCAATAAGCCCATATAATAAAATAATTTCTGTCTGCAATTACTCTGAATGAGAGAGAGAGAGAGAGAGAGAGAGAGAGAGAGAGAGAGAGAGAGAGAGAGAGAGAGAGAGAGAGAGAGAGAGAGAGAGAGAGGGAGATTGTTACTTTCATATCTGCTATTTGTTTGTTTGTTTTATAGACAGCACACTGAGGTCTTACGAGGGCTTAGGCACTGTGAGACCAGTACCAAGTGACTTTAGGTTGCAGAGCAACAGCATATTTCATTTATTGTTCTAAACGTATTTTTTCAAAAAGCATATATTTATATTTTGAAGTATTCATTGAGATTAGCTAGTGAAGTATTTTCAAAATCAAATATTACCTTACAAAACATTAGTTACCCTAAAGAACTTTCAATCAAACAGAACCTTTTTCATAATAACAAAAATCATTTATAACCTTTGATACGATATATTGCTCAGTTTCATGCAAAATCTTTCCAGTTTTAGTTTTCATATAAAATGACCCTTTAAAAAGAAAACCTAGTGATATATTTAAAATCTTACTGAAGGGGGCAGATCAGATATGGGAGGTTGCACCAGAGGGGAAAATGGGAAAAAATACCATCAAAATCCATCATATTTACACATGAGTATATCATAAAGCAAACTATTTTTGACAATTACTATGTGCTAATAAACCAAAGAATAGGAAATTTCTGTCAAAATAAATAAGCCCATAAATATTATTAATAAATTTTGAGCTAATATCCATTAAATCAAGTGTAAAATTTTATTCCATAAACAAATAGCAGGATCATATTGTTTATAACTAGTTTTCTTGTGCTGTAGAATATTAGATGCTACTTCTATTGCTCTATTATTGTGATTTGCTATATCTATAGGATACTCTCTTAAAGAACAAACATTATTTCTCATGGCTTCTATTGGTGAGAGATTATTTAGATGCAATTTAAAATAAAACTTCTTAAGCAACAATCAGCAATGAAAGTTAATATCTTTTTCACATTAATCACCACTTTTCTTCCAAAATATGAATACTCAGTCTCATTATTATAATAACTATTGAAGAAAACAACACTGGATGCTAAACCCAGGCCTTGCATATGTTAGGAAAATTCCTAGCCCACTTTTTAGAACACAGCTCCTCAAAGAAGTGTTATGAAAGTTATTTTAATCTCGTAGTAATTAAAATGTTATAATTTAAAGATATCAGAATTTTTAAAACTTATTTTATTAGATATTTTCTTCATTTACATTTAAAATGCTATCCCGAATGTCCCTTATACCTCCCCACCCTGTTCCCCTGCCCACCCACTCCCACTTCTTGGCCCTGGCGTTCCCCTGTATGGGTCATATAAAGTTTGCAAGACCAAGGGGCATCTCTTCCCAACGATGGCTGACTAAGCCATCTTCTACTATATATGCAGCTAGAGACATGAGCTCTGGGGGTACTGATTAGTTCATATTGTTGTTTCACCTATAGGGTTGCAGACCCCTTCAATTCCTTGGGTAATTTCTCTAGCTCCTCCATTGGGATCTCTGAGTTCTATCCTATAGATGACTGTGGGCATCCACTTCTATATTTGCCAGGCACTGGCATAGCCTCACAGAGATAGCTATATCAGTGTCCTTTCAGCAAGATCTTGCTGGCATATGCAATAGTGTCTGTGTTTGGTGGCTGATTATGGGATGGATCCCCAGGTGCGGCAGTCTCTGGATGGTCCATCCTTTCATCTTAGCTCCAAACTTTGTCTCTGCCACTTCTTTCATGGGTATTTTATCCCCTATATTAGGGAGGAATGAAGTATCCACGTGTTGGTCTTCCTTCTTCTTGATTTTCTTGAGTTTTGGAGATTGTACCTTGGATATTCTAGGTTTCTGGGTTAATATCCACTTATCAGTGAGTGCATATCAAGTGAGTTCTTTTGTCATTGGGTTACCTCACTCAGGATGATATCCTCCAGATACATCCATTTGCCTAAGAATTTCATAAATTCATTGTTTTTAATAGCTGAGTAGTACTCCATTGTGTAAATGTACCACATTTTCTGTATCCATTCCTCTGTTGAGGGACATCTGGGTTCTTTATGGCTATTATAAATAGGGCAGCTATGAACATAATGGAGCACGTGTCCTTATTACCAGTTGGAATATCTTCTGGGAATATGCCCAGAAGAGGTATTGCTGGATCTTCCGGTAGTATTATGTCCAGTTTTCTGAGGAACCGCCAGACTGATTTCCAGAGTGGTTGTACAAGTTTGTAATCCCACCAGCAATGGAAGAGTGTTCCTCTTTCTCCACATCCTCGCCAGCATCTGCTGTCCCCTGAATTTTTGATAAGAATTATTTTTATCCTTTCAAGAGAAATCCAATTATGGTAGCCATAGATAGAGGATATACTGGTTAACTGTCCAAAAATATTTTAAAATAACAATAGCAATATAATGAATGCACTGAAGTCTAAAATAAACCGACTTCAGCAGACTGTCATTGATAGTGGGTTTGTAAGATATTTCAGCAAGTCAAAAGAGCCACAGTAACATAGATTCCCTTGATTTGTATTACTGCCAAAGAGCAGAGTGGGATTAGCAGATGATTCTATTGTGGTTTTAAAAGGTGTCACAGTAATGTAAGTGACAAATCAGACCCTTGGTATGTTCTGGGAAAATGACTTAATAGTACTTTTTAAAATGGGTCATTCCATCCTGGAAGAAAAATTGTGACCCAGGAGTCACGAACTGTTGTCATAGACATGAAATCCATATACGACTAAGAAAGATGAGCATGCTATTCAAGTGTGATTTAGAACCATAAATTGTAAAGTACATTTAAAAATTAATTGACTAGGAACTTAAAATGTTCTCATGTCTTGGATATAGTGCTAGAAGAAGTAGACCAGTAAATTTAACTTTAATTATAATGAAGGATGTGCCCAGCTACTTTACTGTTTTGTAAAAATGCATATGTAATTTAATTATTTTAAAAGTCTCATTTATTATAATCCTAATTAAACACTGGTCTAATCATTGAAAATTACTTAGTGAACAACTACTCTGTCCAGTACATGCTAAGCACCTTTTAAACATAGTATTTGATGTTAAATTGTCATAAACTTTGTTAAGGAGACAAAATATGTTGATAAATAAGCTTTTTTAAACAAGTTATCATTAAGTACTAGGCAAGTTGAGACAACATCAAATACCATGTATTCTATTTACAGTGATTTGATCCTCTTACAATTAAGTTTTATTGCATGCTTTTAGAATATTTAATGTAATTTATTGAATAGTGCCCCAAAGGTGAAAAACAAAATGCTCATCAAAATTATCAGTCAGATCAACATAAAAAGGAGACCATCTTTAATGGTGATCATAGTTACTGTATTTAAATTTTACATTTTTATTTAGTATATGAAATAATGAGATATATTATATATCTCATGACATATTTATATATATGCATCACTGGGCCTTTATTGTATGTTCTGAGATATATAATAATGAGATATATTATATATCAGCATGGCATATTTATATATATGTATCACTGGGCCTTTATTGTATGTTCTGGGAATCTTGAGAAGCAAAGAATATGGTCCAATGGGAATTGGTCAAGATTATGCTTATCATAAATCCAGAATAAATGGATAAGGAAGACAATGATCAGATTCGATATTGGTGATTACCATTATCATATCATGTGACCATCTAGATATCCTAGAATATCACATCTAGATATCTTAGAAACACTGAAGACTGTGGAATTTGGAGTTTAGTTTGGAGGCCTCTAAATAAGGGGTTTAATAGTGAGATAGAAGAGACCACCATTGGGGATGCAAGATCAGAGAAGAGAAAGAAAAGAAAATAGAAGACAGGAGTAAGATCACTGTGGTAATGAAAATGTAAGGAAGAGATGACAATGTAAAGTAAGAGCTGATAGATAATATGAGGCATGTTTAGCCTAAGCTGTTTCTACAAGAGTAATTGCCAAATATTGAGTCCTTTTACACAAATATGACTAACTCTAAAAAGGATGAGAAACGGGTGGAGAAAAAGGGAAGCTCACTGGGGAAAGAGATATTATGTATATGAAGAAACCTGTGATAATTGGAGTCTATTAATTTAACCTTGTACAATAGTACATTTTCCAAAATTATGGAGTCTGACAAACATAGTAGAAGCCACCCTGATGTTCACTGTTGCTCTAGAAATTTTGATATTCCTTTCCATCGTCAACCTGAAGGATATCGTGCATTGCAGCAACATCAAAGCCATGTCCAGTTAGTTTGCCTTTTATCACTCAGTGATTAGCCAATAGTCAATGTGGCTGGTTTACTCTAGCTCTGTTTCTGCTTTCTAGGTCACTTTTTCTACTTTCGTATTTGACTTAACACTGTTATTTGACCAAGTGGGTAGATACAATGTGAACCAAGAACCGAATGTGGAGGTCTGTGTGTGCTCACACCATATATAGCAAGGCAAGAGTGGGTATAGTTAAAGCAGCAGAGATTTCCAAAGGTGGAAACAAGTGTCAAAGACACAGATGTACCACTGCGGGGTGCACGATGATAAGAATACACACCTTTCCTTACTTCTACACTTATATATTTCCCCCAAAATACCAAGCTAGAAATGATGAGACAGATAAGAAAAAAGAAATGAAATCACATTCAAATGAAAACCCCAGATTGGCATCACAATTGAGCAAAGTGCTACTTTAAATTTTTTTAGGGTAAACTAAGAAATACATCTGAATGTTAATCTTTACAAGTTTCCGTAATGCAGAGATGATTCCCCACATGTGCGTATTGTTCAGAGCTTGAAGGAGGACTTCTGGGCTAACTGCCAACTGCTATTAAAACGATTTTCTCCTCAATCACTAGTTCAGGCACGCGTGGTTTCACAATGCATAAATAGTAGCACAAGTAGGAGACGCAAGAAATCCCTCCCTTTCTAGATAGCCCTGTTGTAATCAGGGCTAATAGGAATTAACTTCTAGAGTACTACTTGTCTTTAGCGAATGAGCCAACTTGGAAGAGTATAGAAGAAAGAAGCTTGATTGATGCTGATTAAGTGAAAATTATGCTTTTAAGCCATGTGATCCCTCTTTAGAGAACATCAGAACATGAGAACATCAGATTACATGCAGTAGACTGGTCAGACAAGAGAGCTAAAAATTCTAGAAACCAGGTCTTGCTACTTAACGGGTTACACACCATGTTGCTATATATACTTTTTATCTGACTTAACTGGAAAGAACTGTTCCAGTGTGGGTTCACCAGAACAGAGGCTGAGAGACTCTAGAGAGTTCCCTGGAGTAGACTTGTACTTGGTTTTAATAAAGGAAGGGACACAGGACTCCAGTTGTAGAAAATCAGTGGGAAGAGTGGTCAAGTCTGGCTCAATTCTCTTCTCACTTTTAAATCTTTAGGAAAATACTTTCTGTCCTCCCGAGTGGAGAGTTTGTTCCCTGAGTACTTCCGACAAAGGCTATTTTAACCTGACACACTTTGGCGTATTACTGAGCTTGTTACTGGATTACAATCTGATCATTCCATTTTCAACTCTTAATTGTTTATTGGGAGTCAAAAGTTGAATGAATAAATAGAAATAGGTGGTATCAATGTTTCTCAGAAGTGCTTAAGTGAAAAAGATTTGGGTGTTGTTTGCATAACCCCCTAAATTACATAAAAATTGCCAAGTTATTTGCTATAAATATTTCCTAAATAAATTTAATGTGTTCAGCTAATTAAAATATATATGGTAGAAAAAAAAAGCCGTGAGAAGTTTATCTACTAAACTCCAAAACCGAGGTGTTTGACACTATTTTCTGTGCAGGAACTTAAATTTCTAGCAAACCTTAGATTTGTTATAGAATAAAACTGATCTGTCACAAGAAAAGGATGGGTTGATTGCTGAAATCCCTTGCCATGCAAGACCTGAACTTAGGTTCCATGACTGGAATCCACATACAGATGGGAGGAGAGAATCAACTGCACAGTTGTATACATACATTCATATGTATCCTATGTACTGGTGTGATCACCAGGTCTAGTTTAGGCAACCAAAATGTTGAGGTTTTGTGGGCTTAACATCTCTGCTGTGCCTAGAAAACGCTCTTAAATAAGGCCTCTGGATCTACTAGCCTTCCTGTGGTTTATAGGTCTCTGTTTCACAATGTTACCTAATACTTGGTGTAGGGGTTATGTTATAGATATACTACTTTTGTCTGTGCAACCCCTGGTCACGTATTCTCTGTACTCTGACAAGCTGTGAATCTCTGTAGTATTTTTTTTTTTTCTGCTTTAAAGAAGATACTTTATGAAAGTTGAGGACTACATTTCTCTGTGAGTGTATGGGTCCGTGCTTAGATATAATTAGGAGATACACTGAATTAGGAAAATAGTTAAGGCTGTTGAAGTTTCTCCTTTAGCACTTATGACCTTTCTAGCTTTGGGCAGTCGGCTAGGTTTACAGTACCAGATATGAGTCCCTGCCTATTAAATGAGCCTTAAGTTGAAATAGTCAGCTCTTGGTTTCCCTCTAAATGACAGTGCCACTACTACAAGGTTAGAAATACCCTGCAGTGTCAATATGTTTTTGTCCATAGGGTTTAATGTATAGGTAGGAATATTGATTACTTTCATCAATTGGCAGGTTTCATAACATATTTGAAAAACGTGAAGAATCAATTCCCAGGCTATCCAGGATCAACTCGACTTTGTTTCTCTAAGTTCTGTGTCCAAAGTGTATTTTGTCTTACTTTCAGCTTCTGGAAGGCAAGTAAAGACAATGACAAGAGACTATATCATTGAGGGAGGCTCTTGGACACCTGAGGGTGTCAAAGGTCAGTTCCCTATCCTAGCACTGGGGCATTTGGTAGATAGTCTATGGCTCCTGGGTACTACATGTGTATTTTAAATAAGTTTAGAAAATAGCGGGTTTTTTTTTTTTTATGGCTTCTTTCAAACATCCTTACTGTTATTTTTCTTTCCTTCCTCCATCTTCCTCCATGTTACACTTCCCCACTGAGGATACAATAACGGAAGGACTACCTGCAAGTAACTAAATGAAAAATAGTGCCTATAAGTCAGCCACATCACGTGGCATGTTAAAACTGGATCCAAAGCTTTCTTTACAAAGCTTTCTTTAACACAAGGCATAGATGACTTATCGATACCCAGTCTTGTCTAAGTGAAATATTTGGTTCAAAACAAATGACTGGATTGAGTTCAGCCACGATGTATCAAGTCATATACTTGTGATTTGTACTTTGTGAGGTGATGTGTGTGTGTGTGTGTGTGTGTGTGTGTGTGTGTCTGTGTGTGTGTATTTTTCTAATTAGGCACCTAGTTATTCAAATATAATTATAAATTTATTTACGAATAATCAAAGTGGATCTAAAACAACTTTAATATAACCAATTAACTGAACATCAGTGTCATCACAGACTCCCATTCATGAAATGGTTGACTATGAGATACTATGTATTATCTTTGAATCTGCCAGTATTAGTTCATTGATAACTAACAGAAAATAGAACAGCTGAAGTTTGACTTAGCCCCCTGGAGAGATGGTACCTTGATTCATCTTTAAAGTGATGTGTAATATTTGTCTGCAGGTATAAAGATGGTGGATGACATGATGGAAAGAAAGAAGTAAATAGAAAGTCCCATAAAGAGGAAGGACATATATTAGCAATTTTATTAAATACACACTTTTCTTTTTCAGTCGTACATATTAATTGCATGTGAGGATAAGCTTAGGTGTGGTATTTAAATACAAGACTTTCAGTATTAGGCAGGGATGATGTGGGTTGCTAAGCAGATTAGCTTCAGATGGAAATGGAAGAATAATTCTGCTTGGAAATAGTAGAGGCTTGCACATGAAATCCTACTATAAGATTCATGTTCCAAGCCCAGCCCACTGTACTTGGGAATATAGTTTTATTGGAAGACAATCATGTTTCCTCAATTACATATTGTCCATAGGACTGATCATCTGCAAGTGAGGTAGGTCATCTTAAAACAGAAAAACCATCCCTTCCTTTTCCATAGTCACCACTCGTTTTCCTCACAGTTGAAGTATATACACATCTCAGAAGTAAAGGATATAATTTGATGAGTGTACTGGCTAGTTTTGTGTCAACTTGACACAGCTGGAGTTATCACAGAGAAAGAGCTTCAATTAGGGAAATGCCTGCACTAGATCCAGCTGTAAGGCATTTTCTCAATTAGTGATCAAGGGGGGTGGTCCCCTTGTGGGTGGGACCATCTCTGGGCTGGTAGTCTTGGGTTCTATAAGAGAGCAGGCTGAGCAAGCCAGGGGAGGCAAGCTGGTAAAGAACATCCCTCCATGGTTTCTTCATCAGCTCCTGCTTTCTGACCTGCTCTAGTTCCAGTCCTTACTTCCTTTGGTGATGAACAGCAGTATGGAAGTGTAAGTCGAATAAACCCTTTCCTCCCCAACATGCTTCTTGGTCATGATGTTGTGCAGGAACAACACAACAAGCTTCATCTGACTAAGACAATGAGCTACACAATATAGCTCTTAAAAATAATCACAAGCAAAAGCCCATTGTTCTTAACCACCATTTGTAAATATTACAGTCATTTTGGGCCAATCAAAATATCACCTTGTACATTCAACAGTAAATAAAGACATCATAAAACATAAAGAGGAGCCAGTTAATCAGTTAATATGAATAAAATATCCTTCCTATTATAAAATAGTTATTTTAACATTACTTATATAATCTTCCTCAATTACTTTGTGTTTAAATTACTGTACGTGTCTCAATATATAGAAGAGAGAACAATTCTTTTCTTGCAATTTATTTATCAATTACTGTACATTTTTTTTCTTCCATGTGTAGGAAAGCCAGTTTTTCCATTGTTTTCAATATTGTTCAGTGTTAGGAATCTTTTCAATCACATGTATTTATAAAACAAACCAACAGACCTAAAACCGGTTTCTTAGGTTTTTATTTTTGTTTTTTTTGTTCGTTTGTTCGTTTGTTTTGTTTTGTTTTTGTCCTGAGAAAGGTGTCTCATTGTGAAGCCCAGGAGGAACTTCCTATGTAGATCAAGGCTGACCTTGAATACACAGAGATCCACTTTCCTCTGATTCCCAACTGCTGTGATTGGAATCATGCATCATCACCAAATCTGGCCTAATATAACCCATTTCTGGCAATGATATTCACACTTCAATAGGCAAAACAATAAATGAAATTACTTAGAAAAGCAGCATATACATATAAACAAAAGAGAGGTTTTCTTGATCTGTTTCATGCTGAAAAAAATTGAAGCTTTTTTTTTTTCTGCTTGTTTTTGACACATTTTGAAGTAGTATTTTTGAAGTATAGCATTTCATGCTATAGAAGGCAATAGAGCCCACTCATGGGTACATCATGACATTTGCTTGTCTTTACAGCAGTAGTAGCTTCCCCTACAACAGAACATTTGCATATGAATTTAGGGATCTAGATTACTTGCCCTCTATTCCATGTTGTGGTTTCATAAATAGATCTTAAATAAATGAAAGGGAAGGCCAGGCCAAGTTATTAATGTATTACACTGAAAGTACCAATGTTTGGGTTCAATTACAAAGAAAAGATAGCAGAGGAAAATCAGGAAAAAAAGGCATAGTAATTAAAATATAGCCACAGCTGTGTTATGTAACCACATATATACTTTCTCTGACTAGTAGGAACTTCTCCTAAATGAGATCCCCATGTCAGGGACAACTCCATGTAAAGATCTGAGGACAGATCACCTGGTCCATTGTCCTGGGAAGCTTAAGTCTCCAGTACTGAGAAGAGACAGATCTCTCAGGATCTGAATGTAAAGCTCAGTTTTCAGGAAAAAAGCTGAGAAAAGGAGAGATGACCCAAAGGTCTGAAAATGATGATGTTTTCTGAGGTCATATTTATTCATTGACTGCATTCAGAGTTCCTCTATATTATGATCAATTTAAACTATGTGTTGGCTCGTATAAGACTATGAAATTGGATAAAATCTTTCAAAATGAAAACTAACCTAAACACTGTCTCCTCCAATCCTTATTTTTTTTAATACATCAAAAATTCAAGCAAAATCACAGCCAATTGCCTACTTTATGTGCATATATGAACAAATCCTAGATTTCTGTTAGTGATATTAAAATATTTCATGCATTTTGGTAATTGGACCATGGGACTTTGAATTCCATTTCATTTATGACTCACTTTAATGGTTTTCTGACTGATTATGTGATGGTGTAGCTCCACCTTGAACAGCAAGTTCTGGAGCTTGATGAACACTGGATGAAACTGGAAGTGAATGAATCCAGATGATCACATGATCTTTCTTTTGTTTTAGAAACATGTGCTTGTATGATACATGTAGAGAATAGGTAGCTTCCAGGCATCTGAGGTTTGAGCATTGCCATGTATGATTGGGTCCCTAGTTCTATAGCTTTGAACATGTTATAATTCTTTATTGGGACATAAACATTATTTATAGTTTTCAGAAAGACATTAGATTCCAGCTTAGAAAATATTTCAGATTAGGTGAGACTTATGGGCAAGGGGGCGAATCCACAGCAGTGTGTAGAAATGGAGATACTTAGCATTGGAGTGCTCATGTCGAGTAACTGCATGGACTAAAAATTTGTCTAAAATTTTATTTGGAAAGTATGTCAGCACACAGATCAATAATAGTTCATACTAGTTTCGTTGGTAAAGTTTCTCTGTCCATCCACCACTATATTTTATATATCATTACTATTCTCTTCTCTTCTTAGACTTTCAATAGAGTTAAAAATATAAGCCTAAGTAGATTTTAAAATAAATAAAAGTAAATCAAAGTATTAATTCAGTGAAAAGGTTAGGTCCATGAGAGTGAAATATTTATTATGCTTTCATACAGAGAGTCTCAGCACACCCATTAGGTCATAGAAATGTTTTCTGTCTTTGATTCTAGTGTTGATTTGGAAGCCCTTCAATGAACATATTTTCGTAGTCACAACTACAAAAGTATTGGTTTAAGTTGGGAAATATTCACAAGAAAATTTAGAGATGAATACTTGAAAGCATAGTAGAGTAGTCCTCTGCCATATATTTTCTGCATTTGAATTTATTTGACAATGCAGTCTTGTCTTTGCTGTTCTTGGATCCTGATACTATGGAAAGCAGAATATGAACAGAAATCATCCTCTCTTGATTCATAAAGACACTGGAGATCTCTAGAAAGATGAATCTCTCATCTATGTACACTGTAAAGACCCAAATGAAAGAAAAAGATTAAGAAAGTGTGTCTAAAATGTCAAAGATCTATTTCCTCGAGTGAAGACATGTAAGTGGTACCTTACTTACAGACAAACCTAGGGTGTTTCTGTAGCTTCAGGAAAATGCACAAGGATAAAACAGTGTCTAGTTTTGTGAGAGCACTATTAGATGCTGCTTTTTCTGCAACATTATGGAGACAGTAATGTTTGAAATAAAATAAGATGTTTTATTCTGGGCAGCAATCTTTCTGTAGTCCTGGCAGATACAGAACAAGTGTAGGACCGAGCCTGGGCAGTATGAGTCACATTAACCCCAGATGCTACAGTAATGCTAGACATTGTGGTTTGACATTATTTCAGTGTATTCAGTGGATCAATCCATTTTTGGAAAATGATTCAAAGTGGGTTAGAGAAAAACTGTTTAAACAGTTGCCAGCACAGCCAAGAGGCATATTCTCTACATGAGGCTTGTTACTTTTGTACAATTGTGTTCTACAACAGGAGTTCTTAGACACCTACTTGTGATATCGTATTGATTAGAAAAATTTCATTTGACTCTGTGTATGTAAGTATATAAAATATTATACAAATCAAAAATTTACCAGTAAATCACAAATCAATTTCTTTAAAACATTCACCATATTAAACTTCAGATTTATAAAGTCTGAAAAAATACAGTGGGGTGAACAATTTTCATAAAATTAGCTTGAATTAAATCATTCACAGGACTTGATGCAATTTATTGTGCTAATGACAAATGACTTTATTATCATATAGGGTACAAATATTGATCTACGTTTGCAGTCTTGGAAGAGAGTACAAAGAATCCAACCATAACCATTGATTTGGGTAGAACCACTCATCAGCATTGGACCAGAAGTTAACAGACAGACTAGAACACATAAAATTATAAGAACAGGAATTAAGCCTTTTACATAAATAGTGACAAATATTGAGAAATGGAAAAGGGAAATCAGGAAGATTCACCACTGTTTGTGAACTATGTATCAGTGGGAATTCTCACACACAGAAAAACACAAAGTAAAAAAGAATATGTAGGTCTAAAGAGCTGTCTAGAGAGTTATGGGTATGTACAGATTCTGTAAAGGATATGAATTTGTTTCTATGCACCCACGTAAGGTTGCTAACAGCTACCTATATGCCTAGCTTCAGAAAGATCTGAGACCTTTGACTTCTATGAGAACCTGCACGCATGTGCCCATACCCCAACACAAACAAAAATTAAAATTATAAAAAATTAGAAATTATGTGAACTTAAGAAATGAACTAGCAGCGACAAAAATATAATAGTCTGGAGAAAAGACAATAAAAAATAAGACCCCACAGAAACACAATCAGGTCAAAATTTAACTAACTTAAGAAGAACATCAGGCTGTAAAGGAACATGATGCTTAGAAGGTAGTCTGGGGACAGAAGGCTCAGGGACTAATTGAAGTCTGATATAGGGTTTTTCATACAGGTTTTCTTATCACCTACTAATAGCCAATCAGTAAGAAAGGTTCTATGTGCTGAAAGGAAAATGAACCATTAGTTATTAATTTTCTTGGCTAAAATGCCAGACTGTAGTTTGTAGTTTCATCTGGATCGTGATGGGAGACTTCAAGTCTGACCTTCATAAGCTTTAGATATTCTGGGAAATACAAAAACTGAGGAGAAAAGTGCCACAAGTACCAGGCATGCCTGCCAAAAAGTAAAATTTTGGTACAGTCAGGGTCAACAAAGACACCAGGGAGAACATCAAGGAGCATAAACTTCTGCTTAACCCTGCACAAAGAACTGAATTTTGATAATTCTATAATAATAAATAAATAAATGGATGAATAAATAAATAAATAAATAAATAACATCAAAAGGTCTCTTGGGTGACAAGGGGACTTTCACAGGGTGAGGGAAGCAAAGTGCAGGTCTATGTTAACAGAAAAAAACTGAGAGGAGGTAGACGTGTGCTCCCTCCTCCTGCCATCATGGTTAGACAAAAATGTAGTGGGGAGGAACAGGCAGATGATGAACTGAAAGTACAATGGCATTCTGTATTGCAGAAAGATCACAAGTGGCATTATGCTTCAAGGAAAAAAGTCCTATGCCAAATACACAAAGCCTTGAGAGAGAGAGGAAGAGGACCACCTTTTTCAGGTTGTTCTATCAACAGGAGAGCTCACTCTTGTCTTTGGCATCACTGTGAAGCACACGTGTTTGCTTATCTAAGCGCCAACTCGATCATTCATTCATGCATTCAATAAATAGGGATCTTAAATCTACCATATGCCACAAACTGGACAGGACTCACTAAAATGAACTACTCAAATAATGAGAGCTTGTAGGCTAGGGAAAACAGGTGCTAAGGAAACAATGTGTCATAAGAAACTGTTTCATTCCTTGAAATGTCTTTACGATAATAGGACTTTACTTGATTTAATTGTTAAGGCAAGTTCCAAAAAAGAAAGAGATGTTTTCGTTAAAAATTGAAAGGCAGAAAACTGGTCAGAAATAGTCGATACATGCCTGTGTAAAGGGACAGGTTGAAAATATTCCAAGGAGAAGGAAGACCTCAAAGAAAGTGCCTAGGTTAAGGATCTGTGGCTGATAGAGGTGGAGAAGCTTTGGGAATGGACAGAGGAGTGACAAAACACAGTAGTCCAGACGCCTCCAGTTTGATTGACTATATCTGGCCTTTCTAATGGTGACAGTCACTGGTAATTGTCTCACCTATATGGCAGTGTGTGATCGGAGCACACTCTAGGATTCTGTTTGAGTCCTTTCCTGGAAGTTAAGGAAGAGCTATAGAAAAGACCCATTTTCTAATAAAGAAAAATTGACAGCTATAAGAAATGTTATAAAAGCAGGGAATTTCAAGGTGTCTATTTCCAAGCAGAAGCTTCGGGGCCTTCACACTTTTGGCAGTGGGAAGATGGAAACATAACTTTTCACATCACAATCTGCTTTGCTTTAATATCTTAATATATTTATGTTCCAGAAAACTGTTAAGAGATATAAAACTTCTTTCGTTGCTGTAGTGAGTTGAGAAAAGAAGGAAACTGGAGAGGTATTGGTTTCTCTGTTTCACACGTACAATGTTCTTCAAGGCTTCTTTGACAGCCAGGTCCTTTAGTCATCATTTTAACCATATGCTCATTTTATTTTAACGTTAAATGGAGAGTAAATTTTTTTGTGATAAAGGCTGAACTTAAGCATGCCAGTCAGATATAGCCTCCATGAGTTCAATCCCCTCAACTAAAATATAAACTTTTTATTCTTGTTTTTAGATATCTTTCTGAAACTTACTTCTTTGAGAAGGTCGCCAGCAGTCAGCTTTGAGGTGACCAGAGAGCCAAGAATAAGTCTGAGCCCTGCAGAAGGTCTAGAAAGCACTATATCAAAAAGGAAACTTGCTCCTTTCTTGTTTTCTAGCTTGCCAGCTTTTCTCTTTTAATGTAATATATTCTGGTGCAACAGTATGTAGCATGTCATGGTGACCTTTTTTTTCTTTTGAAAACTTGACTGACACCAGATATATATGTACATATATATATATATATATATATATATATATATATATATATATATATATATTTCCATTTATGAAAGCAACAATGGGAGGGAGAAGACAAAGGGACAGCTTTGATTCTCTGAGGACATTTGAATGTCTGGTCATTCATCTCAAGAGGCCCACTGGAACAGGAACAGGTCACAGGGTGAGACAGTGCCAAAGGCAGGACCTGCAAAGTAAATGTCTAGAAACCCCAATAATAGCTGAGGGTGATCAGGAGCTGTGCAGACATTGTGTTCTAAACCTAAAACCTGAAAGAACAAGCTTCCAGGCCTTCAGCAACTGCATGTGTTTTTGTTACTGGGCAAATGAGTTATTTATTGTTTGTTGCATATGACATTCAGTGGCGACAGATAAGGAGAACAAAGGCTGCAAGTCTTTGTTCCATTCTCTAGTGGCAGTTTTGCAGAGGTCCTTTCAATGAAAGGATGACAGTGTAACATGCCTCCTTAGTATTTTTCTGAGAATAAAGAAGAATGACCCATAACTTAATTGAGGAGAGTTCCCTGAAATTTTTAGGTGAGGAAACTTTGCTATTTAAAGAAGTTTTCCAAGTAGGAAATGATAACAGCAGAGACAGGCATGATGACCCAGAGCAGTGTGTAGTGAAGTAATAAAGCAGGGCAGATAGAGACTGAAGTCACTAAAGTGGCACTAAGACCTAAGATGTCATGCTACGTACCCTTTACTTTATCATAAGCACAAAAGTAAAAGAATGAGAGATATTCCTAAGCAAAAATTATGTAATGGCAAACTATATATATATATATATATATATATATATATATATATATATATTACTACTTACTTGTGACATATACATATATATATACATATATACACATATGCACACATACTCACACATACACATATATATGTTTGTATATTGTACATTGTATATACATATAGCTATATGTCAAAAGTTCCAAACACCAAAATCAAATGGATTAATTATGTAACTACTGCAATTGTCTAGGTGAATGATTTTGTTTATTTTTATAATTGTGGGATCAAATGCAGGGTCTTGAAAACATGAGAAAAAATGCTTGCCCACTGAGCTACATGCACAATGCCTCACTCAGGTAAGATATAAAAATGAGCTCATTGGAAAGGCAGCATTTGCAGGCTAGAATCTGGTTCTGGATCAGAGTTTCATCTGTAACCACTGTTGAAAGTGAGCAATTCAAAAAAGGCTCAAGGGCTGTGAGAACTTTGGTAGTTTTCAAAGAGAATTGTATTAGGGTACACACCCACTTAATGTATCTCCTATTAATACGGATTTTCTGATAAACAACTATGACTCGTTCTACATGAAGCTTTGAGTGGAGATCACAGCTGAGGAATGAAAGGTTACTGGTCACTAAAGCCTGTCATGGTAGCTGCTACCAGGACTTAGGTGGGACTACCTAAGTCTACTCCCTGTAGAATAGCAACAGTCTATGGACAGTCCCTCTGGGAAGAGCTAGCACTGAACAGGTCAGCAACAATTCACAAAAAGGGAAACAAATGAACTAACAAACAAACAAAGCAAGCCCAAAAGGTATGTGAAGAACAAGATAGGACGGAGATGTTCTGAAATCTAGAGTGGAGAGATGTAAGAAGGACCCTCCCAAAGAGATCCACTCACTGTGCTAGTTAATTCTAGTGCCATAGTACTGCTAGCTTCCTTTAAAGTGGCACTGTGAGCCTGGAAGGTGGTAGGTCACTTGCAAGACTGACATGAAGACTGAGCTCAGATCCCCTGTGTTCACATACAATCTGCTATATATGATAGCCTGCTCGTAATCTCAGAGGCTGAGAGCAGATCCTTGGGCACAAGCTTGCTGGCTAGTCTAGATGGTATTTGGAAATTTCAAGTTCAGCAGGAAGCCCTGTTTCCTTAGAGTAAAATAGAAGATGCTAACTCATCTCACCTTCAGGCCTCCACAGGAACACATATAAACAGCCCCTTCCCTCACATATGTGCCTATAATGTACAAATGCACATACATGCACATACAACACACACATAACTAAGGAAAAACAATAATGAAATGCTTTAAATGAAAATATTAGTACTACTAAAGGATCTAAGGATCATTAACTCCAGTTCCTCAGATTGCTCCAGCTCCGCTGATTTTGCTTGTTCTTTTCCACTTAGAACCAGGATGTGTGCAAAAGCTCATTTGTGACAATATAGCAAGTGAACAGCAAAGAAGATGGTGGGAAGGAGGAAGGGAGGGCAAAAGGGAAAGGAGAGAGGGAGGGGGAGGGAGAGAGAGTGGGCAAGGGGGAGAGGCAGGGGAAGGGGAGAGGATGGGGAAGGGAAGGCACTCAAGAGAGAACATTAATTCTTTTCATGCTGCTGTGCAGAAAGGAAGTCCTATTCTTTAGGCTTGGTTGCAGAGGCCCTGGCTTAGCCTCACTAATCCCTTTTCTTGTGCTGGGATCCACATGCTTAAGCAGTTGTGCAGTTGGTTAGTACTTCCTTGAGGCAAGTGAGGAGTCGAAAATGAATTGAGCTCAAGCAGTATACTTATGTAAATGGTGCTTGTATTTTTATATGAAAACTCAAAGCCAAATATTCCAAATGAGTATCACATTTGTTTTGACTGCCAACTGAAAGCAGACCACCACCGTGTCTCCTTCTAGAAGTAGCCAAGCATAACAAGAAACATAAGCAACCCCAAAAACCACACATAAAACAAATCCTAAGGAATGTATGCAGAAGCTAAATAAACAGTGGAGGTCACCAAACACATGCACTGTCAGGAAAAGGGGAAAGCAATCTATGGAAAAAAGAGAGAGAGAGAGAGAGAGAAACCACCTGCCAATTTCAAATAATTCAGCTCCAGGAACTAACTGTGGTGAGCCTCCTTGCTGATCCTAGACAGTCATCACTCAGATTCTGTGGACTTTGAACATTAGCAAAACATTCTCAAATTTCATGCAATGCTGAGCTTAGCACGCAGGTGCTACAATCAAGATTCCTATTTGAAAAGTGCCCTTGCCCTATTTAGAAAACCGTGGCTTGTTTGTGGCATCTCAAATTTGGTAAGAGCAAAATGAAAACCATCAAGCTGATTCTGTTCCCTTCATGTCCAACGACTCTATTCCATTTGTTAAATTACCTCTGAAATTGACAGGAACTCATTACTGGACAGTTTACCCCTGTACTGCGGAGAGAAGGAAGAGACTGTCTAGACTCTTAAAGGGGTTTCAAAATAACTGATGCATATTTTAGATTTTTCAGGGATACTTGACAGTTTATTAATCTAAAGCGGGTTGCAAAACTGGAGGAAGTATTAATCCACCAGTCACTAGAGAGCCAGCAGCAGTACTTAGCATTGATGCAAAAGTTTGATCAGTAAATGAAAAAAAAAAAAAAAAACCCTGAAATTTAAAGATTTGGAACAGTTTTTCAGTAAATGTATTGGCAATGTTTGAAGTAAGCCAACATGGAGACGGCTGGACAATTAAGTAGGCATTACAACAGAAATCTGGGCGAAGGAGGTTTGTTTGTTTGTTTGATTGATTTGATTTTCATTTTGTTTGTTCACTTGCTTATTTTAAGCTTATCCTATCACTGAAGTCTTGGGGACTAGAATTTGTGGACTAGAAGCTTAGTGTTGGATAAAACAAACAGGAACCCAAGAGTTTCCTATGTAGAAAATTTCAGGATGGTTCTAGAAACAGATCAGTCAGAAAATTCTAATCAATTTAATTAGGCATGGGTGAAGAATTTAAGTTGGGAAAGTAACTTTATCAGAGTAGACCTCAGAAAGGAAGTGAGCTGAGATCCAGAAGCAGAGACCTGGTTGCTTATACTAGACAGTTCTGAGCTAGACCATGTGACAGTTGCACTAAACATTATCTAAATACAATGAAGTACTCGATAGCTAATGATATCACTCCTGGGTCTTTTCCTAGAGAGCAGCCTGAGATTTCACAATGAGTCTCCTATCAAGGGAAGGAGTATGTAGCCAATGGGAAAGTCCAAATACTTCCTTTTCTTAACACTGCCACTATACTCAGTGCTAGTTAGGGGCTCAGCAAGGATTACCTATCTGTGCCCTCTGATGACGAGACATCTGAGTTGATAGAGGACGATTTCAAAAGGCGTATTCTCCTAAAGTATTCTTGAAATCAGCTCATGTATTTTGTGGCTTAGAGTTCAGTATTCCTAATATAATCCTTCAAAATTAAGTATTAGAGGTTCTAGTCACTAGTAGGTTCCTCTGTATCCCAGTCAGTATCACATTCATGTCTTCTCTTGTTGAGCTCCCCTTACAACGTATTCACTATGAGCAAAATCCAGTCTACTGAGTAAAGGGTGGAGTGGGAGGAAAGGGTTTTTCAAAGGATGGACACAGTTGTGTTCTTGGTCATGTGGATTTAAATTTGACTAATTCACTAATAACTTCTATAATTTTAAAAATACTGTTATCTTACTGTTGGCCAAATTGATGAAAGATTGATTTTTAAATAAACTATATCTACAGAAAGTAGAAGGATTTGAGGAAGAAAAACAACAACAACAACAACCCAACACTTATGTCACATGTACCTTAGCAAGGCATAGGAATGTACTAGAACTTTGTCTTTTGAGCATAATATCACCTCAATTAAAGCATCTGTGACTACTTGTAGAGAATCCTCATGATCAATCCTTCCCACCTTTCCTTATGGAAATAAAAATTGCAAGAGTCATATTCATATTGCCAACCTCTGACTGGAATGTCTTTAAGAAAATCCATGCACATGTTTCTCTATCATGGCTCTCCCTGCCCAACATTTGTACATAACATCACATACTGGAGACCAAGCCTTCAAATACCTGAGCATATGGAGGTTATTTCTCATTCAAAACATTATAGCATCTGTATACCCTACAATGGTGACATCACAATAAGGGTGATATCTTACTGTGATGTCACCAATATTTCTGTAAGAGCACCTTACCCATGTTCTGTCATGTTGGACTTTGGTAGACTAATACCTTAGTTTGTCAAAGAAGATCAGTTAATTTAAAGAAATGCAAGGAAATTTCATGGTGTGCTAGATCTTTTTTGCTTACCGGTTATAGTATTTTATGCCTTTGCTAAGTGTTTACAGCAAAAAGCTAAAAATGGTATAAATTTCCCATGTTTGTAAATTTTAATAAAAATGTAACTAGCAAGAATGCATGTATAAGAATATGCATACATGGTATCAATTGATTCTGAAAAGAGTTCTGTTTAAAAATGTGCACTGTGTTCATTGTGGACATATGCATGGATTTCCTAAAAGGCCTTCCAGTTAGAGGTTGGCACATGAGTGAAAAGAACAGATGTACTCACAACTGGGGCAGCTGTTCTGAGATGATGACCATGTAGAAAGGAAGAACAACTCAAGAAACCAAAAGAAATTATTGCTGGTTCAGGGAAGCTATGCAAAATGGAAATGCAGAATATAACAGAAAGAAATGCATTTATGAATGCCATGGGACAAAGCTTCCTCTCCCCTTGTAGCCCATAGATATTATTATTATGTTTCCATGCCAAAGAGCCTCTCACATTCAAGTCTCATTAAAACCATTGATTAAAATAGTGTTATGTCTGAAAAAAGATATTCAAAACCAGAGCTTTTCACATAATACATAGAGCCCAACCTTTAAGGACAGTCCACTCTGGGATTAGTTTTCCAATAATTATGATCAACTCAACTACATTGTCATTGAGTTCCAATCTTGATCTTCTTCGGGTTATGATAGAAACCTTATCTTAAGGCTTTAGATGCATGGTATCCTCCACACCTGGTTCCTGGCAATTGTGTCTGACTGCATACTGTGTAACAATACATCACCAAAGAGAGTTCTGTTTCTCCTACTATGAATTGGCAAAAATGTTTCTTCTTAAGAATTTTCTCCCTAGCCAGTCCTTAATATAGTAAGTGATTATGTTAACATCAATGCATGTATTGCATCTTCAATGAACCGCCTGGAAGTTATAATTAAATGTATTGATTCCCTCTAAAATCAATTGATTGAAAAGATGACTATTAAATGAATTGCAATACTTCAGTTCTCAACATTTACTAAGAGTATTGAATCTGACCTCCCAAGGTGCTTACTGTGAAAGTCTCTTAAATAGCATATCAGGCAATACCTGAGAGTAGTAGTTGATCCCTAGATTCCTATTACAGAAAAGGCATAACAATTCCTATGGAAGGCATAGGGTTACTTGGAACTTGAAAATAAAATAGTAGTCCAAGTCCTAAAATGCTAAAAAAAAAAAAAAACCTAAGTGATTATGTTAACATCAACAGTTATACAGTTATAACAGTTGACCCAATCCCCACTTAGATGTCTTTTGGTGGGTGTTTGTTCTCTTGTGCAAACCTGAGATGTAAATAGACATCATGTTTTACCTTTGTGGGGCTGAGACACACATTTTGTTTGCTTGTTTGTTTGATTTGGTTTGCTATTCTCAAACTAAAATTATTTTTTAAATAGAACTTTAAGTAAGCAAAGAAAACTAGCTAACATAATAAACAAAAGAGAAAATTTAAAAGACTCTATGAAACAGACACAGACAAAAGTATAGATGTACTTACCTATAACTTAGAGGTACATTACGTATTGAATAATTTAATAGGAATAAAAGGAAGAATGAAGCCTGGGAGCTACAGACAAAGTCACAAGGTGAGGTCACCAGTGCCCTTTAAATCTAGAAGGAAACCTTCATAAACAGTCATTACAGAAAACAAGACATCCACAAGAGAAGTTGGAGTTGTTTGAGGAAAATATATGAAGATGAATAGATGTCTTGATTCTCAATTAAGATAGTTCAAAACAAAACATAACAAAACAGAAAAATACAGATACTACCTCAGAAAGATAACATAATTTAGAAGTCATAAATGGCCAAATATGAGGGTACATTATTTCAATAATGTAATGAAGGTGTACACAGTAAAGAAAAGAAAAGAAAACCCAAAACAAACAAACAAACAAACAAAATTGACAGGGCAATCATGTATCAGAATAGTGTTATCAGTGGGATGCAAATAAAAGCATGCAAGGGGAATAAACCAATAGAAAAATTTTAAAAAATTATATGAAGACATTTAGAGAAAATAAATACCATTTTTCTTTGTGTTTAAGATAAGTTCAGCATGATAAAATTATCAGAAAATAGAATAACAATATAGTATGTTTTCAGCAATGTACATGTGGATGTCACAGAACTAGCTGCAAATAGGTATATGGCAAGTATTCAGGAGGATACTGGTCCCTTAATTAAAAAATAAAGTAGTAAAGGAGAAGTTTCCATCTTCACTTATCTTTTCACATACAGCACAACTTGAGCCAGAGGACATTCTCATCACAAACTTCAGCACACTAAAGCAGTCTGAAGGAAGGAGGGTTGAAACCAGGAGGAAGAAGGCAAGTTAAAATGTTAAGGTACTAGGTAAGTCTCCCATGCTTTGGTGAAGAGCCCCACAGAAATGTCCATGAGTAATAAAAACAGCACTATTCGGAAAAGAAATGGGAAGAGAGGGAGGATAGAGAAGGCAGTGAGGATTGGAGAGAGGAAGGAAGAGATGGAGAGTAGGAAAGTATGAAGGAGGGAGGTCATGAAGGAAGGAAGGAGGAAAGGAGAGAGAAGAAGGCAAGGAAGGATAGGAGGAAGGAAGGGAGGAAGGAAGAAGTAATGCATATGGATAGACAGATAGATAGCTGAGAGGGTAACCTATTGAACAGAATGGGCAATATATATTATATATATTTCATATATATTCCATATATAGTTCCATATATAGTCCATATATGGGTCCATATAATCCATATATAGTTTGAATGAGAGAATCAATTCTACAAAGTTATCTTATGACCTCTCTCTCTCTCTCTCTCTCTCTCTCTCTCTCTCTCTCTCTCTCTCTCTCTCTCTCTCTCTCTCTCTCTCTCTCACACACACACACACACACACACACACACACACACAAACTTGTCTAATACGTATTTGATATTTTTTTTTGAGACAGACCAGACTTACTGTTTAGCATCAGTATCTTATTTCTATGGTTATTAGTAGGATTTCTCTGTTAACACCGGCTATTTAGACAGACTTTAATGGTTGTTGAATGTTCTTGATATTCAACAGTCACCTACTTTTTTTTTTCATGACAACCAACATGACATAATAAGTTAGAAGGAATTAGTATTTGAAAATTAATGTAGGATGCTGGGCAGATATCTCAGCAGAGAAGAGGGCTTACTGTGAAAATGTGAAGAAATGAATCTGAAACTTCAGCATCCACATGAACAGCTGAATGGTCTGCTGGATGGAGCAGAGAGCAAGTTCACTTGTATCCGGCTTAATTCGTGTTCAGCAAGCCTCAGATGGTAATTCAGGAATTAAAGTGGACAGTGGAGTAACCATATTGCCTTCTAGGCAATTAAATATAGCTCGGTTATTTATAAAGGAAGAGATACCTCAAATAGACAGTTTGTTTTTTAACCCAAGGCATCAACATTTCAAATTTATCTAGAAATGGATGACAATTTGTTGGAGTAAAGTATATACTGAAAGCTTGACAGATTAGAAGATAGACATACACAAGCGACAGTGAAATATCCTTATTTACATGAAGCATTCACTCTACCATCTCTATTCAAGGCGTACTGGTCTTAAGGATACAAGACACTGCTACGATCATTAAGGAAGGACAGAGTACCCCCACAGGTAGTAAGATGTCCTATCCTGTACAAAATGTATGGATAGCACATGCCTTTTGATGAAAGCATCTCTATAGTTGGTAACTGGAAGCAGTTGAATGGAAAGGTTAACATTTTAGTTTGTTAAATTAGTTGGGTATGTCTCCTATCAACCAAGCAATAGAATCTAGAAGAGGAAAACTAAGGAGATTAGTACGATTTTTAGAATAAATTCAATTTACAGTCCAGTAGGCTTTAGAGCATTAAGAATGTTTTGGTACAACATTGACCTAACATTTAAACTGGAAGAGGGCTAGGCAAAAACAAAATAAAGTTACAATGCCAGTTACCTAGAAATATGTCAGCAAATGAGAAAAATAACAGGAAGAGGAAGTAGCCTTCAGGAATCAAGGTAAAGAGCAGATAAGGGAAAGAGAATCCTACAAAGTTGATAAAAAAAACAGGCAGAGAATAGCAGAATGAACATTAGTATGGGAGCTGCCAAAGAAAGCATGAACTAGAGACCTAGATTTCATCCATGGTTCAGAGGAATTCCAGTAAGAAAAGGCTAACTGAGAGGTGCTTTAATATTGAAAATTAAGGTCCTGTTATCTGGTGAAGATCTCATCCAAAGAAGGTTCTTGGTCAGTGTTTGCTGAAGGAATGTATGAAAGAATTAGTGCTATGTCATTCAACATCTTGTGTTTGCAGAGGTGGTTGCAATTTAATGGAACAGAAAGAAGTTGTTAAACATATACATGGGGGACACACAAGGAACCAGATTGTGTGCCACGTGACTAGATCTTCTATCTCAGAGATATGTGTACTCTCTACTAAATATAGAAGAACTTTAATCCAGCAACGTGGCTACTCTGGCTATAATACAGACATGTGTTTGGTACACACCTTTAATCCCAAGCAATGTAAGTAAATTTATATTGTAGAAGGAAGCAGCCATGTTTGAAAGTGACATCTAATTAAGATGTCACAAATAAAACAATGTCAAAACTGAGAGAAAGACTTGATAGACTGAGTCAGAGATAGTATATACCCTACTATCATGAGAACGGCACAGGAAAGAAAAGCTTTTTAAGAGCAGTTCAGAGAGAGATAGTCTATCAGTTTAGTTGAGTCAGCGAGGTGACAGGCAGTGGATTGCAGTGGAGTTCATGGCAGCTGAGTTTGTGAGGTTCTGAGGCAGATTTTACATGGACAATTTTACAGAGACAGTTTCCAAAAAGAATGCCCTAGACACGGATGAAGACAGAGAAAGGAAAATAATGAGAAGAAGCCAGAAGATCATATAGCCAGAGTTAGTTTAAGTCCAAGCAGAGCAATTCATTGAGAAGCAGAAAGAAGCCAAACTGAATCAGCCAGCTTGGAAAGGAGTTTGGGCCGGAATAGCTGAGTTGAACTAGCCAACCAGAGTTCAGAAAGAACTAAAAAGGGTGAGCTTACTCAGCAGTCAGCCTCCAAGATGACAATGAAATCAAGTCAATAAAAGTTACATTTACGACTAACAACAGTCAAACCAAACCAACCCCCCCCAAAAAAAAAAAACGACAATAATAAAACAAAACAACAACAACAAACACTAAGAGCCAAAACACAATCTTAAATGCATGGTACCACTCAACAATCAACTGACTATTCAGGGACAGGAATGGTGAGGGAGACTGACTAGTTTTTGAGAAACTGCAAATACCATCAGTGAACTGACACTGAGAGAAATTTAAAAGGCTGTCTCAAGCACTGCATCACTTTTGAGGCATCATATCTCATGTCAAGCACTGCATCACGTGTCAAGCATTGCATCACCTTCCTTTTCTGTTTCTCAGTGTCTGTGGTCACCTCCATTGGGTTCATGCTTGGTCTCTATTCCAATATACCCCAAGAACTTTTGAATGTTTCAGGGTTCAAACAACAACAGATCCCACTACTTACTTTTGATAACTGGGTGCAAAAATCGTTTATATGACTCAGGATTTTTAAGAAAGGACAATTAAAATAATTCATCTAAACCATTTCCCAACTGACATTTTAAAAGGGGACTGGAAACTAACTGCAATGCCTAAGATAATCTAGTATAAAACCAAGCAAGATTGTCAAAGGAATTGATTGCTGATAATCCATGAGAAGTCTCCATATTTAGATCAAGAAAACAATGCACAATGCAGAATTTTTTGGCTAACTTCTTTATTTGTTTTTTAAAAATTTAAATTAAGTATGTTAATTCAATTGTGAAAGAATTCTCAAAGATTTAACCAACGCTCTTAATGATACTGCTCCAAATTGAGAGTCACATGGGCAAGAAACAATACTTGACACTATTGATGATATTCTGTTAAGCTTGCACACAGAAGCCTAGCATAACTGTCCTCTGAGAGTCTCCACTCAGTAGCCAATGGAAAGAGATGCAGAGTTCTACAGTCAAACATTAGATGGAGCTCAAGGAGTCATATGGAAGAGTTGTGGGAGGGATTGAGGGATCCAAAAGGGACAGGGACTCCACAGGAAGACCAACATAGTCAACTAACCTGGACTCTTTTATGTTTCCAGAGACTGAACCACAAACTAAATGGGTTGGATCTAGGCCCGCTGCACATATGTAGCAGATAAGCAGATTGGTCTTCATGCCAGTCCTACAACAACAGAAGAAGGGATGTCCTTGATCTGTGGCCTGCACGCCTGTGGATCCCATTCCCCTAATTGGCTGTCTTGTCTGGCCACAGTGGGAGAAGATGTGCCTGGTCTTGCAGTGACTTGTAGTATGGAGGGTAAGAAGGATGGGAGGCTGAGAGGGGCTTCACCTTCTCAAAAAAAGGGGAAGGAAGGGATGTGGGGAGGATCTATGTGAGGATATACTAGGAGGAGGGGGGCTGGTAATGGGATGTAAAGTAAGTAAATAAATTTATTAAAATAAAAAGATGCTATTATTATATAAAAGTCTTTAATTCTCAGGTAGAAGTCACAGGGTAAACATCAATTTTCACATCTAAAATTTACAATTTTCATAACTATATTTACATCCTTTTGGGGATCAGAACTATGCAAATTCCATGGCAAAATTTACACAAATGTTCTTAAGTTAGAAGACACGTTAACAGTGTGATAAGAGTTTTTGAGAATTTGAAAGTCATTAATACTGTGTTAGATTCAGTGGCTCATTTAGTATCTGTGGAAGTTTCCTTGTGTCAACTATAGTGATCCTGTTGGTATCACATTTGACTTTTTTTTTTTAAGATTTTAATGGAATCACATCTTTTTTCTTTTCTTCCCCTCCTCTCCCCTTCCCACATACCCCTCCTTTGATCTCTTTCAAATGAATGGTCTTTTTATCTTTAATCACTCTTACATGTGTGTCTCTGTGTGTTTGTGCGTATTCCTAATTATATAAATAAAACCTGTTCAATTTTTGTAATGTTACTTTTATGTATAAGTTTTCATGGCTGACCACTTGGTATTGGACAACCATGGTGTGATTTTTCCCCCCTTAGGGAAGACATTTTTCCTGCTGTCAGCATTCCTTAGTTGCCTGTAGATCTTTGTCTAGAACTGAAGCTCCTTAGCGTCTCTTCCCCACCCCCCACCATTAGCATTGGTGTCGGCCTTGTTCAGGTCATGCTTAAGCAGTCATGTTGGTAAGATTTCATAGGTGTAGATTCTCTGACATTTCTAGGATATAATCTCATAGCAAAATTCCTGTTCTTCTGACTCCTTCTGTTTTCTGTCCTCTCATCTGTAAGGATTCCCAAGACTTGGGAAAATGATAAACACCACAATGGCTCATTATTGGAAAGAGCCAGAACATCTGCTCTACATACATATGAAGATATGGCTTTGAAAATTTACATGTAATGGCTGTGTCTATGAAGCCCCAACAACAATAACAACAACAACAACAAAAAAAAACCACCCAAACAAGTCTTAATCTGCATCATTTGTAACTAAATACTTAAAGTATACAATATTTTCCAGATAATGTGATTTTTATAAAGGACCATTTCAGAGAAACAAACAAATAAAACTTATATTATCACGATATTGTCACCTTTAGTTTTATCTACATCAAAGACCATGGCAGGAAGATAGCTTGAGCCCAAAAGTTCAGGCCCAGCCAGCTAAGGCAATCTAGCAAGAGCCTTTAAAATGAACGAGTGAATGAATGAATGAATGAATGAATGAATGAATGAATAATAAAATGGGAACCAATGATGTGTGAGGCTGCTTCACACAGAGAAAGTTGAAAGATAAGTCATTTATCAAAGTCAGATTTTCATTTAGCATAGAAGAAATACATATAGCAGTACCAAAAAACTGTTTGGAAAGACTTTGGAATATTTTGTATATCTGGACAAAAAGCTTTGGTAACACCATATTGACAGTATAATCAGTGGAAACATACAATGAAATCCGTTTTAGCATTCCCAGAACTTTATGATAACCTCACATCATGATGTGCTTCACTCATTAGGAATTCATATCAAACTACTTACATAACATGGCCACTAGAATTTTTTACATGTAAGTCTAAGTGGATCTCTTGGTAGTGTCTGGATATATTCTGTGCTTATATTTATATATATTATGTATATTTATATACATATATATGTATATAAATATTTGTTTTAATATACATATATATATATATTTGTTTTAATATCTCTTTTATTTTATTTTGTTTAATTAGATATTTTCTTTATTTACATTTCAAATGCTATACCAAAAGTTCACTATACCCTACCCCCGTCCTGCTCCCCTACCCACCCACTCCCACTTCTTGGCCTTGGTGTTCCCCTGTACTGGGGCCTATAAACTTTGCAAGACCAAGGGGCCTCTCTTACCAATGATGGCTGACTAGGCCATCTTCTACTACATATGCAGCTAGAGACATGAGCTCCTGGGTTACTGGTTAGTTCATATTGTTGTTCCACCTACAGGGTTGCAGCCCCCTTCAGCTCCATGGGTACTTTCTCTAGCTCCTCTATTGGGGACCCTGTGCTAATATTTTGCTCCTACTATATTGCTAATATACATACTGGTTCCAGTACAGTGATCTAACATTTAAATAATGTTCTTTGCATTCCTTTTAATTAATACCATGTCTTTTTTTGTAGAGAACTTACTATAAATTTTAATCATTATTTACTTTGCATATTAAGCAGCTAACATAGGTCAAACATGTGCCATTTGCATGTTATATTTTCTTATTTGGGTTGTAAGTTCCAAGAGGACCAGCATGAAATGCTGTAATAGACTGGACAATTTGAAAACTAAATAAGGAAAGGGAGGAATAATTTATTATATGGTGTGTGTGTGTGTGTGTGTGTGTGTGTGTGTGCACGCGCGTGTTTATATGTACTTTCTATTATACAAAAGACCTATGTCAGAATATCGCAAAATATACATGCATTAGGAGATCATTTCAAATGCCTGTTTTTCTCTGATAGCATAGTATTACTTAAAAGAATGTGCACAAAGTACCCTTCCAGGTTATACTGAACAAGTAGGCAATTATTTTATTAGTATTTCTCATATTTACAGAATCTCAAATGTTATATTTAAAAATAAGAAAAATAACATGTTTTAAAAACCAATCTTTACAAACTTTATTTAGTTATAACTTTAAAAATTCAACAATACTACATTATGCTTAGAAAGAATAAACTTGTCCCTCTTAAAACTATCTTTATTCAAATGGATACTTATATCTTTTAAAACATTGAGCAGCCCAACTTGTATTTCAAATGAACTGAGACAATAGGTTCAAAAGGTCATGAATATACATTTTGATTATTTAATGCGCTTCCTGAGAATATATTCACTTCAACTATTCATTCGCTATGTTCTTTTTAGGGGTTTTATTGTGTTTAAAGAAGTTTCTTTCTTTCTGTTTTTAATCATAAAGAATTCTCACAGCTTTTTATTCTTTGCGAAGCTGTTCTCAAACACATTATTTAACTGACGTGCATTACAGAAAATGTTTTGCTTTGGAAACACTTCAAACAAGGCAAATTCCACAGGAGACAAGGCTACGGACTAACTCATCACAGCAATGTGACCTCTCGACCTGAACCTTCCAGAATGTGCATCACAAAAGACCCCTGACACCTGTCATTTTCAGAGATTAATAAAAAAAAGAACCCATACAATAACAAAATGCTGCTTGTGAAGAAAGTTAGGAGACTACACACTTTGCTACAATTCCTACTACCACAAACGACACATTTGAATGTTGATCTGTGTGGTTTTTTAAAAATTATTTTAAATTCCAAAGAAGCTACAATACTAACATGTCAGACCTGATTAAGTCCATGTCTTTACCAGCCTCAACACCAGTGCAGCTCCATAGGTCGAACTGCCCCATTTCTTTGGATAAGCCAGCTCTACTTTGATGTTTTAAATAAAACTACACACTTAGAGTAACCTATTTTGGTTATATTTTTTAAATGTCTTCAATAATATTTTTCTATAAAGACACCAAGTTTCAAGGTAAATGTTTGCTTATAAAACTTTCTGGTATTTGCAAATAATTTAATGGAATATCTGAACCTGTGTAATTAGCTGAAAATCCAAGATTTCTGTATGTTAGTTCAAGCAGTATAGTTCTTCCTGTATTAATTTCAGGTTAATTAATAATTTGGCTATATATACATATATACATACACATATATGTTGTATAAATATGTCTGTGTGGTTAAATGTATAATTTAAAACTTACAATAATAATAAATTATATTATTAATGAATATGTAATTAATAAATGTTTATATGAATTTATTTATAAGATAAAATGTTATATCTAAGTTCAATCATACCTGCTTATCTAGGCTAAAGAACTATGAGGTATAAAGTTATTCATCAATGGGAGTGTTGAGGTACACATATATGTCCATGTCAAAGGGGCATCACAGTTTTGAATATCAGTAGAGGAACATAGGTTTAAGCTCCAACAAGTACAGTGGAGGCAACTGAAGCAGAGACAAATGTTAAATTTCTAAAGCCAGAAAACATTGGTAAATAACCAAGATAAAGACCCTGAAAGTGTCCTCCAATAAAGACTGAAGGAAATCCAACCTTAGACTCATGACTCAATTTCTCAGATATACTCATCCAAGTGAGAGATATATAAAGTCACTACTTCTTGTAAAATTATATCTTGTCCAAGTTTTAGGGAAAAAAAATCTGTTCTTACTAGGAACAATGCATCAGGAAAGAGAAATAATGAAAAACAGAGTCCACTTAACACTGTCATTTTATGACATTTACATTATTTACTAACATTTATGATTTATAGCAATTAAAATTTGTTTGGATTCACAAACTCAAAATAAACAGATTCAAGTCTTTATACATTTGAGCTTTTAGATCAAACAAATATACACACATATAAGCCATCCTTAACTTGAGTAATTTTAAATTTTCTATATGTTTTTATTTGTAAAACTTCCTTAAGTGTATTTTATATAACAAGAAAGGGCTAATAACGACAATGGGTACAGCTCTAGTTCCAATCTGCAAGGTACTGATCTACTGACATAATCTACATCAGTTCACACAGTTGTCATAACAATGATATGAGGGCAAGGCTTTTATTCCAATTTAGGAAGTAGAAAACCAAAGCATGAAAGTGTAAGTGAACGTATAACACTGCGTTCCAAACACTTGCTGAAAACATGCTTTAAAGCACGCTCTGAGCACCCACATGTTTTCTCTGTTGTTCACCAATGTGCTCCACTGTCATTCTTCTCCAACTTACACAATTTTATCCTTTTCTTCTAAAAGAAGTTTAGAAAACTCAATGGGAGGGTCCTAAAATTAAGCTAATTTCTTAAAATACATGTCAAACAAAAAACTGCACTTAAAATAAAATTAGCAATGTATAGGTTGGTTGTTAGTAATGCAATTTTTACCCTCCTAAAAACAGATGGCATAATGTTTCAGAAAGCTTGATATTAGATGCTTATTTCTTATCTGGAGAGCAGAGTGGCTAAATCATTATATATTCTTTATTGTTGCATTACCAAATATTAAGATGAAAGTCCAGCAGCGCCACTCTGGATGCAGAAGGCATGGGCAACATTGGGAGCAACAGAAAAAAGGCATTAAATTCAACTTAAAATTTCATTTCCTCCTGTCTAAATTAGATTTTTTACATTATTTAAATGTAATTTTATTGCATTTACTATATTACAGTGACACTTGGAATACAGCTATTGTATGAGACTGCCTGCACCTCAGGTACAATATAAACTAAGGCTTACAACTCAGCTTTGAAAATTAGCTCATGAATCAAAGGAGATATAAAGTCTAAGCCTCAAACCCCATCTTTATTTACCAGATTTGCAAGAAATCCATTTGGCTTTTATTAATATCAGTAGTTATTTTCAAAAATCAGATTTTGATTTTCTTACACTCATACCCATTTCATTTGCTGGAGACTGCTTTCTTAGCTATTTATTCCATGCCACAACATTTACAACAGAAATACAAATCATAAAATTACTAATAATGGGGCTTGGAAACCTTTTCCTGTACAAGTTCGCAGCATACATTTATGAATTACGAAATGCATTTGCCTATTTAAAAATTATTTAATACTTAGTCTATAGGTAACAGGGAAAAAGATTAAATGAATTCTTAAGAAACACTTCATGAAGATTAACCTACATAGTTTTTTTAATGGCCTGGCATAATTCTGTAAGATTTCATTTCTAGCTCCTAGATGTATTCTTCCATTTGCATTCAACAGAAGGTTTTGTACTCTATCATTTGCAGAATCCTGGGAATTGAAGAAAAGGTCTTTTCCAGTATATGTGGCTATGAAACAAATAATCATATGTTCTGAATGTTACAGAAGAGATCAACCTGATGCAAGGCTGCTTATGTGTTAATTAGGGGTATGCATATAACACCTCGCTAAAATGACTTTAAATCCGAGATCTAAGGTATTAGTAGACATTTCATTTTTCTAGGGGGACATGATAATGAATTAGGAGACAGGAGGAAAACTTCATTGTGGCAAGGTTGCAATCCAGGAGAAGAAGATCCTGGTAGAAACGGGAGAGAGAGATGTGGTGAATCTGGATTACAGAGGATATCAATGTGGCTGAGCAGGAAGAGGGCACGAAACTAAACCACAGAGCAAGAACCAGGATGGAAAGGACTGCCAGGCAGAACCTGGAGAGATGTCCTTAAACTTTCCCTGGAGCAATGAACTTTATTCCAAGTGTGTTGGGGAGACATGCAGATGAAAGGTGAAATGGCCCAATCCAATTTGGATTTCAAATAAATGCTCTGACAAGACAGAGGAAGTCACATGGGGGATGATGAGCATGCGCCTAGCAGAGGAGCGTGGAGAGTAGTCATGGCAGCTGGGGACATGGAAGCAGATAAATTCAGATATTTAGAAAGTAAAGTTGAAAATGACTGATAATATACTTGACTGGGAGAATGAGAATGACACAGGAGAGACGTTTTATTATTCTTTCATTTGATCATTCCTGTCACAGAGAAAATAGGAAACAACTAAAGAGATGTTAGGTTGAAGCAATGACGATCTGTTTGGGACATGTGATGGACAGTTGAGGGAGATTCCTAACTGGAGAACAATGCATTAGAAACACTGAAAATACAATGCTAATTTTGTTTTTTGTTTATTTATTGGTATATTCGAGTAGGTGTTTGGCTTCAAAGAGAAACACTTATTTGGTGTCAAATTTTATAAAGTGTAATTATATAAAATGCATATCTAAAGAAAGTGCAGATCCAATTTTATTATTTCATGCTATTTTAATGAGTATATTTTCTCTTTATTCTCTACGTATTTCATTTCGAAAACCCTCATAACTTATTTTGGAGAAAATAAAGAAATACTGTTAATATTAAGATACTACAGGGTCCAAGGTTCGAGAGACAGTCTATATAGATTTCCAAATATTATCAGAAACTTACTAATAAAATTTTAAGATGTTTAAAATGTAGGATACTTTTATTCTAAATAATCTGAATAGTATATGTACTATTACATATAATACACCAAGTATTTTACAAATATTTGATGTTAATATATTTCAGTAAAACAATTATAAAAACAATACAGTAGCAATTATAAAATTACTAATCAACTGGATAGAAAAAGAATGTAATCTTATTTTCTAACCACTTGACATCATCTGCAGAAATAGGAATATTTATGATACAAATGTATGCACTAAGAAAGGATATTTAAAATATTTTGAAAACTAAACTTTTTATCATAATGTAAAAGGCTGAAAATAGCTGTGTTACTTATATTGTTTAGAAATAAGAGTTCATGGTATGCTGTAGTTCAAAATGAAATGGGAAATTCTAGTAACATAATCAAATGGCTATTGCAGTCACTCGGAGTTGTTTACACTTGAGTTGCACTGCTTGTCACCAGGGTATCTTAAAGCTTGAAAGATTACTCAGCAGGTATGAGTGCTAGCAAGCCTGATAACCAGAGTTTGATACCCAAGGCTTAATCCTTCAGAACTAACTAGCCTCATATTGCTCTGGGGTTTAAACACATCCTTCATTCTCAATAAATAAAGGCATAATGAACATTTACAAATTAGAATGGAAATCTTTAATATTTTGATGTAGTATCTTGAAAATATACAATGTATATTTCTTGAAGGTAATTTCTTAAAACACCTTGAGAATTACAAATTCACACAAAATATAAAAAGAATATTACTATTTTTTCATATAAAACTATATAATATTAAATTAAATTTAAAACTTTCTACGGTTCATTCACAAAGTTTTCAAGAAAATTAATAGTGAAAAAATAGTTATAATTTTATCTTATCTTACAGTAGATAACCCAAGTTTTTCTTAGCATTGTAAACAGCATGGACATTTTTAAAACATAGTTAATAACCCACAAACTAAGGATATGAAGGATGTTTTCTGGCTTTCTAGCAGTAGAGGGTTTTTTTTTTTTTTTTGTCTACATTTATTTTGTTTATTTTAAATAAAATAAAAATGAACCTCTCAATTAGAAGCACATTGCACTGAAAACAGACATAAAAGCACACATAAAAGGAAATGAATTGTGAAGTTGGAGTTGATTCTAAGTCACATGCCGTTGAAGGCCAATTTATGTTTTGGTTAGAGAAGGGTCACCATGACACTTTCAAGTCATGGCGCCTGCAGCAAATCTCTTGTTATTTACAGAGAATAAAAAGGCATAAACTCATTTTCTTAATAAGCTTCTTCAGTTCTTCAAATAGTTCTAAGAAATGCCAAAGGCTTGCCATAGTTAACAAGTACACTGATGGTCCTGAGAACAGCAGCATCTGTTAACTAGTATTTGATCCCCAGGATGCCGGATGGGATTTTAGCACCTACGGAAATGTAGGGGATTTACATGTTAGCAATTCTTATAACTTTATGAACTAAAGGAGGTTTATATTAATTGGAATAGCTGAGTAGAAAAAAAAAAGCCACTTCTTCTAAACCTTGGAAACATGCTCTTCCAAGCATTACTGCATTTCTAGAGAGATAGACTGTTGTATTTTTTCATATTTGATTTTTTTCTTGTTTTATTATTTTAAATAGCACATGCCAAAATTTAATTCCATTTCCATTAGTGGGTACATTATGAAATTATCTTCAAAGTAAATAATGTGTAGTTTTCTAGAAATTAATAAGGAAGTCCCCCCTACGTGCTTTATCTTTTCATTCTATATTTTGTAACACATTTAATTGTTGACTTTAGTCATGGCAGCATGTATTATAACCTTGTAGACTAAACTGGTTCTGCTGAATGTCTGTTTTCCATATCTCAAATGGAAACTGCAGGGATCTTAAATATTTAAATAAATCCATCAGCATTAAAAAGAATATATATACTTGTTTAATATAAACAATAGATATACTTGTTTTGGGTATATTAATTACATTGACAATAAGTAGGATATGATGAATTTTAGGGAATTGTAAACCACCACCCCACCCCACCCACAGCTCTCAAAACTCTCCTAGTCAAAAAACAAAGTGCACTTGAATCTCGGGAAAGAAACCCTTGTGCCCCATGCTTGAAAGAACCCAGGGGGAACAAACTCTTTGCCAGCACATACATGTAAGAGAGCAGCAATTGCCAGGACGGAGGCTGATGCTGACTCTTAACCCTGGCCTCTCAGTGTTTGTTGTTACCTCCTACTCTACGAGCAGATTAAGTGTAGCTAGTAACTATCTCTCTAGGTGAGCCCACATTGAGAGCCACTGACTTGTGAGTCAGAATGCAGCGCAATGCTTCGCTAAGGCATACGAAGTCAATCAGAAACAGAGCTATCATTTAATGAATCTGATAATTTAGTGGTGTTATTTGAGTGCTTCAAATCTTCAGGAATAAAGCCCTGTTGTATCAAATAATTTGTTAAAGAAATTGGTGTGTCCTCACTGAAGTCAATACTGTCTTGTACTCACACATGGGATATTGTCTTATAGTATCTTATTGCATGTATCTAGTATTTAATTATGTGGGGAGGGGTTGTCCATGCATGTGAAGGTCAGAGAACAACCTGAGGATTTGGCTCTCACCTTCCAGGATGTGGGTCCTGGGACTGAACTCTAGTAATTACATCTTCATCTGATAAGCTGCCATGCAAGCCCTTATAGTGAGTTATAATGCATAATCTGCATAGTCTAAACAGGGATTACATGAGGCAAAGCTTCTAAGCAAATGTTACACATTTATTTTTCATATTCAAAGCTATGGAATTTCATGAGATGTACATATGAGGATTATAAAGGTATTTTTAAAATAAAGTTGTTATTATATAGGGGTCATTTTTAGATGTCTTCCTAAAATATCTAACACTTAGCTAAAACGTAAAAATTGCCAATTCTCCTACTGAAAAAAAAATTATAAGAACTTTAGGAAAAGACAATGTGTGCATTATAAACTGGAAAAGAAAAAAATATGTGAAATGGCTGGCCATATTGTAATAAGATCTAGAGCCTTTATTTATATACTAGAGTGTGCCCATAACAAAAGGGGAAAATGGTTTAAACTGCATCCATATTTCATTAATTTAAATTATTAAAGATCTTCATTATTTAAATAACTATACATGATACCTCTAAAATAAAATTCCCAGGGATCTGCTTTTTTTTTTTTTTTAATGAAAAGGCATGTGAGTTACAGTCATAAATCTGAGTATTGAATCTTAACAGCTATGTTATGTTGAGCAATGGGGATGAATGGGGATAAAAATAAGCACACCTACTTCACAGAACTGCTAAAAACTGTCACGTTGCACTGGCATGATGAATCGTCTCATTATTTGTTAAATGCCTTTGACCATGAGGTTTTTAATTATAATTACTTTATATAAGGTTCTTGGATGTGGATCATTTTGAGATAAAGTGATCCATTGATGGTATAGGGAACCACTTTTAATAGGCATTTTCTTTCAATGATAAACAATAACACTAATATTAGAAGGTAATATGTTGCAATAATCTCTACGTTAACCCAGTGACATGCGATTTTATAATAAAATCACATTTATATCTGAATACTATGACTACATCATTGGAGTAACATGTTTTTTTTCAACTGACTTGGAGTTATGTATAAAGTGATCAAAGGCCTTTAGATTTAAAATAGGTTATGCAAATACATTTCCAAATTGTACAAGGCCACTCTTGTTTTACAGGGAGGGAACGTAGGCTCAGGAACCTCTGTTCACATAGTCAGACTGACATGGTGGTTAGTGTAACAACTTGCCCATGCAAAGGAAGTTGGGAGCTGTCACAGTTTAAGCTTTTGAGAGTAGGGAAGATTTTTAATACAAACCCCTTATTTTTGAATGAGAGAACACTTAAGTGAAGAAGAATAGATTGGCCAGGGCCATATTGCACTGAAGGCTCTTTACTTTTTGTATTTGTTTCCATGTTAAATGTGCTGTCTCTCTTTGTTTAACCTAAGGTTTCTGTGTAGTCCTGGGACCAACTGATTCTCCCATCTCAGCCCTCTGAGTACACCCAAATGTTCTTGTCTTGCAATGAGATACAATTTATGTAATGTAAAAAATAAATATGAAGCTAACATATGCTAAAATATTTTGTTTTGGGAAGAGAATTAATACTTCTCATTTGTAGGAAAGTTAATCTCACTGAAGTAAATGTCATGTCTTTTAGACTTTGAATCTTCTGAGTACCAATTGTACTGGAAAAAAGTTTCTCTTCAGAATATGTGAATAGAGCTAGCTTTTTTGTTGTGAAGTGAAATTGATTTTGAGCTCCTACTATTATATTAGTAAATGGGTGGCTACTAGTTTGTCTACATATGATATGTGTTGGTACTGGATGAAATTTTAACCATGCGAAACAGTCACGTAGAGTTGGAAATTATAGTACCTAAGACCTTAATTTTAATTTTAGATATGTATTATGCTATTTATTTTATATGTATATTGTGTTTGAATCCAAAACGATTCTTCAGCAAATTTCTATGAAATGAAATAAATGACAAGAGTAGAAAATTCCAATAGCGATATCAAGTTGACTAACAAACGAAACATCCAAACATCCACTTCTTACTTACTCAGCTGTATTCCAGAACGAGCTTTGATATGTAATTACTGTATAAAAATTTTAAAACAGTTATAAAACCAAAAGAACGTATGCCCATGAATTTATTTTTATGTCAGAACTCACATATTTCCACAGCGTAATACAATTTTCAATACAGACATAGTTATACTTCCCCACTTCAACGCAGAACTTTTGCAGTTCCAAACTCTTGACATCTCTCATATCCCTAAATAAAGTACTGTAGCAGTGCCTGCTTGGGACATCTATCATTCCTTTTCAGGGGGCTACATTCCGGATGTACAGCAAATGTGGACAGTCTAACCTAGAGATATTTCATAGGTTTCATTGGAAGGGTTTGTATATCAAATTTCTGTTAGTGTGATATGTAGCTAATGAATCCAAAGTTCAACTGAAGTCACCACATTAAACTATACTTCAGCATCTCAAAGACTATTAACAACAAAACAGTATATTGTGAGCTGTAATGTTGTATTAAATGCTGTTCATATATATAAGAACCATTATGCTTTACTACAAAAAAACATAGTTTTGTGACCAGGCATAAGATGGTTCCAATTTCTCTGTTCAAGTGATGCCAGTTTATGTAAGTGTTAGAGCCCTGAGGATTTGCCACTGTGCCAGGATTAAAATAACATTTTAAAATGTGATCAGTGGTCAAAATTAGTGTAATATGTTCATATTTTTCATTTTTAAAAATGAAAAGCAGCAACTCTTCAAAACACAAGGCAGAGCTCCTCTAATAGCACGTCTGCATCAGAAGAGCTACACTGGGCTAGTTAATTGAAATCTCAAGTTTCCACTATTCCACACAGAATAGTGAAGGTTTAAGCAGAGAAAGGTTAGGCATATGCTCTCAGGTTTGTGACATGGAGTGAGGCGATTAGGGTATTCTTTCTCTATTTTCAGGCAATACAGCTGGAATGCCTGTGCATTTGATCATGGAAAGACTCTACAGAAAGGAAGGCCCTTTACTGCTTGGTGATAACTATAATCTTACAGTCCATTTTCATTGAGCACTTATTTTATAATGTGACACTTCTCTGCTCTATGAAAAATGGCACCTAATTATCACAATAACCATGACATAAGGTTTTGCTTTCATTCTCACATTATACAAGATGTTTGGTAGAAAGACTTCAAGAAAGAACTACTATGTTACTACAAATGTACTTTCCTAATTTTGGAAAAGTTTTCTGATATCACATGATTCACTTCCCTCATGGAGAGTGGGCAAAAAGTGTGGAACACCTGCTGTCTAAATATTGCAAATGGGTTAGGTTCTACAGATGCACATTTAATGTGTTATCCTATTTTATATGTGTGTGTGTGTGTGTGTGTGTAAACACTATATATAACCTATGTTATACATTTATTATATATAAAATATATATTTAATATATATTAAAAAGAAAAACAAAATTTCTGATAAAGTGCTCTTTGCTGGCCTCTTCTACCAGGCTTCCTTAACTACCACCATTGTCCTAACATGTTCATAGTAGCATCCACATCTTTTGTAGCATCTGTGACAATGTACAAGCTTGGGACTGAATGCTGCCCACCATTCACTAAGGAGACAGTAAGTTTCATGAGGGGCAGAATTATATAAGATTTACTCAATATTGTATCTGTGGTCTCTACATTCTCTCATTCAAAATAGCTACTCATAAATATTTGTTGAGTAAAATAAATATATTGCATATTTTATAAGCACAAGTTCAAATCCTACAATCACTGTGTGAGATTTTACTGTCTCTAGCTTATAACTCACAAGCTAAGAAACTAATAATTAGATTCCCCTAGTAACTTTTGCAAAACTCAGCTTTGTCCTGGAGTTCTCCATGCTTCAAGTTCATACCAAAATTTAAATTGTTAGTGCTATTCTGCACACTGGTGCCTAAGCCATTCTGTGACAAAGAGGTGTTTTGAAGATTGACATCTGCCATTATATTTTGACTGAGTTGGGGTCTTGAGTGGAGCCATCACATCTACAGATAACCTTTAAATTCAATGTCCAACACTTTCCATATTTAGACCTTCCTTACATAGCTCCCAGAAGTATTTTTATGAGGCCTATCACAATACTCAGTGCTCCAAATTCTCTGCACTTTTCTTTTACCTACTTGTTTTGGTCACAAGTTCCTCCTCTATCCAGAATTCCTGGTAAGTCTTCTGTCCCTGGGTCCTTCCCCTCATTTGCATATTCAGTTAACATTTAAATCCTCAAACCTTCTCAGACAAACTGAGGTGACAACCTCTCCCTCCCTTTTGAGTACTCAGAGCATACCTGGCTTTATCACAGTGTGAAACGCTTAATACAGAAAGTGGATAGTGTCGATTATTTCAATAAAAAGGAATTCCTAATTCCATTTTGGCAGTGTTCCACTATTGGGCAGAGTTTATGTATAAGATGGGAGCCTTTTTGCACAATGTCGTGAGATGGAGAAAAAAAATAGATGGGCTAGTTCCATGTTACATTTCAAAAGATATCAAATTGTTTTCACAAATGTGTGTGTGTGTGTGTGTGTGTGTGTGTGTCTTTATATGTATGTTTGTTTATAAGTCTAGGACAAGAATAATCTTTGAATTTTGTTATTAATTAAATTATAATATATTTCTTAACACCTTTCTCTTTGTCTTTACAATCTTTCCTTCTCCCTCACTTAACTCCCCCATCACTTCCTTCCTCCCTTCCTTAGTAAATAAAGCCTGTATCTCATACAAACTACAAACCACTCTACCAATGAACCACACCACCAGTATCTATAGTTAATATGTTAGAGTTGAACACTCATTAAACATTAAAAGCATTCCTGGACAATGAGGAGATGGCTCAGTGGGTAGAATACTTATTCCCTAAACATGCAGAGATGAAGCTGGTTCCTCAATACCCATGCAAAAGCAGGAATGTTCAATGGAGTGGCCAGCATCTTTAGAGTGACCCTGCTCTTGTTGGGGTGAGGTGGGGCAAACATATGGAATTATTCCTGTATTTTGTTGGCCAAAATCTAGCCAAACTTTTGAGGTATGGGTTCAGTGAGAGGCCCTGGATATAAAACTTAAGTTCAAGAGTGATAAACGATGACCTCTGGACTCCATTTCTGCATGTTTAGGGGATGGGCACACACATGAACACATACATAACCTATAAACATTAACTTCCATGCATATTGGAGTGATTCATAATAGACTACAAGACTTTTAAGGCAGCAAATATGTTATTTGTGGAAGGCATAAAACCTTGATAGACCCATGTGTGTTTTTCACTGTATTAAGACCTATTATAATAACTGAGGAATATCTGTTTCGGAAGACTTAGAAAATCATGCTAAGAGAAGTTCTTCCTAATGGAAATCATTTCCTGAATTTGTTAGGAAGCTTTTCATATTTTATTTTGCTTCTGCATTGTTCATTTTACTTCTATAGTATGTAAAAGTAATTATTACCCATTACTAGCTTTCAGTATGAGGTAAAAATACTTTAAAACAACTGTCTGA
>NC_034591.1:35919715-35922215 GCF_900095145.1 Mus pahari | reverse complement strand
TGACAGGGCTACTTAACTCTTTACACACAATAGTTACTTAAAATGTTGTTTTTTACCTCCTTCATCAAATTTTGAGGGTTAAAATAATGAAAGTTATAAACTATTATAAAACCACAGCACACAGTGTTATTTATTAAGTGGAGTATACTATGATATAGAAAGATAAATGTCACTGCTCTCATTTTCACTGTGAAAATGATAAAGCATTTAAATGGTTACTCAGAGACTCCTCTTAGAATGAACCAGGATACAGGAGCTAATAGTGAGAAGAAAGTCCTGCCCAGATGTTTTTAAAGCCATCACCTGCAACACTTTCAAAGCAGTAAAATCTCATAAAACATTCAGAAGGACGATTTGACTTAATGAATGCTCGAAATGCAAGCTCAAATCCACTCTGTAGAGCAATCAAGTTTTTAGCAACTATTTTGACCTTAGTGACACAAACAATTAATTCTGCAAACCTAATATCAAAATAAAATTCTACATCTATTGCAGAATAATTTCCAAGCCTGGTTAATGTAAAACAACATCTGAAATATGCTACCTCCATATATTATACATTCTAGTATTTAGTACTAATTTCAGAAGATGAGAAAAGAGTGAGGGAGAGAGTAATTCATCAGGAGACAGTTTTAAAAAATAACTAAGTTTGCCCTGACTGGAGAGCAGCAGAGGCATGTAACAAAGACATGGGGACAGTGCAGAGATACAGTATAAGAAATATTACAAATTTTACAGATATTCCAGTTCTTAGAACATTCCAGTATTGGTGGAAATGTTAAGAAAATTGTAGTTCCATTTGACAGAGGTTTTCAGTGTAACAGATTATTTATTATCAAGTACTTGTTTGTTTGTTTGTTTTTCTCAATAAACTCCAAACCACTTTTTCTTCTAAATATATGAAAAATTATACTAAAACTACTCACCTGTATGAAAGTACAAAGGCCATAGAAATTCTCAAAACCATTCTTATCCGGCCAACCCCTTGCAAGCATCATTTTAGACTGTCCCACCACCAACCTCCTCTCAGATGTCATATGTTTGAGCTAAATGTGAAACGCTCCAGACTTAGGACAAGCGAGTTTCAACTTTGTGTGCAATTTTACACTTCGATAACAACAGGCAATGATACCTTTATAAAATGATTTTACTGGTGAATTTTCTTAAAAGTGGCAGGACACCGTGTTTTCATATTTTCTATAATATTTTCCAAACTTTGATTGACATGTTTTGATTCAAAGCAATAACTGCATTAATTATTATACAAAAGACACAACAAAGTTTTAATTACTTTGCAGGCCTATTCCACACAGCAGATCCAGCAAAGGGAAAACTAACTTCCAAATGCAGGGTATTTCAACACCTGACAGACTGACATCCTAGAGTGTGTCCTGAGAGTTGTAGAGTACAACCACAATTTACTCTAGTAAATTTCTAGTCTCTTAGGATCTAAGCAGAACTATGAAGAAGCCAGTTCTTGGTGACTTCCTTAAGTCCCCTCTGCTAAGATTAACTGCTATGCCCATTTCTCTTGTCTTTTCCTCTCCTTTCAGAAGTGAAGTCCCCTGAACACTCTGAATGCCCCCGAATCTGCCTGCTAATACTGAGGGCACCTATTTAGGGGAAGGAATGAAAGTACTCAGGCATCTTGCTGACATGGTGTTTGCTGCAGAAACATTAAAGATAGGGCTGTTTTGAAAACTGCAGTATAAATCTGTAAAGTAGGCTAATTCAGGGCCTTTGGTTCACATGTAATTCCCATGACATTTGCAACTAAACATTTCCAAATGAAAAACTGTCTTATAATTATCCTATATGAAAATCGTATAATTCTAAAATGATATGCAACCTATTCGCGGTACTATTTCTTTGAAAAGATTATCTTTAAATATGCCTAAAGGTTAAGACATCATACAATCCATATAACTTCTTCAATACCTTTATTATTGAAAATAATGATTCAATTAAATTTTATTTTAGTGAGGGCATTTACTTCACCTTCAACAATGCATTTATCTCATTATATGTAACTTAAAAAAATCTGAATAATACTGCTTTGGATTTGAGACACATTACTAATAATTTGCTATTTTGATGACTTAATTTCATTTATTTTCCCCCATGCATTTAGTCTGAGTGCAATTCAGAAGCTTAAAATAATCACTTTTATTTTTTAAAATAATCCAAACCCCTCAGACAGTCCTTGGCATTCACGCCTAATCGAGGTGTACGCTTTGAAAGCATCCTAATCTGTCGGTGTTTCTGTAGTCCTGAGTCAGAAAAAGAACTAGCTGACTAGATTTTTTTGGTTGGGAAGAGATTTCAATAAGACTACTAAGAAAAAGAGAAGCTCACACCTCTCACACAGAGAAAATAAATTACTTAAAAATATATTTTAAATTTATAATTATTTATTTTTCCTAATCTGGAGAGTATAATAGCATTTTGTGAGATGGTAGAAAACACACACACACAAAAAAAAACACTTAAAAATTAGTAC
>NC_034591.1:35912215-35917215 GCF_900095145.1 Mus pahari | reverse complement strand
CAACACAAAAATACGACCTTAAACGATGCTTGTCATAACTACACAGCAAACAACTTTTGAGCCAAATGAGCTTTGTGAATAAATTGATTCTGTTAAACATCTTATTTAACATTAACAGACAAAAAAAAATACACATGAAAACTGATACACACTGATGGAGTTTTAAGAGAAAAAAACAAAGCTAATACTCTTTTCTGAGATTAGGCGGCTAATAAGTATTCAAATTAGGCATAAATTTTACATGCACAATGTTTAAAATATTCAGAGAAAGAGTCTGATTGCCTTTACTAGTTAGATGAAAATTATAATTTCAGTCTTCAACTACAGAAACAGATAACTTTTACATAGTACATTTAAATTTTACTACGAATTGTAAATCTGGAATTCCTTGTTTGTAAATACATGTTTCCTTCCCTCATTCAAATTTATTTGAAATATTTATTATCTCTGTCTGGAATTCCCTACACAAAGAATAAAAATGGATAACTGTTTTCTCAGATGCAGCAGGCAGGTGCAGCGTTTGATACTAACCTTTGTGTTTTTTATGTCAGGATCAATTGGATGAATTAAAGAATTCTGCACATATTACTGTTATAATCAAGGTCATCAAATAATTAAGAATAATCCACAAGCAGAGAGTCATGTGTCTAAATCTTTATTACAATAATGAGGAAAGACCTATATAACTTCCAATTCCTATTAACTAAAGGATTTTAATATCCCTTGTGGATTTTTTGATTTTATGAAGCCCTTGAGTATAAATTGTGATTTACATTTTAAGTTCAGCCACCTAAGACTTAGTAAAATCATGTTTAAGAAAACTGTGACAGTAATAGCAGTTTTGCTGTACAAAACAGGGAGTCTGACCCAGTGTCAATATTGAAGAAGTGGGCAAACTGCACAATGAGATGACTACAATATTCTTTGCACATGGAGAAGAGAAACCAGTGTGCCCACCTTGAAGGAGACATTTGTTCAAGGGTGGTAGAGATTATTTCTTGCAGTTCCTAAGGGTGTTCGAATAACCCCTGCACATTTCCATCCCACTCGAGGAAATACTTCTGGTCCACTGTGAAGTGCTGTTTACTTTTAAAGTATATTTTAAATAATTATAAATTCACCAGATTCTTTCAGAGTGGATGTGCTTGTGATCCCAAACATATCAAACTAAATTATTCATCTTTTTCAATCCCACCACAAACATTTTATAAAAAAAATCAGTGAACATAAATTCCAGGTCATTAAAGGGGAAGGTTGGTTTGGGAGTGACTCTCAGTGTTTGTCTGAAGTATACATTAAACCCTGACATCTTTCATCAGACACAGCTTAGCAGCCACATCAGAAAGGAACTCTTCAGGTCTTACATTGAATGATACATTTTTACTTTTCTCACCAGCATTAAGATTTTCCTTGCTTCCTTTTTTCCCCTGTTCTTTTTTTTTTTCCTTAGCAAGCCTCTGTACAGATACTTTTTCTCTACCCCACTTCCCTTTTGAAACATTAAACTGACACTGAAACTGACTGCACAAGATTGCATTTTCTCTTCCTAAACAAGTTGAATTGAAAGGTTACTTAGTGTAACAATATTTACTTGCAGAATTGTGTTGTTACCAAGGGTATAATGGATGGTGGCTATGCAGGTTTACGCAAGAATGAGTGAAGCATGAGGCATTAGCCATGTGTTTGACATGTTTCAAATTGCTATAATCCAGCATTAAACACACCCAGCAATTCATGCCATTTCTTGCAGCCATAATCTTGAATAAAGCGTGCACAACCACTTATTATATAAATTAGTATATGACTCCCTGTTATAGTCACAACAGTGCTTTTGTGTTTATTTTGCATCAAGATGTAGTCTTTTATTTGTACAAATAGCAGGATATAAAGACATAGCTCAATTAGACCTCCTTACTTTATGATAGGGTAGCATTGAATGCTAGACTTGTTGGTTTTATTTTTCCTCTTGAAGTTATAGGTGAATTTGGTATGAAATTGTACTATGTGAGATAGTTATGTGCCAAAGTGATGACAGAAACCTGCGTGCATCTGATTCCACATTTGCTGCACTGCTCCAAAGTGTGAAACTTGACCTGGGTGAGTAGAGTTAATTGTGTTATCCCAACCACCACCAGGGACACTATTGGTCCTTGTTACTTACTCACCTCCTTTTCTCTCAGGTCTTCCAGCTCATAATTTCGATCTGCCTCTCACCTTCCTTACATGTCTAGCTACTTTACACCCTTCCACCATGCAGACCACTGATCTGTTCTTGCTTGTGTGCGTATTTGTATTTATTATGGACAGAGCAGTTGGTCAGCCAATCTAACTAGCATCACTAAAAGAGTTAGAAGGAAACAGTAGCCTCCATGTCCTACCGCACACTCCTATCTAGATACACAGACACTCTGCCTCATGATTAGTTCACCTTAATAGTAAATTTCTGTTTCCTTTGGCATCCTAATGTTTAATAAAGTCAAGTGAATGGAAAAAAAACAATGACTTCATGAAAAAGTAATAATAACAATCCATACACAAAGCATATAGGCTTTTCTATTTTTCTTAAAGTTACTCATAGTGAGAGTAAGAGAACTCCATATTCAGTCTCTGATTTATTCCAGTATCTAATTTATTTACCAACGCATGCAACTCTTAAACCAAGAGAATTTTGACTCTGTCATACAAGATGTAAACAACTATATTAAATCATTGTCTCCTATTCTTAAACAGGCTAATTTAATCATTTCAGAATTCTTAATGTTAAAGTTATTAAGTATTTTTTATGTGGATTAAGAAAAGAATAGGCCAGAAAAACATACACAGGCAATAAGAGACGAAGCTCGTTTCCTTCCGAGTCCAGCTGAATTCACCTCTGAAAACTTGACTGTGGTGTGAAACTTATGAAAGAAACTGGCATTTAAATAGTGATAACTTTTGTGCGCTAGTGGAATTAATTCATTGTGGACTCCATGCACAGTGCGTGTGAAGCCCAGCACTGCTTTGCTTAGTCTTTTAATACTAAGATTGCCTAATAAATCAAAATGCCAAATATACAGGACATACATGAATGTATAAGGATAAAAATTGAAAACGTACATGACTGTTTCTAAGTTTTAAGTCTGGAATAGGGGTACTTACAAGAACATAATTTAACAGAAGTCGGAGCAAGTGATATAATGCTTATTTTAACAAAAGATATGCTTTCAGGTATATTTGATTGTATTTGTCACCTTTCTTTTTTTCAGATGTGAACATAATGCCTAAAACATTACTTACAAATTGTAGTTATGTTCTTGTAACAACTGATGTTTCATTCAAAATGCTTGGAACATGGAAAACATAGGAAATGGTAGGACGTTTTAACCTGATTGTTCTTTTCATTGGTGATGACTACCTTATGTAAACAGAATACTGTTAGAGCCTCAATAATGACAAACATCTGGAGGGCAACACTAAAAGTCTTATCTTCCTCTTTAACCAGCCATTAATTATTCTTCCAACCAGGTATGTTATACTCCAATATCAAAAATGGAGTTCATTTTAATGTAAGGAATATATTTAGGGAAATTTTCATTAAAAAAATGCTACCAAATATTCTAAGTAAGTATTGAATCTCATCACATTTCATTTAAAGACAGAGAACTGGTGCCTTTGGAAGGCTGTGGTCTAGGGGAATGTGTTTTATTGAAACATTATGATCTGTACTTAGACTTCAATGGCTCCTGTTCACAGTAAAACTGCGAGAGATTTGATAATGCTGATGATGGTGGTGAGTTAATTTCAAAAATTATTTCAAATGATATGTAATATTTTTGTGATATTACACACTACAGTCTAATGTTTTGTTTGAACACAAGAGTTAGGTAATTTCTGTCCATAATATCTATTTTACAAACATGTGAATGTATACCAGTAAAAGCATGTTTTACTGTTCTAGATACCAGCTGAATAGTTGGTCCTTTTAAAACTGCCTGTTTAAATATTAGTTTCATTCATTGCATTGGTTTAATAGTCTTTTATTGTATTCATATTTGTTTTTCTAATACAAGGGAAAAGTTGAACTCAGAGAAAGTTTAATTTATCCTGCTTTTTACAAGTACTACCCCAATTCATTTGTTAGTAGCATCTAAATCCCAAATGCAATATTCTTGTACTTTTTTTACAACTATCTAATTAGATATATTTACATTTATGAAAATGGGGGCATCAAAGCTAAAAAACATGTTACTTAGTTATCTATAGAAAAGTAAATACTGGTTTTAATTCACACGATACCTTAAAAACAAAACAAAACAAATACATTCTGCACAAAGGAATAAAATCTTCAAATTATTGAGGCCAGGAATATTTTAGTTTAAAAATCAGGTGACTTAATAGAGAAAAAAAAACTTAAAGCAATAAGAAATAATTAGCTCTCCAAGAGCATAGAAGGACCTGCCTGGCAGGCACAACCTCCCTCTTTTTATTTAAAAAGCTCAGTGATTGAGTTGTGCAAGCTTGTAAGCGTCCTTGCAGTGGGTCCACTTACAGTCAAATTCCCAAAGGCTGGACCACTTGCAGTAGCCTTCCCTGATCCTCTGGCTAATGAGAGCTCTGAGTATGTCCTTCCCTTGTGATGGTATTCTCACCTCTCCTGCTACATGCCTTTCCTTAACCCTCAAGCTCACTTTACTTCAATCTTGAGTCTCCCGCCCAGAGCAACTCCCTGGAATCCCTTGCTGCTCTTTCTACATGGACATACGAAAACTCTTCCACAGAGCTACATTCCCTTGCCCTTTCAGCACTTCTAACTTCCAGGCTATCTTTTGGGAGCCAAATGGTCCTTTAATATGGTTTTCACCAGACCCACATCTTGCCTTCCCATTGGAAGACCCACAGCATAGGCGGTACATTTGGAGACTTTTCTTCCCCCCAGCCTCAACTTAGTGAGAATGTCTGATATGAGCCCAGCGGGTGAATGCAGTGGTAAGGCCAAATTTTTAATGAAACCACATGATGGT
>NC_034591.1:35901681-35907130 GCF_900095145.1 Mus pahari | reverse complement strand
ATTTACAGCCAAAGGAAGTAGTTTACAAAAATAAGCAAATCCAAGACAAGCATTTCACAGCCACAACATCAGATAAGCCAGAAAGAAATAATCTTCAATGCACATCAAAACCACTTCACAATGACAATTTGTCCAAGCAGATGTTAATCAAGCTTCAGTCTTTGAACGCTAGATACCATCAATTACTAACCTTAATTGAAATCACAGTTCTCCAGCCTCTCTGCCAGCATATTCAGAGGATGATGTATTAAGATATTTACAGTAAAGTAAACAATGCATAGTTGCAATGAAATGGAAAATTTTCAGCTAATGGTGTTTGTCAATCCTTTGTCAATTTTTCTGCCTGCCACAGATGTTTTCTTAGCTGCTTCACAAAAACAGGAATCAACTAGCAGAGAAGAAAGACTTTCTCTCCCCCAGGAAAAGATTACAAAGCCAAGCCTGTACACAGCAGATGCAAAAGAAAGTCCATCTGCTACCAGCTCACAACACCACATGGAGTTTTAAGATTTTATACTGTAGGTAGCCTAGCAGGGTTTGTGAGGACCCTGTCAGAATGAAAGGAGGAGAAACGCTAACCTCAAAGTGTTAGGGCAAAAACTACAGCGACACAGATGGAATGAACAACTTACTCAAACTGCTAAATCAAAGGTTTATTTGCAATGATTTCCCTCACGTTGCAAGAGCTGGCTAGTTTTCTAAGGAGTTACACCCAGGATAGGCATGGCACTGCCTTAGTTTTATGGCCTTTTACTGTGGGTAAAGACACTTGAACTCACAGGTCTGATCTGACGGGGCTGCGGGAGTGGACAAGCTTGAACGGCACCCTACCTATAACTTGCTGGAGACAAAACAGCAGTCACTGAACAATGCTAGTGGGGAGAGCTGAAGCCACCGCTCCTGCCCCTGGTGTCTCCTGTTTTAGTGCCTCCAGAGCAGTCACATCTGCCTCTACTTTTGTTGCACATTTAAATACTAAACAGAAGAAGAACGATGTATAAAGAAGTACTTAAAATAACTGCTTCTAATAGCCTTTAATACAGACATTTTGGGTAAGTAATTACAGCAAATTTCACATTTCACCTTCAACCCCTGAGGCAACACAAGATCTCCACCTTCTCAGAAACAAACTGAAGGCACTTTATTCCTCAGCCCTGCGACAGACAACAGTTTTAATAGTCTGTTAGCCTTCTTTTTCATTTTGTAGCTAAATAATTCACTCATTAAAAGAATGTTTATTCCAGTTATTTTTCAAAGCAAAATTTAAATACAGGAAGCTCTCAGGAAATAGGGACACACTTAGAGGTTCATTTGAAACATTCTTTTATCAGACTCTGAACAAAGCAAATGAAATTCTTGTATGAGCTGGAAGGAGTAACTCCCATGTAAACAGAATTAAAAGACTACAGATAGTCAAGCACAACATACTTAGAAATATGTTTTAAGCCTGCTTTGTTCATTTTAAAACATTTTTTTCTACCAACTCTTTATAGTTTTAAAAAGTACTTCCACATGTCTCAGACACTGGTGTTATATACAAAGGTACAAATGACATTATGTTCTCCAGAGGAAATAAAAGATAGCTTCCATTATTGCATCCATCAAATAATATTTTCACACAAATCTGTTTACATTCACTAAAATGATAACATAATGTCCTTAGCAATAGAGCCTTATCAGCCTAGAAAGCAGGGGAGTAACAATTAACATAAAATTTAAAAGCTTTATATTCATTTTTACCAACAAAAGTTTAAAAAATACTTGATATCTCTGACATTCAAAAATAATGTTATAAATATGTAAATTCATTTTTTTTTAAGTAAAATATTTGCATCTCCTTTCCTCCTCCGGGCTTTTGAACTTCTGAGGTCAACAAGGACAAACAATACCACTAGTGTCTCTTTGCAAAAAGCTGGGTTTGCTGTCTGCAAGCCATGGTATCATTTCCATAGCAACCCCCTAACTATTAATTTTCAATTAAAGCAGACACAAAGCGGACAGCCTCAGGCTGGCAGACAGTGTCAAGAACCCATCTCTGTAGGCAACAGTTTCACACAGCTCTTAAGCCATAGGTGCCTCCTGCACAAAGCTGCATCAGGGTGCGTCAAGTTTGGCTAGATACAATGACATTAACCTTCAGTGCAGGCCTAAATAATTTATAACAGGCTTCACTAAGCACACATAAAGGTGACAAAAACTTGAAAAAGAAATAATTAACTAATGCAAATACTTCTCAGTGTACACAAACAATCATGGAAAAAATGTGTTAGGAGAGACCGTACATGGTTTTTGTTAAGGCCATTTGTTCCTAGAGAGTCCCATACCCTTTGCCAACAACACACCTTAGTTTCAGTATCACCTGGGAATAACTGCAGGTTATTGAAGAAAACGATAGATTGTCCATGCCAGTTTTCACAGCCAAACCCTACCTAACATAAAAGACTGCAACTACATTACCTTAGATAACAAAGCCCCTTTCATTTTATAACCCCGTGGCAAGGTATGTGGTCAGGGCATACTACCACCCAGTGGGAAAACCTTAACTTAGGTCTTCCAAAAGTGCAGTGACGATTTCAGAAACAGGCTGCAAAACAGAATATGATGGCTTTTTTTTTTCTCTTTGTCTTGTTATAATCTCTTCTTCTTTCTAATAGCAAAGCCTTAAATATCTTTGAATTTCTTGACGATGAATTAGCCTATTAGCATGCTCCTTGCAAGAGACTGATGATGAATTCCTGTGACACAGATGTTACTGAGAACAGACATATTTCAAGGTAAAACATAGCAATACCTCACTCAGCTTTTCTTTTAAAAAACATATTGAGGACCTACTGTGTGCATGCTCAAGGTCCAGTCAAGCCTCTTGTTTAAGGAGGTTTCTTAAGGATTTAAGAAAGATCAAATTTCATCTAATTTGGGTATGAGATGAAAATCCCCCTGAACAATTGTCAGTTTTGAGAAGACTTGGTTATTCTCTCTAGAGCAGAGGAATCTATAAGGAACACAGACTGAATGAGCCAGGGCACAGATTAAATACCATTTTTGAAAGCAACAGCACATCTAACAGGGGGATGTACCCAGTGCTATCAGGATTGAAGCACCGTAACAACACAATCTAAACTAAATCAGTGGCATGTACTAAATGGTAGCCACCATTTCAAACAGTGGAAAGCTGAAGTACACATTCGCACAGAACAGGAGCAGGGGGAGATAGCCAGCTTTGTTCTGCAACACTACTGTGAAGTTCCATTCTTCAAAGATGGCGGTCTCTGTATTTGGATTGCCATGCTTATTTTCTATTTAAGCTCAAATAAAATCAATATAAACTATAAAGAGAATTCCGTAGTGTTTCAAATGTGTGGCTCCTTGGACTTACAGGTATATGTGTCATGGTTGGAACCTGAGAGGGAAAACTTTCATTTCTATTTATTTATTTTAATAAGTATTCTAATAAATATACAAGCTGGGAGCTGACCTAAATCTCCATCATATTAATCCACAACCATTAACACATCACTTTAGTAATTCAGACTGCAAAAACAGAGAGCAACTACAACCTACTTGTCGTGAGATAAGATAGGCAGGTGTAATGCTCTCCTCGACCACCAGTTGCAACTCTACAGTTGCAGCAAACACAGCTCATGAAGAAGATATTTTGTCTTCATGTCCCAAATTCTAAATTTACTGAGCGAGCAATCTTTAGGTTTAATATTGAATGTGCTAATATAATCTGCATATGTGTGTGGTTAACCTCCAGATACTGAATGACTAAAGGATAAAATAGTTTTATAATACAGCCAGGTGGCGAGAGCGCTGCCTTTAGTTAGAGACAGCTTCATCTATTGTCTACCTCCTGCATTCTGGCACCTCACTGTTCAAGAGATTTCTGAGCCAAAGTAAGTTGACAAATGCAGATTAGAAACTACCTGTCTAGTTTCTAAATATAGCCAAGACATCTTTTCAAGAGCCAGTGCTATTATTTTTCCTACCACAATAGATACTCCATATTGTTTGAAAGGCAAAACTCCTAGCATGTCAGCAGTGGTCACACACCATGCACTGCATATTTTATATGCAGACAGTAGAAAAGTTTTACCACCAGTAACAAGGGAAATGCTTATTGAACATTTACTACATCCAGACATAGTATAAATGATGTCACATGGTACTTTTAATCCATGCAGTAACCTTGTATAGAAGTTTAAAATCAGTGTTTTTATAGATGAAACTTAGTGTTCCTCTAATTTGGGTTTATTATTTTTATACAAAGGTCTAAGGATAACTTTTACATAATATAGTGCCTACCTCACATGATCTATGAATGGAGAACAGTGTTTTGTGTTGTTGTGTTGAAGATTGTCTTTATAATGGGAATCTAAGAAATACAGGTATGTATTTAAACACACCAAGAATTCAAACTACATTATGGTGAACATTCTGAGCAGGGGCTATACACTGCATGCAGTTCAAGGTCTGGACAGCAAAGATCACACACAGGATGTCAAAGTCTACATGGATAAGATCCCAGAATTAAAACTATTTCATTATTTAGACATTCAGTATCTGGATGATTTAACATACATATGCAGGTTATGTTAGCACCTTCAATATTAAAGCAAACTCTAGGGAGTGTTTTATACAAGGGAACATATTTGAGAATTCCATATAGAAATGAAGAGTTAAAGGTGTGACAGTGCTCTATCACCATGAGACAAGCTTATGTCTCAGAGTGATAGTAACACATTCAGACATCAATGGTTACATAAAAGGTCCAGTTTGGACAGCAAAGCATCCAAACTGTCCTCTATAGGTACTCTTCCCATACAGATTAAAGAATGGGAAGTTTAGAAGTGCCTTGGGGAAGTTATTTTGGGCCAAATTATATGGGAAAATTACAAATAAGTAGTGACTGGAAGAAACAAAATCACCTAGAAAACAAAGTGAGAATTTGAAGAGGATTGGACTACTAATCCTTTTGTTTTACAGAAGAAGAAATTGAGGCAGAAAAAGGCCAAATAATTTTCCAGAGTGACATGACCATTTAATAATTATTTGAGGTGTCATCAAGAGTCACAGTTCAAAATATTTGTTTGAAGATAAAAAGGGAAGAAAATTAAATATCAGTTGAAATCAGTTGATTTACTACTTTACTGAAAATGGCATTTATTTGAAGTTCTGCATATACCAGCAAGATTTTGCTAAAGGGACCCTGATATAGCTGTCTCTTGTGAGGCTATGCCAGTACCTGGCAAACACAGAAGTGGATGCTCACAGTCAGCTATAGGATGGAACACAGGGCCCCCAATAGAGGAGCTAGAGAAAGTACCCAAGAAGCTGAAGGGGGCTGCAACACTATAGGTGGAACAACAATATGAACTAACCAGTACCCCCAGAGCTTGTGTCTCTAGGTGCATATGTAGCAGAAGATGGCCTAGTGGGCCATCATTGG
>NC_034591.1:35900303-35901621 GCF_900095145.1 Mus pahari | reverse complement strand
TAGTGGGCCATCATTGGGAAGAGAGGCCCCTTGGTCTTGCAAACTTTATATGCCCCAGTACAGGGGAATGCCAGGGCCAAGAAGTAGGAGTGGGTGGGTAGGGGAGCAGTGCAGGGGGAGGGTATAGGGGACTTTCGGGATAGCATTTGAAATGTAAAGGAAGAAATTATCTAATAAAAATGTAAATAAAGAAAATTAAATATCAGTTGAAATCAGTTGATTTACTACTTTACTGAAAATAGCATTTCTTTGAAGTTCGGTAAAGATGAGATGCAACTATGATCATGCTTTGGAGAAGTCCAAGAAGACACAGATATGATCCAGAGAACGGTGAGGACTTGCATCTAAGCCCAGCCTAGGTGTTCTTCCCACTCTGAACACAGTGCCCTGCATCTGGGAGAAGCAGGCAATAACATCAAGCTATGACTGGGCAGAGAAGACCACTTTGACTTAAGGATCATTTGATAAGAAGCAAGACAGAATAGGGCCTGAGTTAAAATTTAAAGATTGCTAAAGAAATCTTAATAATTTAATAGTTTAATAAACATTTAAGGTAATATAATTTGTGAGTAAAAAGAACCTATGGATTCAAAATGTAAACATATCTTAAGGGTCAGAGAATTTCAGTACAAACACCAAGCGTTTTAATCTTTATTAACAAGCACATTTCCTAAGAGATGATATCACCAAAGATGTGGAAAATAACTGAAAACATCACTGCAGCATGTTTTGGCGTATACAGGCAGGAAAATGGTTTCCTATTGAGTGCCAGATTCAAATTCCATTTTATCCTCAAGGAAAAATCATGTCTTGTATAAATTTCAGAGTTAAAAAAGCCAAGGACCATTTTAAATTGTGCTATTCCTACCTGATAAGACCTTTTAAGATTTTCTGTGATTATGATGCTTCACTCATGACAAAAATTAACAAAAATAAAAGTGACTTAAATCCTAGATGTGAGTGTAGATGTTTTTAATCATGTAACCAAGGCATTTTAATAATCATAATAGATCATTTTATAAAATAAACATAAATTTAAGAGTTTCACGCTAGCTATATTTTTATAGAGAATGAAACAGGAACTAATAATATAATAATGAGAGCTTAAGTATTTTTTTGCATATGCTTATAGCAGATTTTTAAAAATGTGTCAGGCCAGGCAGTGGTGGCTCACCTTTAATCCCAGCACTTGGGAGGCAGAGGCAGGCAGATTTCTGAGTTCAAGGCCAGCCTGGTCTACAGAGTGAGTTCCAGGTCAGCCAGAGCCAGGGCTACATAGAGAAACCTTGTCTTGAAAAACCAAAAAAAAAAAAAAAAA
>NC_034591.1:35896278-35900213 GCF_900095145.1 Mus pahari | reverse complement strand
AAAAAAAAAAAAAAAAAAAAAAGTGTCAGAAGTCAAATATAACATGAGAGAGCTGTTTTTCTGCCTAATGTTACTAAAATAGAAGTCACAGCCCACCATTATTGATGACCCTACAATGCTGGCCGTGTTTCTTTACTTGACCAGTGATTAGCAAGCACAACATAGATCAGTCATTTATCTCTATATCATTTTGTGACATACCACTTATATGTACATAAGCCTAGTTTAAAAAAAAAAAGTAAGATACAATTGTTTAAATATTTGCATTGACATAATACAGAAGAATGGAAACATTGGAAAAACTGTTTGCCCACCCATACAATATTTCTTGTTTTCTGCTGAAGAAGTAGTAATACACCTTTATTCACAATGTTTAAAAGGATTTAATATTTGTAATCTAGCACATCTTACAATGTAAAGTCTTTTACTTGTGCCATTTCTAAAAACCATTTCCCAGAGTTTCAGGTACAGAACCTGAATGTGGTAAAGGCATCTCAGCAGGGGTTTTGTCACATCTGCTGCGGTGGAGGTAACAGAACATCAAGTAAACGCGCTACATTTCAGTGTAGAACCCATAGTGCAACTTTCTGATACGACAGGACTTTCATGACGGTCTAACATTGGGATTTTATATTAGTCAAGCAACATAAAATTCCAATTCAGTTATCTTGCAGTCATCAGTAATCCTTCTCAGAATGTCTTATTTACCATATATTCACTAATATCTTTTGCATATTAAAATGACTTCAGGAAAGCATATAGCAGCTTTTCATCCTAAGTTTCACACTTTACCTCCCTTTGATGCACATAAGGTCTACGTAGACTCTAAACTATCTCTTTCTTTCCCCCCTGCTATCAAGCTCTCTCTTTTCATTCCTTGGTTTCTCTCCTTGTTTCTCTAATTTCTCCCCTTGCTGGTTGTTTCTCCCCTTTCTCTTTTGTTTTAAATCACTAAAATAGGGGTGAAAAGATTAAAAAAAAATAGCTTTTAAATTGAATATCAGTTTTACATTTTAATAGCTCGTTAATCCAAATCAACATAGAAAAAGACCACATAAAGACAGAAGTAAAGATTAACATGAAGAGAAACAAGGAAAGAAGGAAGAAAAAGAAAAAGAGCAGAGAGGGAAATTGTTGCATTTTATGCGGGTCACCTCTCGGGGTCACAGTGGACTCTACTGCTCTTTCCTCTGCTTAGCAAGTTATAGGTGGCAAGAAGAAATTTTCCTTTAACTTTAATTGAGAATTATTAATTTTCCAGAATGTAAACCGTTCTGTGTGGGTGGCAATGTTATAGGGAACGGAAAACCAGTATCCTCACTGTCCAACAACAATTTGTAAGTAGGTGGTGATTTAGAAGGCCCCGTGGAGTGGATACCAGGAGAGAAATCCAGCTAACATATGTATAAGCATTCAGATTTAAAAATTAAATCTTAGCCTCTAAGTAAATTGATCATGTTATACCTAAATCAATACCAATCAACAATATTAGGCATAAATCTGGAAAATTTCAGTGTGTCAGTTTCATGTCTATAAAAAATTTTGTACTGGAAAAGGAAGTGAAAAATAGACCAAAGTAATTTTAGCTTTTTCATTTTTATTTATTTTTAGATTTTAGTTTTTATGACAGAAAATAAACTAAACTTCTCTCTCTCTTTTTTTTTGTAAGAGGAAACTTAGAGAAGTGGTAGATATAAGCACACTAAATTTTAATTTGCTTAGCCTTTTACACAAAGTGCTTTAATAGAAATCTTTTTTTTTTCTTTCTAATTAGATTTATGTTTAATGCTCCATATAAAACACTCTTTCAGGTCTCAGTGGACATCCACCTGTTTGTTCCTGAAACCAGTAGGAGTTTCTATCAGGAAAGATTTTACTTTCAAATGAACCTATGTAGGAAAGGTTGACCACCTAAATAAATGTAAAAAGTCAACATAATTCTGGAAACACTAAATGGAGGGCAAACTTAGAAGCATCACTCGATCTAATAAAATCAGTGCAAGAGATCTGTGCAAATTCTATAAAAGCCCAGAAAACTCATATCAGAAACATACCTCTCATAAAGCCTTCACCTATAGCATGACATTTTTTTTTCTTATGGGAGAGAGTATTTTGCATGTACTCGGTTTACAGCTAACAGTAAGAGCAGCACTTATATAAGGCATCACTTTGGTTAACTGCTATGCCTAATTTCACATCCCCTTTGGACACTACTGCCTCTTACCAGTAGGCAGCACTCTTACATCTTTTACCTGTGAGGATGCTAATATCACACAATGCCATCTGCAACTTATCCCACATTATCTGACCTTTGCTTGGATTCTAGCCTCATTATTCTGGCTCCATGCTATTTAGCTCAAAGATGCTCCTCTCTTCCTAAAAGGAAAATTAGAACTAATAAAATATTAGCAAAGTTAGGTACAGTATGTTGAAGTATAAAACACGATGTGTCTGAACGTTAGTATGTCTGTTGCTTTTACTAGCTGTTAGTCTATTAGATACTGTAATTGAAAAGCTGTAATTAAGTGTAGTGTGAAGTCATTTAATTAAATGAAGTTTCATCTCTGTTGCTTTTAAAATATATATATATATATATATATATATATATATATATATATATACCTTTCATTACATATATGTATTTATTTTGGACAAAAAAATTATAGTAAATTATTTTTAGAATCTTTATACACAAGCTCATAATGTAAAATAGAGACATTTATAAACAATTTATATTTCACAGTTCACCAGTGGACCAATATTCATTTAACGGGATCCACCCCATTGTAACCAATACTATTCTTTACTTCATCAAAAGACACTTAAATGTAAAATGGGCCAACATCAAAATATACTAAAAGAAATTCTTTGGTTCCTTCAATAACTAATCAGAAACACACAGAAAAAGACCTTTTAAGTTTAATGATACCTGCTCATTAAATGATGCTAAACATTAAAATAACACGAGCAGCAGGGAATTTCAGTTTACATTAGAGAAAAAAAAATAAAAGGGTAAAAATGACTGAAGTTGGTCAGTTCAAGCTGATAGGGCACTTCAAATGAAAACCAGAGGAATAAAAGAGACACTCTGGGTTAAATTAGGTTCTCCTGTTCCCTTCCTTGAAAGTGCCTAACTTCACAAATTTTATTTGAATTAACTAAACTGCCAAAAATCAAAGCAGATATAACGTTAAACAGGCAACCACTTCACAGTAGTTTACCTATTATACAACAGATAAAACTTGAAATATGAAAATGGTGATTTTTAACTCTTAAATGTGTGTATGCCTGTTTCCCCACTGAAGCAACTGGAAGCTTTGTTTCTGAGAGAGCAGCACTCAGCAGACAAAACACAGAAGAAGAAGCTGCAGGGAACCAGACATGGGCATATGATTGGAATGCCAGATACACATGAAACCATTCTTAAAAATCCAGTCTGAAAATACAAAAGGAGATTTATGCAGATGAGCAGAATTAATTATACAATGCTATTTGCACCCAATTTTAAAAGTGGGATGTTTTTCTTTAGTTTACAACTTTTGTCTTAGAATTCTCTTTGCCCCGAAAGAAAATAACATTCCCTCCTTGTAGGAGGTTGGTCTGATTGTGCTTGTATACAAATGCTAAATTCTGTACCCCAAGTTCTGGTTGCTTCAAGAAGAGCAGATCCTCATCTTGAAAGCCTTGCCCTTTCAAGTTATTCATTATTGTTTAATAAAGATATCTACATCCTGGGCTAGGCAGAAAAGCAAGGTGGAGTAAAGGTTCCTGAGCTTGTGGGTGGACTCAGGCAGAAATCAGGAAGAGAGGAGAAAGGAGGAGGGGAGAGGGAGGGGAGGGAGACAGGGGAGAAGGAGGATGAAAAGGATGAGAAGAAGAAGAAGAAGAAGAAGAAGAAGAAGAAGAAGAAGAAGAAGAAGAAGAAGAAGAAGAAG
>NC_034591.1:35891502-35895239 GCF_900095145.1 Mus pahari | reverse complement strand
TCTCTCTCTCTCTCTCTCTCTCTCTCTCTCTCTCTCTCTCTCTCTCTCAAAGAAATATTTATTTATTTTATGTATGTGCTTACACCATCGCTGTTTTCAGACACACCAGAAGAGGGCATCAGAATCTGTCAGAATCTGTTATAGATATTTGTAAACCACCATATGGTTACTGGGAATTAAACTCAAGACCTCTGCAAGAGCAGTCAGTGCTCTTAACCACTGAGTCATCTCTCCAGCCCCCAAATAGGGCTTCTTATTGGGACAGAAATCACCAATGATGTGAGGCTGACTAGCTAAGCGGACCCAGGTATGCAAGTGGTGCCTTTTGTCAAAAGATGGGAATGCTGTCGATCAAACTCAGGTCTTTAAGCTTACAAGTCAGGAATTTTGCAAACTGAGCTCTCTCTCCAGTCCAGTGGCTCTTCTAACCCCCCCCAAAACAAGTTGTTGAATAATAATAGCATATGTTAGTTAATAGGCAGTACTTTGGTCCCAGATGAATTATAAAAACTTCACATAATACAGTGCATGCTTTAAATAACCAAAGAAGCAAACAAGCCTTTTGTGTGTATTGCTGTGAAGCCAGGACGCTAGACAGGGCTTCTCCTATTAGAGTCTTTCCTAAATCCTCATACCACTTTCTCATCACTTTGGAATATTTCCCAGTAAATTCCAGGAAGGTATACATATTTCTTCATCTAGTTTATATAATCAATTATGAAATTTAAAATGCAAAAAAAAACAAGCTAGAATAAAGGTGGGCTATAGACCATCATGACAATGATAGACCTTTCTTAAAGGATCTTCATCAAGACAGCACTCTTCTCAAGAGAGAGGTGAGGTGGGGAGTGTGTGTGTGGGGGGGTGGAAATACCCTCTCAGAGGCTAAGAGGAGGGGGAATAGACGGGGATGCTGCAGAGGAGAAACCAGGAAGGGGGACAATATTTGAAATGTATAATAATAATAATAATAATAATAATAATAATAATAATAAATAAGAGAGAGAAGAAAGAAGAAAGGAGAGAGAGAGAGAGAGAGAGAGAGAGAGAGAGAGAGAGAGAGAGAGAGAGAGAGAGAGAGAGCAGCAAAGTGGTCTAAATAAAATTGCTTGGGTCAGACATGATTGTTCAGGCCTAAGAAGATTACACATTTGAGTCTAGTTAGAGCTCCATAAGGAGACCCGGCCTCAGAAAATCAAAACTAAAAAGGGCAGCTACAACAAATTTGTTTTGAGTAGACAAACACTGCTTACTTTTTTTATGCTGTTGAATATTACAAAGAAAAATGATTGCCCCTTTAACTAGCTACTAAATCCCATAGTAATTTATTTCATAAATCTGAAAGTATTTCAACAATTCCTTCCAAATATAACAAACAAATTCACGTCAAAATCTTTACTATAATAACTGAGAATGCATATATTTCTGTATTGTGTAACTTTAATTCATTTTAATTAAGATAAAATGTATTAGTTCCCCTTCAGTTTCCTCTTTCCAGCCCCTCCCATATCTCCATTCAGATCGATGATCTCCTTATATTTTGTTGTTGTTGTTGCTGATGTTGTTCTTCTTGTTGTTGTTCTTCTTGTTGTTGTTCTTCTTGAAACAGTGTGTCTCCATGAAGCTCTTGCTGTCTTGAAACTCACTACATAAACCTGGCTGCCCCCAAACTCATAAAAATCTGCCTTCTTCTGCTTTCCAAGTGCTGAATTAGAGACATGGTCACCATACCAGGCCTTTTGATTATTATTGCTGCTTTTGTTTTATGTACATAATTTCAGGGCTAATCAGTGTGTATTAGACAACCAATAAGCGGGCTCATTCCTGGGAGAGGCTAATTCTCCTTCCCCAGCCATCATTAGATGCTTATAGTTTTTCGTCTAGTAGTGGGACTCTTGGATTTTTCTGTTTCACATGTTCCTTTGCGTGATTCAGTTGATCATAAAACTTCATGTAACTTGAACTCATTTGCAGTAAAACAACTAAAACCATCATGAGGTCGCTAGGATATTTATTCTCATGTGTTATTACAGGCATATCATTTACTTGATTATATGTGCTGCCTGACTCTTCAGAGCTATAAGATAACATACATAGATTACATATATGTGATTCGTCTTAAAGAGTTCAAAGAATTCCAAATGAGGATGTGTCTTCCTAAAGATGTTAAGTAAGAAATTTTGAGTCAATAGAAGCTAAGGAGTGTGAACACGAAGAGAAAGGAGTAGAGGCAGGGTGGGGTTGGGGTGGAGGGATATGCTGCAGGCTTTTCTCACTGTTTTACAGTAGAATGCCTTTGAGCAGGTACAGGTTTCAAGTCAGCTTATTACTACCTGGAAAAAGAGAGTGCCAGGCACACAGTATGTCATATACGAATACTGATTCAAAGGACTGGTTAATGAAGCCTAGTGTTAACTTCAGCAGGCAATTATGCCAAGTAACGCAGGTGTTCACATGTTCCAGATGCAAATCCTCTGAGGTGAGGGCTATAGAGACGTGTCTTATGTTCAACACTTCAAATTCTTTCAAAGTTGTTTATTATGATTGTGTGTGCATGTTGGTATGTGCCTGCATGCAAGTGTGTGTATATGCGCATGTGTACACATCCGGGTTGTACTCGTAGAGATCTGATGACAACTTTGCAGGAATCGATTTTCCCGACATGATAGTTTCCAGAGATGTATGAAAAGCACATTTTCTTTGATTGGTGATTTAGTTCCAAGGAGCTAACACATGGTGGAACTTGTGGCTCTAGCTGTATTTTTAGCAGAGGATGGCCTAGTCTGTCATCAATGGGAGGAGAGGCCCTTGGTCCTGTGAAGGTTCTATGCCCCAGCAGAGGGGAATGCAAGGACCAGGAATGGGAGTGGGTGGGGTGAGGAGCAGGAGGAGGGGGAGAGGATGGGGGATTTTTTGGGGGGGGAAACAAGGAAAGGGGATAACATTTGCAGAAACTGCTGTTTCTCCATGGAGGAAATCAGTGGGGAAGAGGATTGGGAAACACATCATTCTTGCAGCTCCAGAACTTCAAGTCAATACAAATCATGCCTTGGTCGCGATTATTAAAGTTTGCAGTAAGTTATGACATGATAAAAATAAGCAAGAGTTTTGGTGCAAATGTTGGAAAAGAATATGCATTGAAATCTTAATGGAAACTTTTATTAAATAATAATATACATAATTTGTGTGTATTCTTATAGTTCTCCACATTTTTTAAATCTGTGACAATTATTCTTCCATGAATCAAACTTTAGTTAGGCTCTGAACCTTCTTGTTCTATCTGTAAACTCCTTGGTAAAGTGTGCTTTCAGCAGAGCCCTGTAAACGTCTGTTCAGAGTCTTCCGTCCTTCAGATCTTTGACCACTGTTGTTTTTTAACCTGGCTCCTCAGACATCACTGTCCCTAAGTTTGCATCTCCTGACCTTGATCTCTTTTTGCAAGAATGATGTTTAGTCAGATAATTCCCAATGTTTCATCTTTGTGATTTCTACATGCTGAGCCCTGAACCTGCTCTACTAAGATTTGTTGTAATAAGTCCTTATGCCTCAGTGCCACTCATATACTGCAGGACCCTCTTATATTCAAAAAGGTTATATGTAAACTCTTTTCTCGTCCTAGTTTAGATAGTATCCTAAATACCATTTTTACTTAGATCAAGAGAAATACATATTATTCTAGATTGGGAAAGACATGGAAGAATTGTTTCTTTCCTCCTCCTCCTCCTCCTCCTCCTCCT
>NC_034591.1:35889825-35891439 GCF_900095145.1 Mus pahari | reverse complement strand
TTGCTCCTCTTCCTTCTCCTGCTTCTCATTTATCTCCTTCTCCTTCTCCTTCTCCTTCTCCTTCTCCTTCTCCTTCTCCTTCTCCTTCTCCTTCTCCTTCTCCTCCTCCTCTTCCTCCTCCTCCTCCTCCTTCTTCTTCTTGAAATAAGTAAGTGTGTTTGTATATTGACAATAACAGAGTCATAACACTGTGGACAATTAACTCATGAGGAAATTTGCCATTCTCAAAATCATAATAGTGATTTTGATTTCTTCAAAATTAAGCATTTTTTTTTGCCTTTATCTTCTATTGTGGCGTGACCTCTACACTGAATACTTACACAACTTAACACATAAGAATTTTTATCTAGCTTTTAGGAAATGCCCCCCTTATCCAAAAATTCTGCATATATTCCAACTAAAATACTTCAGGAAATTTGTCTCTTTTGTTCATAAAGATATACCAAGATCTTTAAAAAGTACCAGGATAACTTTGAATTGAATAATTACTTAACATATCTATGACAAGAGAAGTGAGAGGTGGATAAAAACCAGGAAAATACACTTGAAAAATCTCAAGCCTACTGATATTTACCACTTATGCTGGGGCAGCATTCCTGATTGGCATGTGTGAAGCTCTGGATTAGAATCTTAGTGTGCCCATAAACAAAAACACACAACTTTTATTTTCTATTTGTAATAGTAATTCTTGCATATTTATTAGAAAACAATAAATCTTGTCAAATGATATGATTTTTCAACTTACAAAGGGGAAAGTGATTGACCTTTCCTGATAAGGAAAGTCACATTAACCTTTTAAGATAACCAAAAAAATAAAAGGTGGGAAAACAATGAAAATATCTCATTTCAAGCTATCGGTAAGAAATAGAATGTCAGATACAACAACTATGCATAGAAACTTATTTGGTGTTTAACTGCCAGGCAAGGTTCTTGCTCCCTTCCATGTCCAAGGTGTTTATTACTATTTTTAACTGCTCAAAGAGAACAAAGGACTAGGATTTTGAAAATTACCTACTAATGTAAAAGCTTCCTAAAGTTAAATTCCTAAACTTAAAAACTTTCTGTTTAACAGAACAGCAGTGCCCCTGTTAAACACTATCGGTAGCAAATAAGAAGCACAGTGAAGGAAATGGGTTACCTCTTTTAGGTAGCTGGCAAGTGAGATCCCATAGACCATCCCAAATTACAAGCCATTACCAATGTTATTGTTCACTCTTCACAACTTTACATTGAGACCCTGTTCTGAAGATGCCACATACTTGTGTCATAGAATGTGATGTTATTAAGCTGAAAGTGACCTGAAACATTCATCCCTATTGATAAATAGTGTTCATAATGCTGGAAGGTGGTATGCACAGAAGCAGAGTAGATTGTAAACATCAGTCTGTAAAGCTATAAAGTTTCACACAGCTGTAAAATTTCTGAGCTAATCTGACTGGCAAAATGTACCCATTCACTGGTGAACAAGTGGGTCCAACATCATGGGAGTAAATGCCACTTTCTGATTGGATATAAGATTGTTCTGAAAGACACAACCCTAACCTGGTATTATAGTTAAGTCAAGAGTCTATAGCCAGAACACAGAAGTGGATGCTCACAGCCAGCTATTGGATG
>NC_034591.1:35870313-35888040 GCF_900095145.1 Mus pahari | reverse complement strand
TCTCTCTCTCTCTCTCTCTCTCTCTCTCTCTCTCTCTCTCTCTCTGTGTGTGTGTGTGTGTATGATGAAGTTAGGTTGTACTAGCACACTTGTGTGCATGCACATATTCATGGATGCAGTTCAGGTATCTTTCTCTGTTGATCCCTGACTTCTTAGTCTCTTGAGACACAGACTCAATGGAACCTGAATCTCATTACTTTTGTAGACCTGCTGGCCAGCTAACTCCCAGCTTCTATATTCTCTACATCCAGTGCCTGATTACCAGAAGGTGCAGTTAAGCTCAGCCTTTATGTATGTTCTGGGGATTCTCACCCTGGTCTTAACGATTGCATAGCAGCTATTCTAACTCAGTGAACTATCTCCCCGGTCATCATCTCCTTTTAAATGTGAACTGTAATCCTTGGTTATGAGCTTTGCAGATGGCAGCAGGGCTGGGCTGGACCCATGTCTATAATCTAGACTCTTTGCATTAAGCTATGAGAAAAACTCGAAATACAAATTTTTCTATTATCTAAGCTGATAATAGTTTACATTATGCATAAAGCGCTTATCTGCTATGTCTATATGCACATAAAATTTGAAAATAAAATAATGGTATATTTCCATTATGTGTAAAATAGTAAAAAAAATGCTAATTGCTAATATATTTAAATATTCCCTTTACTTTCTTCATTGGACTTTTTTAATCGATAATTTATATTTTTCCTCCTTTTACAGAATATTGAGCTACATAAAATATTGAGTATATAAATATATTAATTCTTTTCACTATTATCTTTACAATTTATTTTGGCTTTTAACATAATCTGTTTAGTTTTTTTCTTTGTGATTCCTAAGATACAATGAATTTTTTTTTAAAGATGTATTTATTATGTATACAGCATTCTTCCTGCATGTTTGCCTGCAGGCCAGAAGAGGGCACCAGATCCCATTACAGATGGTTGTGAGCCACTATGTGGTTGCTGGGAATTGAACTCAGGACCTCTAGAATAGCAGACAGTGCTCTTAACCTCAGAGCCATCTCTCTAGCCTGATACAATGTATTCTTAACAACAATGCTCTTATCAGTTTAGAGGTGGTATACAACTGTATTGAAGCTGTCAGAAAGAGACTGAGGCAGGAGCAGCCAGAGTTCCATGCTAGCCTATCGATAACGTGAATCTCATCTTGAAAGAAAAGAGATGGGGGAGGAACTAAGAAGAGGAAAAGGAGAGAGCGATAGGCCATAAAAGGGAAGGAGAGTAAGCGGGGAGAGAAGAGGGAGAAATCCCCATCAAAGACTGAATTAGCATTTGCTTCTACATTTGAGTTTATAGCTACTTACATATGTTTGCTTTTCTAAAAATCTGGTTCCAGAATTTTGTACATGCTAAGAAAATGATGTATCTACCCCAGAATAATGTGTCCAAGTTATAATTTAGATGCAATAATTTTAAGTTTAATGAACCATAGGTCCATTCTATAGCTGGAGGCCATGCAGATGTTTATGGTCTGTGCTTCCCCTATAGGTCATGTTGGTTTCTATGATGGTGCATGTTATCACTGAAGGCCTGAAGCCATGTTGATGTTTATACAACAGGCTGCCACTGGGGACCATATTAGTGTTAATTGCCTATGCTACCCTTGGGGGTCATATTGGTGTCCATAATCTGTGCTACTGAGGAGGGACATGAGGGTTTCCCTATCTCATGCTGTGGTGACGGGTCATTTCATGTCCTTGATCTGTGCTGCTGGGAAAGAGACCGTGATGAGGCATGAAGCCCATGGTGCCAGAGGAAACCATGTTGATTTCCATGGTCTATATTAGCACTCAAGGCCATGTGGATGTCCAAGGACTGGGCGGCTTTCAGGGACCATATTGGGTCCCATGGTTTCAGACACGCGTTACCCAAGTGGCCATGCTGATGTTTGTGGCTTGTGATGCTAGTTAAAGCTATGATGGCCTTTCTGGCCAGTGCTGCTGTAGAGGACTCTGTTAATGGCTCTAGTCTGTTCTGCCACAGGAGGTCAGGCTGAGATCCATGGAACGTGCTGATGTCAGAAACCACTTGGAAATCCATGATCTGATCTGTGCTTCTGTTGACTATAAGGGGCAAATAAACTTTTGAAGGGGTATTGATGACTGCAGACTCACAGTTAAGATAGAGAGATATAGAAGGCTTTCATTACAATTTTTAGCTCCTTCCCACCCCCAAAAGTAACAGCCTAAACAGGAAGCCTTCCAAGAAAACTCTTTAAAACTTCGATAAGAATTACAGAAGGTGGAGGGAGAGAGGGGCCAGGGAGGGAGAGAGGATGGGCAGGGGAAAAGGAGGGAAGCATTATGTATGGGAAGGGTCAGAAGAGAAGTACAGAGGGTAAGAAAATAGAATAAAAATATGTAGAAGTGGGGGGTGAGGAACTGGGGGTAGTCACGAGAAAGTCCCAGATGCCAGGGTAGCTAGACACTCCCAGGACCCAACAGGGATGATTTTAACTGAAATACACAACAAAGGGGAGATATAAACGGTAGCGATCACCTCCAGTAGATAGGCACAACACCTAGTCAAGGGATGGGGACACCCACCCATCCCAAATTTTTAACCCAGAAATGTTCCTGTCCAAAGGAAAGGCAGGGACAAATACAGAACAGAGACTGAAGGAAAGGCCATCCAAAGACTGCACCACCTAAGGATCCATCCCATCTGCAGACACCAAATATGGACACTATTGCTGATCCTAAGAAACCCCTCCTGACAGGAGCCTGGTATGGCTGTTCCCTGAGAGGCTCTACCAGCACCTGACCAATACTGACGCAGATAATCACAGCCAACCATTGGACTGAACCCAGGGACCCTAATGGAAGAGCTAGGAAGGACTCAAGGAGATGAAGGGGATTGCAACCCCATAGGCAGAACAATATCAACTAACCGCATCACCTAAAACACTCAGAGACTAAAACACCAACAAAAAGAGTATACATGGAGGGATTCATGTCACCAGAAACAAATGTAGCAGAGGATGGCCTTATCTGGCATTAATCAGAGAGGAGGCCCTTGGTCCTGTGGAGGTTTGATTCCCCAGCATAAGGGGATGCTAGAGCAGAGAGGGAGAGAGTGAAAGATCACCCTCGTAAAAGAGGGAGAGAAGGGGTGGAATAGGGGGTTGTGGAGAGGTAACCAGGAACAGGGACATCATTTGAAATGTGAATTAATACGATTATTATTGTTGTTGTTATTATTTTTTATAAGAATGCTAAAGTAAAGTTCTCCACAATTGTTGGTTTCTGTCCAGGGTCAGGGTGGGGAAAGAATCAGAATGTTTGTTTGTTTGTTTGTTTGGTATTTTTAGGGGCTGCTCACTGGGAGTTTGTATTGTTTTTATTATTTTCTCCTTGTTTTATTGGGGGCTGTGATTCACAAGGCTAAAGGGGCAACCTTGGGATGACTGGGGAGTGAATGTGATCAGGATACACTATGTGAAATTCCAAAATATGATGTCCAGAAAAAAAAAAAAAAAAAAAAAAAAAACAGGGATGGGTTACCTACTGCTAAGTTGTTGGCCAATGAGATTTTATTAATCTACTATCAAATATACAAGCTATTATCTTTGCTTGTTACCCTCCCCAAGTTGAGAGCAAGACCAAACTGCTGAAAGACCGTATACTGAAATCATAGAACATACAGAAGTCAAGCTACTAGAGAGGTGGAAGCTTTGTCCCTACTGGGCAGCATCCATCATGGTGCTGAAAGTTGTTATGCAAGTTACAGAAGGAGTCTTAATCATCAATTCACCTAGTGGTAAGCCCTGGGAACTACAATAGCAACCTGTCTGGTAAGAGATGGCTAACGGTGCACTAGTGGCATTAAATGTTATAAAAGTAACCAACCATGCCATTAGTCTACAGCCTACTCAAAAATATGAAACCCATACACACCTGACACAGTTAACAAAGCCAAGAAACTGTGGCTAGCCGGGTCATAAGCCAGAAGGGAAAACTACTACTACTATTTTTTTTTTTTTTTGCTATATTGGCATACCAATAAAAACACTTTTTACAGTCTTACTGCTTTACCTGTAGCTCAAAGCACTGCTCAACACTCATGCTCGTCTGAGAAACCTCTTCTTATACTATATGACAATGAACACAGAGACTCATAACAAGCCAATATGCAACGAAGAACAGGCTTCAGAATGCACGACTTCAAAGAGGAAGTCTATATGATAACCCACCCTGTCAAGGTTCAGGAATCTGTATGGATAAGAGGTAAAAATATTTAAAATGAAACAATCCCATTGCTCTCAAAAAATGTTTTTTTTTGGGGGGGGGTGTTTTGTTTTGTTTCGTTTTTAGTTTATGTTAGTTTTTTGATCAAAAGTATATGGCAATGCCTCTTCTACTTATGCTTCCTTGGGTAAAGTGTCACTCTTAACTCCATTTTCCTCAGAGGACAGAAGAGAAGAACACTTAGCTTCAGTTTTGACTGCTCTGTTCTCGATTCTCCCATATAAACTGCATGTTATTTCTGCTTGACTTCCCTTTCTGCTGATCTGATCCTCTAGCTCTCTATCCCGCCTCCAGGCCTGGCCTGATGCCTCATGAACTCTGCTCAGCTGCACTGCCTTCCATTCTTTGGCCCAGCAGTACACAGGTTCTTTAAATGCAAGTCAAACTGATACCCACGTTTCCTGACTTTTCCCCATTGGCCATCTACTGTCTCAAGAGATGTATAGGGTTTAGCAGAAAGCCCCGAAGCCAACAATGTGTGCCTGACTGTCCAAAAGCCCAATTCCGTTGCTAGATAATATCACTCCAGCCATCCTTAGACACACTCTCACTATTTGTTTGGGACTCCGACCTTCTACATCAGAAGATGTAGACCTTCTACATCCTACCTGGGTCCCTCTCTCACCATTTAGACTGTCCTTTCCCTGGCAAGTTAGTCTTTCATGTGGACAATGTCTGGTATGTTCAAGATTCTGACTCCCTGTTCTTCTGTTCTCTCTTCTACAGACACCTAATCAACCTGCTCTATCACCAAGCTCTTGGTTACTATGGCTCTCCCTTCTACTCATAAAGATTGAAAGTAAAGAGCTCTTACTATTTTGAAAGAAGAAAAAGAATACGGAGCTAAAGCTATTTAAAATTTAAATTATTACCTATATTTTGTACTTGCACGTGCATGTTTCTGGGTGCAGGTGCATACTCATACACATGTGCTCAAATCATGTCCCACATGTGGAGGTCAGAAGATGATTTCCAGAGAGTTGGGGTTCTCCTTCCACTAACAGATTCCAGGCCCTGAACTCTGGACAGCTGTCTTGGTGAGAAATATTTTCATCATCTGAGCCACGTGGTCAGCCAGTCTTTTTGTTTTGTGTTATTTTTGTTTTTGGATAAGGAACATGAAAATTGTATTAGCACTAACTTCTAGAGAATGGATGAAATTCAAGTCAACTTGGCACTCTGTTTTTGATGGTTCATACACATTACGTCTCCTGCACAGTGTCCTCTTTACTGCTTTCATGTCATCGGTATTATGTTAGCCTATTATCCTATCTTTGGCCCATTCCATTCTCCTTTAAAACCTCTTTTTCCATATCATGGGCACTTTCTAATTTTACATCTATACTTCCACCCTACATGAATGTAAAAATTAAAATCCACATATGACTGTGGAATTTATATTTTTGAGTTTAAGTTTATTTAATAAAGATGTATATATAGGTAGGTTTCATTTGGCAGCTTGTCAAATGAAGCAATAAACATCCATTTGCATAAAAGTATCTATTGTACAATTTAAGAGAACTGAGCATCCTAGAATCTCACCATGATATACTGCATATATTTTTTATATCCCAATTAATAGACACATTGATTACATTAAATTACCTACATGTTAAGCATCAATTGGCTCTTTCAACAAAATGTATTCTGTATGTCTCTCTTCCATTGTATTACAATGCTTGTGTCATGTAGTATGAATTGGATTGAGCCTCCAGTGAACTGCTCAGGTGGGCACTGATTCCTTTAAACCAGGCAACATGTTTCATCCTGCGAACTCCTGTAACTACTTCAAGAATAAACTAACTAGGCTCCAAGCATCATCATTTACTCAGAACATCATTTACCTGACACCAAACCAAAGGTAGGCAGGTAAGCAGGATGGTTTAAAATGGCTTGTCATGCTGAGGTTAGGAAACATATCCCATCCTCTCTTCTGGAATGGTGATATGAGAATAGAGGGTCTGAACTGTTTATAAGATTGGAATCTGAATCAATAGTGGGATCACTGTTTAGAGACAAAGGATATACAATCTTGGAAATGTGAGCCATTAGAAGAAATTTCTTGTTTATATGGCATCAAAGACTCATTATTATCAAAGATAATTCAGGTATTTAAATCACTTCATCAGTTGACCAAAACATCCCTCAAGACATTGCATCAAAGATAAATTCACTGTGGATCCCAAAATGTCAGTCAATGCTGTCCACTGAAACTTGTGTGTGAGGTGGTGCTGCATGTCATGTCACGCTTCCCGATAAAAACAAGGTGGGGAAGGGAAGACTGTTCTTGGCAATGCTTTAATTCTTTCTTGTTTATGGTTAGTTGCACTTGCATCTCTATAGTTCAGAAGTTTCTGGTCCCACAAGTTGCTTGTGGTTTCTGGATACTTTCGTCTGGCATTCTCCCAAGATCTCAGTCTGGTTTAGTGAACTTTGGCTTCCCAATGGCTCTCAACACTGGTTTTGTTCTTCTGTTTTGGCACAAATTCTACTCTTCATTATTTCTACTGAAAACCTCTGCTTCAGATTCCATCTGGTAGAACCTTACTGTTTGAATATCCCTTCTCCTTCTTGGACACTCTATGAATCAAGCACAATGAATCAATTGTGAAGTTCTGGCACTGTATCAGACACTTTGATAAGGATCTGTACAAGATGTAGTCCCTTGACACAGTAGGAAATAAATGATAAAAATCAATGCAATTAAAACAATCTACTTTAAATCATCAGCAATACATGTTGTGTCATAATGCTTTTACTATAAAGACCTACTATGTTTTTCATGGCTTATGGTTTAGTACAAATGACAACAAATGATGATAATGTGAATCTTACTTTGATCTCTTATATTTCAAAATCATCAAGTTCATATATACTCCTGAGGGCCAACAATATTCTCAGTTTATAACAGGTCAGATTATTCTTAAATCATTTATTAGTCATCTCTAGAAAGTCTTAAACTTGGTTTGTATATTAATTTTTATAAGGTTATCCAAATACCGCCCCACCTAGGGATTCTTCCCATCTGCAGACATCAAACCCAGACACTACTGCTGATGCCAAGAAGTGCTTGCTGACAGGAGCTTTGTATAGAAGCTCCCCTGAGCGGCTCTGGCAGAGACTGATGAATACAGATGCAGATGCTTGCAGCCAACCATCAGGCTGAGCATTGAGACCCCAATAGAAGAGTTAGGGCAAGGGATGAAGGAGCTGAATTAGATCACAACCCCTTAGGAAGAACAATATTAGCCAACTAGACTCCAAAGTTCCCAAAAACTAAACCACCAACCAAAGATTACACATGGGCAGACCCATTGGTCCAGCTGTATATGTAGCAGAGGATTGCCTTATCTGGCATCAATGGGAGGAGAAGCACTTGGTCCTGCGGAGGCTCAATGCCCCACCATTGGGGGATGCTAGGGTGGGGAGGTATGAGTGGGTGGTTGGGTAAGGGAGCACCCTCATAGAAGCAAGGGGGCATGAGAGGTGGAAGTAGATAAAGGGCTTGTGGAGGGAAAACCAGGAAGGGGGACAACATTTGAAATGTAAATAAATAAAATTACCAAATAAATAAATAAATAAATAAATAAAGCAATGTCATATTAGTTTTTGACAGTTCTGTCATTAATTTAGTTCCCAAAACACCTATCAGCCCAATCCCATGGCATGAGCAGCCAACACATCAGGATCTGTAGATGTAGGATGTGCAATTATGTGTGGCTACATCTCTCTGAGTTTACCTAAACATGAGTCATATATTTATTAAATCTAAATAGAAATTTCAACAGCAAAACTCTACTTGGTGAGCCCTGCCTGATAATGGACTTCAGTAAAGACCAATCTCACACAACCTATAAATTTCTGCCTCCTTCTTCCTATGTGCTATGTTGTACTACTAAAGCTAATAGTTTTATATGACTCTTTTCTATTTTTAAAATTCTCATTTTTCACATATTGCTTATGTTGCAGACATTCGAAAATATTTATTCCACGGGCAATCCCATTTAATTATCATGATTCTTTCTTTGAATTCCTTATGTACTTTTTTACCCTAAATTTACATGATAGTCATGACTTAGTCATATTCAATGCCTATGGCTCACTTTAAAGTTTCCTAAAGTTAACTTCACTTTGTGATATAGACTGATTAATAACATTCGGACAATTCAAAATTTAAAAATAGATTATTCTCTCATTCATTCCATCCCCACCACAGTTTCTCCTTCTTCCATTCCTCCTAACTCTCCCAACCCTGACTCTGCACTCCCAAATCCCATGCCCTCTTTATTTCCTCTTCAGAAAAAAAAAAGTCTACAAAAGAAGAAAGTACAAATGGACAAAACAAGACACAAAATAACAAGGCTAAAGCCTTCATATTGAGGCTGGCCAGGGCAACCCAATAGGAGGAAAGAGACTCATCTTTTACAAAAAAAATGAGGTTAGAGGGATGGTTCAGCTCTTAGCAACATGAGCCGCTCTTCTAGAGGACCCAGGTTCATTTGCTAGCACTCATGGCAGCTCACAACCATCTCTAACATCATTTCTATCAGGTTGTACTTCATTTTCTGGACTCTGTTGGCACTGTACCCACATGGTAACCAGAGACACACGCAGACAGAACACTATACACATGAAATAAAAATAGAAGTGAAAAATAAAATCACTTCTTTGTATGTCAAGGTGTATTGGTATGCTATAATTTTTAATTGATTTTTAAGAACTATACCTCTATTGCATCAAAATACACTAAAATATAATCTTTTAGAAAACTATAATGTTCACTCTATATCATGAAGGAATATGTTCACTATATCACAGGAAAATTTTATAGTAGTTGAGAAGATTGCACTAACTTTGCTGCACAAATTAACTACTCACCATAACATTCTATTATTATTCCATGCTAAATTTCTTCTCTAATATGCATAAACTGTCAGTGTCCTAACCTTAAATTTTATATTTCTATTTTCCTGAAACTGTACAGTAGAAATCATCTTTAAACATTTTAGGAAAACAGGTCTAACACAATCACTGACAATTTACATTAATTTATTTGAAAAGGATAGTGCTTTTTTAACACGCTGAGTTTATAAATTCCTACTGTAACCTTTACACTGTAAAATCTCAATATCTAAATATTCGTTAAGCAGACTGGAAAGGAGAAATAAAACAACTGATTGTCTATGCATAACATCCAAGAAATTTCATGAAGATTTCTTTCTTTAAAAAGTCATGGTGATTCTAACCTAGTGAAGTGTACAAGGCTATAAATTGTGGCATTCTACCATCAGAACTCCTACTAGAAAAAAAAGTCAAGTTTTCTAAACAAGAACAATGTAATGGAAAAACTCAAACCTAATGTCAAGGAGACAACAGAGTTATTCAATTTACCTCCCTGAAGCTTCACAGTTCAGTAACCATTCTTCCTAAGAAGGCTTGCAATTCTAAATTGCAAAACCATTAACCAAGAGAAGAGGCAGAGATGCCTTCCTTGTTAGGGGAAGTGGTGAATTCTCAGATGGCACGAAACACTGTAGACTATTTCATCAGAAGTAGGATTGAGCTGGAATATGCAGCTCTACCTAGCTCCCTGTGATGCTCAGTCAGTAATTGAGCACTGGGACTTGGTGATACCCATGAAACCCAGTCAAAGAATAAGAAGGAGAGCTTCCCCCCTCCCTCAAGGAAACACTCTGTGCTGCTCAAGATGACTAAGGATGACTGAAGAAATTTGAATAACTGTTTGGTCAACATTAAATCTTTTGTATCAATCTTTGATATAATTCCTATTTTATATCAATTCCATTCATCTTGTACCTCTCCCAGCCAAGTTAAATATTTAAAACATGAGAATAAAATATTGGAAGCAACATGACTGAAATCGTAACATTAAACTAAAAGAATTACGTTGCAATATAATGTTGAAAGAAGCAGAACCACGGAGACAAAACTTCCTGAATTTTAAAAACATTTTCCAATAGTCCTATAATCTAACCAGCAATTGAATCTAATACATTTTTTTTCAAAAGCAAATTGCCAAATGAATGGGTTTAATTTTATAATAGCTTCCATTTTTTTTACTGTGATTATCCCTATAAATTCTACAAATCCTGTTTTCATCAAATCTGTTCTTCCCATTAAAAATAAACAGCACATTGACTGAGTTTGCTAACATATTTTGGATATTCAGACTTTACCCTAAATCTTGTTCAGTATTCAATAAACAATCCATTTATATTGCCTAAACCATTTTGAACAATGCAAATAAACAAAAAATTCCTCAAGCAAAAGATAAATCTACACTGCAAAATATTCATCAACATTGATCATCTATAGTCTAATTGATATTCTCAATAATTTAGAGTTTATAATAAACTTGAAGAATATAACAACTGCTGACAATAATGGAGTCATATCTCTGAGTATGTGGAAGACAATATCTACAAAATAAATAAGGGGTTTTAACTAAATGTTTAAGCTCTTTGGAAGCTTTGAAGGTCAACACATTTTGCATGAAATAACTTTATTTTTTATGTATTTTCAAAATTTATGTATATATGGGATTTTTTATAGTTATAAAAAGAATGAGTAAATAAAGCATTTAATAATCAAAAACTTAAAGAAAAATGTCAATATTTGAGTGTAGCTTATTTATGCTTTCATAGTTGTATTTTTTATAGCATTTAATTTCCAAAGTTAAATTCCCTATAAAACTAAATATTTCTGTGATGCTAAATGCAGTCAGGAAAAAGTGTTTTTCTAAATAATTTTCCCAATGAGGTTAAGTTACTCAGAGTCAAGCTCATTCATTCTCAAATGTAAAAACCAGATAGATTTTGGAAGATGGGTAATATGATTATGCACAGTAAATACTTTTATGGCATTATTCTAGTCTATACTTTGTATATGCCTTAAGATTTTCATAAGTAGATAATTTGATAAGGCCCAATACTTAAAACTTTAAATGTATTGAATAATTATAATATGAAAACACACTATATCTACTCCAGGGGTCTTCAATGCCCAAGCGCTTTTATACACTAGAAAATCTTGATTTTTCTTTTTGCCCCAGAACCTTATCAGCTTCTTTCTTTAATCATGTCTTGCCCAACCCAGCACCACTCTTCAAAGAGGAATCCAGAACCACTAAAAGAAAAATAGGCTAGAGGTCAAGTAGCCTAGGCTGGCATTTGTGTTCTCTTAGAGTCTATATAAGATCTGCCCAGGATCTTCTAGCTTTTGTAGTCTGTGGTGAGAAATCTGGTATATTTTTGATAGGTCTGCCTTTATATGTTACTTGACCTTTTTCCCTTACTGCTTTTAATATTCTTTCTTTGTTTTATGCATTTTGTGTTTTGACTACTATATGACAGGAGGAATTTCTTTTCTTGTCCCTTCTATTTGGAGTTCTGTAGGCATTTTGTATGTTTATGGGCATTTCTTTCATTAGGGTAAGGAAGTTTTATGTATACATAATTTTGTTGAAGATACTTAGATGGCCCTTTAATTTGGGAATCTTCACAAGTGTCTATACCTATTATCCTTAGGTTTGTTTCTTTCCTTACATCCTGGATTTCCTTAATGTTTTGGGTTAGGAGCTTTTTGCATTTTGCATTTTTTTTTGAGGTGTGTTAAACTTTTCTGTCTTCTGCATCTGAAATTCTCTCTTCTCTCTCTTTTATTCTGTTGTTAATGCTTGCATCCATGACTCCTGATCTATTTCCTAGGTTTTCTATCGCTAGGTTTGTCTCCCTTTGTAATGTCTTTATTGCTTTATTTTAATTTTTAGATACTGGATGGTTTTGTTTAATTCCTTTACCTGTTGGTGTTTTCCTGTAATTCTTTAATTTTTGTGTTTCCTCTTTAAGGATTCCTACCTGTTTACCTGTGTTCTCCTGTATTTTTTTAAGGGAGTTTTTTATGTCCTTCTTAAAACCCTCTATCATGATGATGAGTGTGTTGGGGTATCCAGGGCTCCCTGTGGTGGAAGAATGGTTTCTGATGGTTTCAAGTAGCCTTGGTTTCTCTTGCTTATTTATGTTCTTGCCCTTGCCTCTCACCATCTGGTTATCTCTGGTGTTAGTTGGTCTTGCTGTCTCTGACTGTGGCTTGTCCCTCCTGCAAGCCTGTGTGTCAGTACTCCTGGGAGACCAGTTCTCTCTGGGAGGAATTTAGGTATGGAGAGCTGTGGCACAGGATCAGCTCCAAGGTACAGATGGAAACTGGTAGAATCCTATCCCCAGTTGTTCTTTGGTTCCTGTGTCCTAATGCCTCTGGATGTGTCCCTCTTAAGTCACGAATTTGAGGAGAAGTGGTGGTCTTACTTGTGCTTACAGGTATTTCACACTCCTGGGAGACCAGTTCTCTCCTGGTGGTATTTAGGTATGGAGCATCATGACACAGGATCAGCTCCCCTGACGCTGTTTATATATGATATTTTTCCTCCACTATATGTTAGTTAAAGCTGTGCCCTATTTATTGGTGGAACTGTCACTAGAATAGTCCAGAAATGACACCTGGGAACTCAGTCAAGAAAACAAAAGGCCAAGTAGCCTGATTTCACTCCCTAGAAACTGGTACCCTACCTAAGGGGTTGCTCACTGATAAAGGACCATAGAAGAAGCACAAGACAATGCAGAGGAGAACCAGCAGCAGAAGCTGGTGCCAGTATTAAAGCTGGGAGTTGAGACTCAGGACTTCTGGGGATTTGAGATCTACACAGATCATCGGAGAAAAAGATGTGAAATAGATATTGTCCTTCTTCACTGAGACCTACCAGCACACAAGCATCTTAATCATTTGAGTATGTTGCACTGTAACAAAAAACCTGCTAGTTAGGAGCTACTACATTGTAACTCGATGACAATATTTCCCCATTGAGCTATAAAATGAGCATCTCTTATATATCCTGTATTAGTCAAGTGTCCACACCACAGTAAGTGGGTATATTTGAAGTGAAGTAGCTTAGTTTCTACATCTAGGCTCTCAGCAGCATGCTCATGCGGAAAAGTGGAGGAGAGAAATCAGAGAGATGTTTCTGTGTGGAAATACATATATTCTTATCCCAGAAAACCAGCACAGTGTTCTATATCCTAAGATAAAGATTATTTTGTTTGTTAATGATTAACTATACATGTCTAGAATAGGTTTCCTTTATGACAGTATTTTCAACCCTTTTCTCCATTTTTTTGTTACAAATGTCAACCCTAGGAATACCCCATTACAGTTTAATGTGTAATGTTTCTACATTTCCACTTTGACGTTGTCTGTCTCTGTATCCCATTCCTCTAACTGGACTGCCTTGTCTAGCCTCAGTAGGGGAAGAAGCACCTAGCCTGGCAGAGACTTGATGAGCCAGGGTCAGGGGATGAGGGGGGGTGTGTGGGGGCTCTACCCTCTTAGAGGAGAAAAGGGGGGGTATAGGGGAAGAGTCTGTGAGGGGCGGGGAGTGGGAATACAGGGAGCAGGGATCAGAGAGATCAGAATGTAAAGTGAATTAATAAATAGATATAGAGAGAAAAAAGAAAACACTTTTTCTTCCATCTGACAAGAACACCTTCCTTCTCCTTTTCAGCACCTTCCCATACATTTCATGGCAGTTCTAACTCTGTTGCGACTTCCTAGCTACCCAGTCCCAGTAAGTACTGTGAATACATGCTCCTATGTGTTTCTTTGCATTTGAAAGTTCAAGATGTGAAGTCTCTGCACACTATTAATAGTGTTTTGAGGACTATTCATTTAAAACCATTCCCTAGGCCTATGGTTGTGTTGCATTGCTCCAGATGCTAAAAGGAATTGCCACTAAGAGGAAGATAGGACTGGCTTTGTGTCCAAGTGTTACAGTATGCACAGAAGATAAAGAAAACTGGGAAAACAATGCTAGTTAACACAGGAAATGAGCCTTCAAAGGGAAGGCCAACCTAGTGCCTTTGACAAGAAGTCCTGTATACCTGATTTCTGTTCCTGTTAAATTATAAGCTTCCTAGGAGCAAAAACCTTGATTATTTATAGGTTTCTTTTTGGTCATTTTGTATGTTGTACACACATAATAATTATTAAACTGTCTTGTTAATTTTTAAAGGGATATAAACAATGTGTCAAATATAGATTAAATTGGTTTTAACTAATTAAAATAATTTTCATGACAGTTTTTTATTTTGTTTTAATATTTGTTACAATAACATACCTCAACTGTAAGATCTGTCTTAAACTAGAATTACTAAGTAAATGTGGAATACACTAATGTAACTGTTTAGCTTTGCATCATAAACATCTGAACTTAATGAATACTATATGACAACACTAGAAACAGTTATATTTCAGTCTGGTAATAAAATGATTGAATATTCTTTCAAGTGAAATGATAGAAAATCCTAAATCATTAAATTATTTCACTCATCACAATCAAAATACATCCCCAAATGTTCTTTCTTTGGCTTAAAATAATAAGTTATAGCCAGGGATAACAGCGCAAATTTATAATCCCACTACTGGGAGGACAAAGCAGTAGGATCAAGCATTCAAGTCTATTCTGGGCCAGTTAGCAAGAACTTTTCCTAAAAATAAATTGATAAATAAACAAAACAAACAGCTCTACTTAGATAACATAACTACTCTTGGTCCCTAATATAAATTGATATACTAAGCATAAAAGAAATGAAAATAAAATTAATGCATGTGAAGTACCGAAAATGAAGGACAGTGTATTCAAAGTGTCTTATTCCAGCTACAAATGCAAAGGGCCTGAATTTGAACTTCTGCTTTACCATAGTGATGTTGCCATTGATCAGCTAAAACACACAGGTTCTCTTGTCTTACATGCTATGGCAAATCGCTAATGCTTAAGAACAAGCAGCACTTTGCAAGGCTCAGACATCACATTGATATGCTAATGATTCATAATGAGGCCACAAGACATCAATTATATAAACGAGGCTAGGAACAGAGCCAACACAGGTACTCTCTACTAATTTGTTCTGTGTTGGCCAAAAGCCAACTGCATGACAAGCCAATGCCCCTAAAGCCACTGGGGCAGGACTCCTGTGTCAGAGAGGGATTGGACATTGCATCCTTGCTGCTCCATGTGATCTCTCTACGTCTAAGGCTCCTTTAATGAACCATGTAAGAACACCTAATGAGAAGATGTCTAAAGGGTCAGTATGCACACAAACTAGGAAGAATGCAAGGTAATAAAAAAAAAATGTGAAAAGTAAGGGAGAAAGTCAAGATTTACAGGGAACTGAACTGTACTTCTAAAGCACAAAAGAGGAACCATACAAGATGAAATAGGTTTTTTCCCCTTGGGTCTTTAAATTTTGATCTAGGTTGATAATTAGTAGATTTATTATAGCTGAGATAAGCCTGGATACTACTTATTATTATCAGTCTATTTTAAGAACAATATACTTCCAACATTTAGATAGAAAGCTACAATGCTTTCCATTAGGACATTCTTCTGAGTTTAAGATAGTTATGAGCACACCAATATAATTCCCTGAGTACATTTGTATAAACTTAAATATTATTAAATGATAACTACCCAGAGAATTAAATCAGTCAGAAATATTGTAATAGAAATACATGACTGGTACAGTCATATTTCATGGGGTGGACGATGCTATAGAAATTAGTAGTTAAGGACTTAAAATGGGAAGAAAAATTTTTGTATATGAGAGTGATAGAGGGAAAAATGCTTCTGTTGAGCTTATTTTTTAATTAATGTTTCTAGTTGAAAATAGATATTTTTCCTACAGTATATTCTGATTACTGTTATTTGTCTACCAATTCCTCTCAGCTCCCTTTCACTTCCTCACCCACTGAAATCCACCCCTTTCTCTTTTTCTCTCTTATTAGAATAGAAAACAGGCAGTCAAAAAGTAAAAACATGAAAGCAAACAAAGAAGAACTGGACAAAACAAACAAGCAAACAAAAAGAGCCAAAGCAAAAGCACATACATATGCTAACACTTAATACACACATACAGACACACACACACACACACACACACACACACACACACACACACACACATACCCACACAGGCACACACAGAAAATTAAAACCATAAAAATAAAATTGGAAACCATAAAATATAAGCAAAAGATATGCAAGGGAAAAAAGACAAAACATTGTGGAACTTAATCATTTCAAAATTCTGATTAAGTTCATTTCGTGTTGATCATCTACTGCTGAGCACTGCTATTGAGCATCTACTGTAGTAATCAATTGGAAATAGCTTCTCTGTTCAGAATGGAGGCTTGTGTCCTTTTCCCCACTTAGCTATTTTTTAGAGAAGCTTTGTTCTGTTGAGTTCCCTAGCACCAGTTATTGAAGGTGGCAAGCAGCAGGGAAGAATAGAGGAAGAAAAGTGAAGAGAGAGAAATAACACTAAAGATGCATTGAAACACTCACAAGGAAAGCTTCTGTTGTTGAAACTTCTTAAAACACATCTGCAAACACATATAAGGAAGATTAAATGGAGCTAGCCTAATACTGAGGCAACAGTCCCTTTACCAGACACCACAAGGTAACAAATAAAACACTCAATGACAGGCATGGCTTATCTCCTTTAAAGTTGTTGGTCATTGGGGTCTCATAGACATGCACATGTTGATACTGTCATTGCTCTCAGAACTGGAGAGTAAGATCGTATTGCTGAAGACACCACATACTTGCATCATAGAACATGGAAAATGTTGCTTGTATTGACTGACTTGGAAGTGTCCTCCCTACTGTCTAGTTTTCATACTGCTGAGTGCACACTACCCAGCAAAGAATATACCAAGCTGCAAAAACGACTGGCCTACTAATAATGCAAGAATGGCAGGATGTTATAGGAATGATCAAGGAATTTGTTTTGTATCTAAGGTACACTCCTCAAGTCAAAATATGAAATCCACACCTTGAATCACTGTCAGGTGGTAAGAACCTGGTACTAGTCAGGACCTAAGCCTGAAAGAAGAGCCTAGACTATTATTTTTCTACAGTGACAAAGTTTTGAACTGACTCCCAATGACTAATCATTGTACCCATAGATTATGTATTTCTCAAAACATCATCTGAGATATTTCTATTTATAGTATATTTTGAAAAACACAAAGATCCACAATTTGTCATTGTTCAGAGAATGAGAGACTGCAGAATACTCAGCCCTGAATGCAATATTAAATCATACCCTCTCTCATTAAGGCTCAGGTATCTTTGCTGAAAAGGAACTGGAAAGATAATAACATCCAGAGGTTGTTGGTGGCTGTTGGGGATATAACAGAACAGTCGTATATAAATGTAGCAGTTGTAACAGTGTTCACAGACCTACACAAGGACAAGACAGACAAAATCCCAGCATAAAAATAGTAGATGGCATGAAGTCTTACCAGTAAATGAAGAGCTACTGGCAATTGATAGCTGAAGAGAGAGAGGGAGAGGGAGAGGGAGAGGGAGAGGGGGAGAGGGAGGGGGA
>NC_034591.1:35860823-35870138 GCF_900095145.1 Mus pahari | reverse complement strand
AGAGAGAGAGAGAGAGAGAGAGAGAGAGAGAGAGAGAGAGAGAGAGAGAGAGAGAAGTCTTCAAGGGTGTGACCTTTTGTAGTTATCCATGTGTGAGTGGTGAATGCTCACACAACCGAGAGTACATGGACAGCATAAACTGCACTTGCTTCTGTTAATTCATTTGTCTTCCAAAAAGGGAGAGCTGAGCTAGGTAGGTGAGAGTGGGGTATCAATCTGAGAGGAACTAGGAGTGAGGTGAGTGTGGTAAAGTGCATGGTATGAAATTCTCAAAGAAGAAAGAAAATAACTACAATATTATTATTGGTTTTTTGGTAGTTTTCTATAGAAAATGATATACAAAGAATTAAGATATTTTTCTAGGGCCTTCAAATCCATTTTTTCTTTCTCTCTTTCCTTTTTTGGTAGTATCTAATCAACTAGCTTACTCTCAGAAAAAGTAACATCCCAAGTGCTTGAAGACTTGTTCTAAGCAGTTACAATAGGAAATCCTGCTTTAGTTGTGTTTGGCAGGATTTTTGTTATGTGTATTATCTGTGTGTGGACAGGACTATTCATCTCACAAGTTTACTGCTTGCTGCTGTAAAGATAGTTGAAAATTGCCAACTACTCTCTTATTGTGAGATGGAGTATAATATGTTTTAAAAAATTAAATTTATTTATTTATACACTTTATAACCAATAGCAGCCCTTCCTGTCCTCCCAGTACCCCCTCACGTAAGTCCTCCCCCATTCCCCTTAGAAGGAGAAGCCACCTCTGGGTGTCAACCCCTTACCCATCATCCTAACCCTGGCCCCACACATTAAGTTGCTACAAGACTCTCCCACTGAGACCAGACAAGGCCGTCCTCTTAACCAAGGACTGTTTATCTACTTGTTAGACAAAAATAATGAGACAGAAATATAAGTTGTAGACCTTAAACATATTCCAGCTTCTTCCCAGGAACTTGGTTAAAACATATGCTCACAAGTTTTGAGGACATTGAAGAAGCCCACGGAATACTTAAGGACCACAGTTGGGTGTCACTAAGCTTCCATATTCAGAGCAATCCTGCTCATTTTAAGAGCAGGTCTAAATGGCTTAACCCTCCAATTTCAGTTGCCAAGGTCCTTCCACATCAGCCTATCCCTTGAAGCCTTAGTGGGAAGACAGATGCTTTTCATCCCTAAACTCTGAAATCATAGATTTGTAAAGAAAATAAGTGTTTTTTATTGTTTTAAGCTATTACATTTTGAAGTGGTTGGTCATACAGAAATAGGTTTACTATTGACGTGTTAGTGTAGAGGCTCTAGGGTCACAGAGTTCTGTTCATTGGTAAATTTCCTTGGGAATTGGGACATGCTGATAACATTAGTGGACAGCATTCATTGATGTTGATGCTGTGTATGTCCTTGGATGCTTCACTGGCTACCAGGTAGCAAAGGCTCTTAACAAGCCTTCTCCATTTCCTGGAGGCTAGAGATGGCTGTTAAGATGCTGATTTTTTAGAACCATTGTTCTGCTTTCCTTCTTCAAGAGAGCATTGTAATTTGAAGCCATTTGGTCTCCACATTGTTGGCACACATGCAAACATGAGCATGCACATGTGTGTTTTGTCCAGAGGTTGAAATCAGGTTTTCTCAACTACTATCTCATATATTAAGATAAACTTTATTTTTGTTTGCTTGTTTGAAACCAGTGTTCACCCATTCTGGTAGCCAGCTTGCTTGTGGCTGTTTTGTCTCCTAAGGCTTGGATTATAGGGCCGTCTTCTTGCCAATCTGGCTTTCTGTCACCATCTTATTATGATTTTTATTAATTATTATTATTATTATTATTTGTACAGAGAATTGTACCCAGAACTTTGCACATGCTAAGCAAATGCTCTGTTAATGAGCTATATCTTCAGCCTTTAGTCAGTAGACTTTAAAATACTGTCATCAGCTAGTATTCTCAGTGTTCTTAATAGAATATCCAATTTTGTTTTCAATTCTATATGCCATGGAGGACCAACCAATGTGTATAATTTAGCTCAATTAGGAATTTATACTGTAAACAAAACAGGTTTCATAAGTCACTTCAGACTAGTGAGGGTATCACTGCAACAAAAATAATAATTAAAAATTAAATAAAATAATTAGCATGCCTTTCAGCTTTTAAAATGAGACAGATGTTTCACTATTAGAAAAACTGGAGTAGTACTTGCCTTGGGCCCAAACAAATGTGTCTATGTCACTAATTTCCATGTGGTACTTAATTTTTAAAGAAAACTAGAAAATTATCAGTGTAAAAAGCTAGATCAAAATCCTATCTTTTCATACACCGTACTTACATGTGCCAGGCAATTACATCATAGTCCTTTTTGTCTTCATAAGAATGAGGTGATACTCCACAATCTCAGGAAAGAAAAAAACTTCCTTAAGAACAAAGGAATTATGTACTAAAGTGACTACCAATTAAAAAGTAGAGTTTCCACATCCGTGAGCATCAAAGGATAGCAGACAGAATTATTTAGACTTCTGGCTGAGAAAAACGACTCTCAACAATGTGGAAGCTTGATACACTGATGGATATTCTTTTCAGGACTAGGTATAGTCTTAATCCTATTGCCTGGTGATGCACATGACAGATCTATTGGTCCAGCTGGAACATTTAGCAATTTACTTATACTTGCAGAGCCTTGTAAGATCTTGAGAGCAATGGTTTGGATATCCTTGACTAAGGATGTACAGAAATTTTAGGATATTATGGAGTCTTGACCTGAATACTGAGGATTGTGTTTGGTTAGCACAGCTCTTCCTTTTAATGAAATGGCCCACATTCTTAGAAAACAAATGAACTCAAACAGATTTATAATGGAGCTGAAACCACCAGGTTTTTCTTGCTTTTACCCCTTCCTAACGTGTGGCTGGAAAGCCAACCTATCACATTCTTGGGCTACCTTTGGCCCCCAATGACACACAATCTAAAACTTCTGAAGCATGCTTTTGTATCCCATGAATTATAGTCATATGTTTAGATGTGATGTTAAAGACACATAAACACACAGAATTTTTATCATTTAAGTAACTGATACTGAAACTCAAGAAGAAGGAAGACCCAAGTGTGGATACTTCAGTCCTTCTTAGAAGGGGGAATAAAATACCCATGGAGGGAGTTACAGAGATAAAGTGTGGAGAAGAGACAGAAGGAATGACCATCCAGAGACTGCCCCACCTAGGGGCATAAACAACCACCAGAACCAGACATGACTGTTGATGCCAACAAGAGCTTGCTGACAGGAGCCTGATATAGCTGTCTCCTGAGAGGCTCTGCCAGTGCCTGACAAATACAGAAGTGGATGCTCACAGCCATCCATTGGACTGAGCACAGGGTCTCCAGTGAAGGAGCTAGGGAAAGTACCCAGGGAGCTGAAGGGGTTTGCAGCCCCATAGGAGGGACAACAATATGAACTAACCAGTATCTCCAGAGCTCCCTGGGACTAAACCACCAATCAAAGAAAGCACACAAAGGGACTCGTGGCTCTAGCTGCATATGTAGCAGAGGATGGCCTAGTCAGTCATCAATGGGAGGAGAAGACCTTGGTCCTGTGAAGGTTCTATGCCCCAGTATATGGGACTGCCAGGGCCAGGAAGCGGGAGTAGGTGGATTCGTGAGCAGGGGGATGGGGGAAAGGATAGAGGGTTTTTGGAGGGGAAACTAGGAAAGGGGATAACATTTGAAATGTAAATAAAGAAAATATCTAATAAAAAAAATAAATATTATCCACATTAAAATAAAAGTAATGTTCCAAGCACTGCCCCTCCCCATCCTCCCGCACTGAGACCCTCCATCATCCCCCTCCCCTTCTCTGAGAACGTGGGAGACCCCTTGTGTATCCCCCAACCCTGGCCAGTCAGCTCTCTATCAGATTAGGCACATGCTCCCTCTCTGAGGACAGACAAGGCAGTCCACTGGGGAATGGACACCAAGGTAAGGCTTCAGCTTTTGAGAGAGGCTCTGCTGCAGTTGTTGCAGGACGCACATGGAGACTGAGATGCACATTTGCTGTATGTGTGCTGGGACCTCATTCTGCCCCCTGAAACACATAGACTTTACGTTAGCCTCTGAGCAAATGAAGATACTCTGTATGTTGGGAATAGGAAAAAAAAAATCAAAATACTTAAGTGAATTTGTTTCTCTATTCTAATAAAGGACCTGGTCATTTGAATTTCTTAATATCCAATCTTAACAGAATGCTAATAATGTTTTAAAGGCAGTAGTATAATTCCCCCTGAATCAACTAAACTCTAATTTTCCTAAAAAAAAAAAATCTAATAGGAATGAGGGGTAATAATAAGTATAACGTATCTTATAAATGGCATCTGAGACAAAACAAAATTGCAATTATCTTCATTTCATGACGCAATAATTGTTGCCAGAAAAAGAAAATAAGGATGTGACAGCTTAAAAGTCTATCAGCTACGAATGTAGCACAACTGATGCTGCGAAATCTCAGAGGACTGATTCCAGTTACCTCTGTAAACAAGCCACAGTCTGTGTTTCCATAGTTTGGAAAAGTGGGAGGGATTTTTTTCCCCTAGTTTTGATCTGTTTAAAGCTGGTGGATATTACGGACAACCACCCTTTCTTTTTCTTTCTCCCTCTCTTCCTCCCACCTTCCTTAATTCTCCTATCTCTCCACCTTTTCCCCTCAATATTTGTACCTGTGTATAATTCCAAATATTTGGTATGTATATGTGTGTGTGTGTGTGTGTGTGTGTGTGTGTGTGTGTGTGTGCGCACGCGCACATGTACACACACACACACACACACACACACACGTGTTCAGATTTAGTAGACAGAAGAAAGGAATACATATTTAAAAAGAAAATACATATATGCTAGGTTTAAATTAACTATGCATTAACAATAAAACAAAGGCAAATGTGCCTTGGAGTCCATTAATTATGATCCATCATTTACTCTATGTTTAGAACACACTGGGGGAAGATAACATTAGTACCCATAGGTATTCTAACGAGATTAGGCATGAAGCTTTTGAAATCAACCACAAATGGCTATTACCAAGCCTGATTAGTGCTTAGTGTCTTCCACCCCACACTCACTAAGTCACAAGCTATGGCTACAGACCAAATCCACACAGACATCTAACAGGACATAAACACATCCAGGGACAAGATAGACACGTGCCATGCCCTCTGTGTTCAGGAGTTCAACTAGTTCCCAAGGCGGTTTTCACTGGCTTTCCAGCATGGAGCTACTTTGCTCATTTAAGCAGGTGAAAGTAATTCAATTTTTAAAAGACTGCTTTGTTACTGGGCCTGCACTCTGACAGAAAAACTCAGAAGACTGTAAAAACCCCAAAACCCATAAAATTAGGAATTTCAGGAAAAATAATTAGCAGCATGTATATGAATTTTCACAAAAATCTGAGGAATTAAGTGTCTCTCTATAATTTGTAGGGTATGTCAAATATAGAGTTTTTTTAATTTCATTTCTTTCTTTGTGTCTTTGTGTGTGTGTTGAGGTATGGGACATACTAAGATCTTTCTAGAGAGACATTATGGAACTACATTAAAAAATGAAGTCGACATTATGGTTGTTATTAATTATACTGTGCTTTAGCTTATTTTAAAAATTAGATTAAAACAACTTGAAAGATCTCAGGAAAGGACCATTGTTGGACACTAGTGGACTAAAAATGGTCTTTTACAGATCTAAAGAGATTAATCTTCTCTAAACACAGAAGTCATTTCAATATAAAGAAATTATACAATGAAAACCGTGGAGCTTTAATTTCTGAGAAGCCCAGATAATTATATATTCCTTGGCTTTCAGCCTTCCTTACTGATGGTGGTCCCTGGGTTGTACCATTTATATTTTACATTTGGTATTGAAGTCAAAATCCTGAATAGGTTCTAAAAGGCCATTTTTACTTCAACAGAAATTCGCTGCATATATTCTGTAGTCTGCATGTCCTAAAACAAAGATTTTCATATATGCTAATTAATTACCCCCAATCCCAAATCGGTTGGAACAGTATTAAATTTAACTCACCGTTTTTAAAAAGAATGCACATATTACGCTAAGATCACTTTGTACAAAATACCTGAACTGACCAAATAAAATGCACATTGCATTTAGCACAAAAGTTCAACTTGGTTTCTTAAATTTAATTTCAAATATAAGAAATACTATTTTGTATGAGGGTCCGCAGAAAAGGAAAAAAAATTAAAAGTGAATCCTAGCTATGTTCTTATTAATTACATGATACAACATGATTAGATGGGAGTAATTAGTGTGTGCTGAAGTAAACTGAGTTTGAAAGCTTACTCAACATTATTAAGCGCCCTTTTTGAAAGTGGTGAATAGCATAATTTAATTTGTGCTGGTTAAGGCACACAGACTTCCAAATATCAAGACAATACTAAATTTACTCTTTTACCCAAATCATACTAATAAATGCAGAGAAGAGATGCCTGAATGGCACTAGCCAAGATTATGTGCTTGATTTAACATTTTTTTCATGATTAATATTCAGCAAGGCTGATTTATTCTCATCAAAATCATCTCCACTCACATGATTTTTGTCCGTCTCCTTTCTCAAAAACCAAATGCTCTAAAGAGCTATGAAAATGTAAGCCTAAAATAATTATATCGCAGGAGAATAAAACGTAAAATGTTTGTCAAATACAATTATAAGAATCCAAACTAGTTTTGAACTGAGAGAAGGTATTTAATCTATGAAAGAAAGTTGGATTAGCCATAAGTGAGATTAATGGGAAAATGTTCATCTACAATGCTATTGAATACAAACAAGCATGTGTTGTCCATTAGGACGGCATTTGCTCTGGGTTATTTTGCTAGTTATGGTGATGAATTTGCACCAATCCATCTACACAGTCTCACCCAGTTCTCCTTGTCACCAACTGCACACATTTGCCAGCCAGCTGCCTGAGGTGGGGGTGGGGGTGTACGCTGTGTCACATAACAAAGAGAAACTTGCTTGCATTACAAGGAAAGCCAGGAGTCTCCTTCATCTGCAATGTGGCTAAGTGATGTGAGCTAACTGACCACTGATTAAAACGAATGCACACTTTGCCATGATGGAATTGCGTGCTTCAAGCTTTGCCGTACATGCTAAGTGTTATGAGAAACAAGTTTTTGCGAAATTAAACAATACCATTATGACAATAAAGCTACTATAAAACTGAACAAGAAATGGATTTTGCAAATAAATCAAACAGTAAAGGCTAATTCATATATTTAAATAAAGTAAAACTCAGTTAAGTGTCAATACCTATAATAGGGCCATCTTTGCAATAAAGAAAAATAAATGATTATACTCACAAAATGTCAAATTTAAATGGAAATTCTTCTTAAGGAGTCAGGCCTTATATTTCATGAACCCTTAAAATATTTTAAATAAAGTAATACTATGTCACTTGCTTTGCCAGCATAATTTTGATCCATTAACACTAGTTAAACTTTACTTCTAAAGTATATGCACACAATATTCAAAGGTAGGGGATGAGAAAGATGTCCAGTTTTGAAACAAAAGACATCAAGTTATCACAAACATTTTTAGTGTGTCACTTTGTAAAAGACCAATTAAGATTAAGAAATATTATATAAAATAAAACAAATATGTCCACAATTCACTTCGTCATGCACCTCCTTGTTCTCCAGGACTGGATGGACATTATTCAGTGAATTTCTCCTTTGGTCCCACATCTTCTTGGGTATTCTTCCAGTGTACATTGATAATCACAATCTACTGAAAGGTGAGGTTCGAATCTGGTTTAGAAGCAAACATTTACTTCCTTAAAACATGAACATTCAATACTAAAGTTTCAAATACCGTGAATGGGTTTATAGCATATTTGTATTTATAGTCTGATTGAAATGATTTGTTATAATGTCTTCTCTCCTCAAGTCTCAACCAACTACACATCTTACTTCTGACTTTTAGCAAGAAAGCACCTGCTTTGCCTAAAAGAGTAGCCTACCATACGAACATGGCATAAAAGGCAAAATAGAACTCTCCACATTAAGTTCCACCTTGTTTTGTTCTACTGTGTCCTTGATATATACTTGAATAAGAATTATAGAAGGAATTCTTCTCATCTTTGTATCCTCCAGAGATTTGATAGCCAGGTTTTCTAATTCTCCCATTTAAAATCAGTGATAAGTATATCAAAGAACCTCTTTCCAGCATCTGCCATAGATCTCGGCTCTAGGTGACATCTCCCCGCTGACAGGTTGTTGGAGACTGTTCCTCTCAGTAGTAATACCTATTAGAACTACACTGGGCTTTTCCGTAGCCTGTTCATGCAAATACTTGCACAGGAGTTTTCCAAAGGCTTTCTGTGGTTGTGACTAAACACAGTCTGCTTTCACTTGGGTATTCTACTAAAACGCTAAATAAGGTTGACTTTTTATAGCATCACTTAACTAAAAAGAGAAAGAAAATATTTCCTAGAAATCTCACTGCTCTGCAGGATCACAGACCTTCTCTCTGATCATCAGAATCATGAGACCTTGTAGATCTAAGCATTCTGCTTTGAAAAGTCTGCTCCTTTGTCTCATCGCCAATGTGAACATGCTTCCTCTTGTTCTGGGATAATCAAAACTCCAGTTTTACATTCTGTGTGGGATAGATATTGAAGCGGGGCCATAGTACCTCACATGGCTTACTTAGCTTGGAATTCCTGGGCAATTCTTCCTACCAGCTGTAGCTCACTGACCTTGACTGAGAAGCAAAGCAAGGATCTCTTTTCACTTTGTTCCATGCATTTGAATTTCACATCACTTGTCCTAAGTATCAAGCTTATGTATGTTCTTGATTCGAATACTGCTAGAAAGAACTGCTTCTATTTTGTTCACTTCTGTTATGTGGACATATAATTTTTACATTTATGATCCACTCAGACCTTTTTTGTGAACTATAAACTAAAATTTGGCAATTAATCTTTAATATATTCTCTCTTGCCTCATGTTTTATCTTCAGGGTCTCTTCTCTTTCATTTCTAGTGGTTTCTGTGTCTCTGTCTCTTTCTGTCTCTCTATCTCTGTCTCTGTGTCTCTGTGTTTGTCTCTGTCTGTCTCTCTCTGTCTCTGTTTCTGTCTCTCTCTTTCTGTCTTTCTCTGTGTTTCTGTGTCTGTCCTTCTCTGTCTCTGTCTCTCTTTTCTTCTCTTTTCTTCTCTTTTCTTCTCTTTTCTTCTCTTCTCTTCTCTTCTTCTTCTTCTTCTTCTTCTTCTTCTTCTTCTTCTTCTTCTTCTTCTTCTTCTTCTTCTTCTTCTTCTTCTTCTTCTTCTTCTTCCTCTCTCTC
>NC_034591.1:35818742-35860783 GCF_900095145.1 Mus pahari | reverse complement strand
CTCTTCTAGTCTACCCATCTCCTCTCTTGCCCCCGCCCCCACCACCCTTCCCAACCTCAGCACATATCTTTCTCCTCTGTTGTCTTCCCTTGCAACAGGAACATTAGGGCTGCCTCTATGTAACGGAGGCGGGTTGCTGGGGGGTGGGGTTGGGTGGGAGGGACATTCAGCCACAAAAGCATCTCCTTCAGAAGTACCTAATTGAGGACTACCTGAGAGACCAAGGATTTCTGGTACAGACAATGCCAGCCAATCAGGAACTACTGTTTAGAAGCAATGCTTTCTGGGACCAATGGAACTCAGGTGGAGGGTACTAAAGGAGCCTTCAGCAGTGTTCAGAGAGCTTGCTGTAGCATTTCTCACTTTCTCCTGGAGACTGCATCCCTGGCTGCATCACCTCACCTGCAATCCCCCAAAGCGGGGAGGGTCAGGAGGCAAGCAGTCCAGGGCACAGGCAACATTCCCTTTCCTTCCATTCCTGTCTGCTCCCTCCATCTCTCAGTCTCACAGCCAATGCTGCTTCCTTGGCCAGAAAAGGGAATACACTCTTTCCATCCTGCGCAGCTCTGCTGTCCTCTCCCATGTCTGTATGTACTCCTTCCCTCTTTCCTTCTATTCCCTTTCATTGCATTGATCTTTTCAAGTCATCTTTAGTGTGTTTAACTCATTCTCATCTGCACCTTTTAATCATTCTTCCTTTATCAGGTCTTGGTTACAAAAGACAGACCACAGCCAGTGACTTAGAGGCAATACACACATGGCATGCTTATTACATCGTAGATACTATTGATCTTTATTAAGACTATATCCAGGCTTGGAAAATCCGCATTCTTTGAGTGGTTTAGCAACTCATCTTGAGTGAGCCTTTTCAATGATACTCACTAATCCTTACGAAAGTTTTTCAGCAATATTTAAAACATTTTTGAGAATATAAAAATGATTTAAAAGTTATTCAGATCTTGTCGATGGTTTAATTTACATTTTTTTTTAAATGAAAATACTTGTGATCTTGTCTTTTGCTTTTAAACCTCTCTACAATCCAGTAGAAAGACCTTGCTGCAATGTGACCAACTGGAGATTGAGAATTAGCACCCTGGCAGAAGGAACTGTACCTAAAGTCTCCTTTCCTAAAATATCAAGTATTTATAACTAGAATTTTCTTCCAGGGTTCTTTCAACATTTATCTTAATATAAAAACTTTTTACAATCTTTCATTTTTTTATGCCTTAAGCATTTCTTTATATTGGCTCAAAAGCATTAAGTCCACTGAGGTATTTTCTATACTGCTTTTATTTACTTCTTTTAATATGGGACTGAAATAAATTCTTAGTCATGCTAAACAAATGGTGCGCTCAAGTTCTTTTTAGAATTTAACAACAGATAATATTATTGTACAGTTTAATACTCATTTGAGTATTACTCCTTTTATTGTTGTTATTTCCTTTTTATTACTCTAGGGTGGAGAATCATTGTAAAAATTGCAGTGTTCTGAAGACCTGAAGTGATGCGATGACAGGGTAGGCTCTTCCGAGTTGGTAAAGTGGTTCAGCATTGTAGTCCTGCCTGAATAAGGCTATGTTCATTAAAAAAAATTACCACAGATTCTAATAAAACTTAAGTGTAGCTTCACTGTTTTATGTTTAATATCATAAAGCATGTAGAATCCTTTGCTTATAAAGCATCACACTTCTCTACCTACACTAAAATGGTATTTGATCAGTTTAAAAGGTAAAAAAAAAAAAAGGTTAGCCTACATATTATTATGTTCGTGTTTATTAGCTTGAACAATTATGTGTGAGTATTGCCCTTAAAACTTAGTTTTTTACCTTTGGATTTGATTTTATACTTTACCTGTAAAACTATAAAATTAGAGTTCAAATTATATTAATAATGTGTTAATATTTTTATTTTGCTAATTGATTTTAGTGCACTAAAATTCCATTATTTAGTATATTTTTAACTTTAAGCATGAAAATTCTAATTTTATGGTTTTCAGAAAGGAGACATTGTTAAAGATCAGCAGCTTAGAGGACATGGCAGTAGACTGACTTTATTCTTTGTTTTGTTTTACGTACATTAGAAGATGAGTTATGAAAGACAAAGACAATTGTTCTCAGACTTGTGTATTGGGAAGGGCAAAAGGGAGGGTAGGGACATAAAATAGAGTTATGGCATTTGATCTGTTGTGACACAAGGAGGTTGAGGAGAACATTTCCAAACATACTCTGTCTAAAATCACTTCCATTTCTCAGGGTTCAAGCTTTAGACACATGATAATTTCTAAAATGTAGGCAAACTGGTAGTTGAATGATGCTAGGGTAATTGTATACTGGCATGAGCTGCCCTGTGACTGTAGCATAGAACTATCAAGTGAATAAATACAAAAGGAAAACAAGAAAGAAACATGTTCAGGATAGATATTCACCAATTCTTATGGAGGCAGAGCAGTGCTATCTCTGCCCAGTTCCAGATAACGCTGCTCTGTTTGTTGGAAGTGGAGAAGACATCTACCACAGGCTCCTCCAAAATAAACTTTCCAGTTTTTTATACAATTGGTCTTTCCCAAGGTTTGGCTAAAGATCCATCCAGCTCTTTGAGGAACTGACACTTTAGTACAATGGCAGGGCGCTAGCTTTTGTTTGTATTATAGAAAGACAGTAGCATATGTAGAAATGTGGATGCTTCTAAATACATCAGAGACCAATTAATCAACACCCTCTGTGGATTCCAACTCAACTCTTGAATTCTTGGAAATGGATAAGTCTCAATAATGATTTACCATTTAAGTAGATTTGTGAGTAACTCTCAAATATATCCTAGAGAGCAATATGGTATAGCATTAATACTGGGATGCACTTTCACAGGTAGGTGCAGTTCTGTATTAAGAAATCAAAATGCACACAACCATTTACACTCTCATGATAACATCCTGAGAGTGACACTCCGACCTCACAGGCTTCCAGATTCCCAAATAGCTGAAAACAGTACCGATAAAATTTTCTTAGAAAATGAACTAGAAAGAAAAAAGAGAAATAACCCAGATAACATATCTCTATATCTTCTTAGCAACTATGATATGTGTTATGGAGTCTTATAAAATCTGTTTCATACTACCCCTACTATAGATACATAGCAGAGACCTCAATCCAAAGAAAATGGGGCAGTAATGTGTATAGACTAGCGTCATTCCTTTGCTTCTAGCTAAAATTATGAAATTTCTGGAATAAATATCTACAACATCTGTATGCTGTGTATGTGTGTGTATACAAAGCGCTAGTAAATATATTCTATCTTCAGTTTGAAAGTATCATTTACTTTGAATAAAACCCTTAGAAAAACCACATTTTTTTCTTTAGAAAATCACTTTAATTTATTACCTTCACTAACATAAAGGACTCCCCTCCATTCCTTTTCATACGAAAACCGATAAGAATGTGCAATACTCCTGAATTTTGGAGCTTGCCAACACTGACATATGATGTAAGTTATCATTACCTGAACAAGAGCAGATGTTGCCTCTGAGAAATACATTCTCAGTCTTGTGTTTCACGGAGTCCTCGTTTACTCTCTCTATGTGTCTCTCTCTGTGTCTCTGTCTCTCTATTTACTTTTATTTTATACGTAAGTGCTTTCCTGTATGTATACCTGCATATCAGGAGAGGGATCAAGATCCTTTTAGAGAAGGTTGGGAGCCACCATGTGGGTGCTAGGGATTGAACTCAGAACTTCTGGACGAATAGCCAGTGTGTTTAGGCACTGAACCATCTCATTTAATTTCTCAATCACAAGTTTTGAAGTTTATCCACCCAGAAGCCACTTTCTTGCCTTACCTTCTGGTCTGACCCAGAATTAACAAAATAGCCTTTGTATCATCTAACTTAAATGATGATTTTATAGAGGCAGGTGGATTTCTGAGTTCGAGGCCAGCCTGGTCTACAGAGTGAGTTCCAGGACAGCCAGGGCTACACAGAGAAACCCTGTCTCAAAAAGCAAAACAAACAAACAAACAAACAAAGATGATTTTATAAAAATCAGTTCCCAGATTAGTCACTAGAACAACCTTTACATCACACATTATTACAAATGTACGATGTATATGGTAAATATAAAAACATAAAAATCGTAATAAAGGCAATAAAATATTAGAAGCACACCAAGTATTAGAGCCTATATTTCATTTAATTATTTAACTATTATGTATTACTATCAGGAAGAATGGCTGACTTTTAGAATAAGAACCAGCTTTAGCATGAGACTTAACAATGGCACTACGTTGGATGATGTTAACAAAGATAACAGTTACTGACAAGAGAGCAACTGACTAAAATGATTTTGGAATCACCCGAGTTCGTCAGATGTGGAAAATAAGAGTCCCAGGGACAATCATCCCTTTAAGATTTTGTCATCTAAATCTCAAAGTTTAGCAAAATGATTTTGTCATTCAGAGAAACATAAATAAGAGGGGGACATCTTAATGGCACAGATGCACCTTCTCCTGGCTATGAAAGTGAAGCTTTCCTGCTCGCCCAACCCTTTCAGTGGAAGGCACTTCTATCTTCTCTGATGATCACAGCACTCTATCCAAAACCACGCACAAGCCATGGCTTTTCTTCCTGCAGAATACAAGCCAGAGGTTACGGAACTTTAAAGTTCAAGAATGACTTGTTAGAGATATGAATCAACTCTGTGATATGTTTCAGCTCACTGAAGTATAAATCCCAAATAAACTTTCTTACGACCTCAAAATAATATTATCGGGGACAGAGACAACAGGGGGCAAATCCTTCAGGTGAATTATACTTGATTTCTGACCTAAACTTTTAAAAATATATTGTTTTTTAAATACATTATTTTTGTTCCTTTAGAATAAAGATATGGTTGCTGGATATTATGGTACCATTTTAGAACAGGCTCCAACCTAAAAGCCTACAGTAACTCCAGCTTCCCCATGGGATAGGTAGATCAAAGTCAGAGCCAAGTCTGATCTCATTCCAGACCTCAGCCACCTGTGGGGTCAAACTAAGCCAGTGCTGGCTCACTCCACAGAGAGGCCTCCAGAGGTCAGCCTGGATGCTCAGTTCCTCAGGAGCTTGGCACGGTCCTGAAAGACTGACCATTATTTTTATTTCCCTCAATCCTAGAAGTGAATAATGACTGCATTGAATGACAAAGCGTGTGTTTCTAGCCAATCTAGCATTCTAAAACAGAGAGTGAGTGTTAGAATATTTATTGCAGATGTGTCTATAACGAATGTTTTCACATTAGAAATGGATGACAATCCTTACCAAAGAACAGAAGTCACGATTACAAGGAGTGACAGGAAAAGCACTCTCAGTGCCCATTTCTGTTTCACTAGAATGACTGCTACTGCTCTAACTCCCTCCCACTGAATTACATCTCAGGTATGGTCTAGCCAGAGAACCTGTCAATATTTCCAGCCGATTTTGAAAATAAACTACAGTGTGCTAATACGGTTTATTCCATAATTACAATATCCTCATGTAAACCACAATCTTCTTTTATTATGGGAAGCTGCCCACGTGTTACATATAGCATGTTGTTAATTTAAGTTATCATTTATTTCATCTTGATTTCATTAATGGTGAGAGAGAGAGAGAAAGAGAGAGAGAGAGAGAGAGAGAGAGAGAGAGAGAGAGAGAGAGAGAGAGAGAGACCAGATTTTAATGATAAATCTAACTGAAAAATGTAATATGGATTCTACTGGAGCAAAGTCTTTCTTGTAGAGTAAGGAATGGAAATGGTAGGCTAAATATTTAAGACAAGTTTATGAAGAGAACAGTGGGTGAGTCTGAACCCAGAGAAGAAGACAGAATTCGGGTAGCATTCTTCACACAGTTTCCTTTGGCAGTGAACACACTAATAGAACAAGCACATGGAAGGAATCAAGGCTGTGGGTATGTGTCTTAAGGGTTCGTTCACGGACAGTGGTAAAATTTGACCAGAAGTCTGTGGAAATGTGTAGCCTGTCTGACAGAGGTTCATTTCTTCTCCAAAGCAACTTCACCACAACAGCATAGACATCCTTCTTTCTTGATAGATTATTGGTTGAAGGATTTAGGAATACATTTTCCTGACTGTTCAAACTAGAGCTTTATATTTTCTCTTTTAAAGTCAGTCTCTTCACCTGAATCCCTTTGATACAAATTGAGAATCATTCTAATCTTGAAACAGTTGTATTGCCTTGAATCCTACGCTTTATCCCTAAAAAAGAAAATGTTGAAGTTCTACTTCTTATCGTCTCTTAAGAATACAAAACATAAGTGGGTGGAAATGAGGACATTAAGGTAAACATTCTTCTGACATCTATCTTTCTTAGAGGAGGACGTGGTCATGGACCTGCTTAATAGGAAATGCACTGAAAGCCAAGTAAAAATGCTTAGAACAAACCTTTGTCTCAGATGGAGCCAGCACAGCCAAGAATAAAATATCAGGTCACTAGAGCTGCAACATATGGTTTAATCTAGGCTCTGGATTAATTAGATATTCAAGCTAACTAATCTAGAAATATGCAAAACAGGAAAAGGATATGGATGCTGTCTATGAATGGTTTTGAAAAAGACTAACCTAGAAACAATGTATCTCAGAGCCCAAAATACAGCAGATATTTCGTTTTGAAACTTGGGTCATTTGAAACTTCACCAAAATTAGACATTAAAATATAGAATATTTAGTGTCTAATTATTACACATAACACAGATACTTTCAAACCCTATTACTAGAGTTTTAGGTATATACTCAGCTGCTACATTGAACAACTTGATCAAAGTTCAGACAAATGCATGCTTGATAGTTTTATACCACTTGCTATTTGAGATATCTTTTGTGACACCAATTTTAAGCATTTTCAGAGTAGTGAGGAAAATACATTTATTATGTATGTTCTACACAGTTAAAAGCCCATCTCTCTTTGTGTAAGAAGATTCTGTTTTATAGAATTTTCTTAAGAGATGACTCAAAATGCAACCATAGTCATATTTTGCAATCACCCTAATCAATGTGTAATTCAAAATTGTACAATTATTTATGATTAAGATATACCATGGGTGTAACAAATCAAATTAGCCTCGGTTATTAGATACTAATTGGCTTAATTAAGAAATGTTCCTATACCAGTATAAGTCTCCATAAATATGCATTTTCACATTTAATTGACAAACATGGTCTCTAATACATGGAAGATGTTCTAAAGCAACAAATCAACAGCTTTGTTATTGGTAGTTAGTGAATTTATCACAAACCTCTTAAGAAAAGTTCTACTGTACACACTGAAACACATTCAAACATAGATGTAGACTAATATTAATGTCCTATACTTACACCATCAAAGTGAAAGGCTAATAAATGATAAAATTAATATTTTATTTTTAATCTAATGGATAGATTTTTCTGGTACCACGTACTGGCTTGTGACCCTGGATTAATGATTCAATCAAGTTGTGTCAGCAAAAAGAACATAATACTAGTTCATCCCTCATAATACTGTCTTTGTATTTTGATTTTGTTACAGATACCAGTACATTCCTACTTTAGAAGAAATGCTTCAGAAATGTTAGTGAAATATCTTGATTATTGAGTAACTTGCTGATTGCTTCAAATAACTCTAAGTTGCATTAGAAGTTCATAACTAAATATAGGGTACTTTTCAGAAATTATTCACTTATACATACATACATACATACATACATACAGGAAGGCACACACATATATAATAATATATATAATATATATTAATATCACAAGTATTAATGGAATTGGGAAATTTATAAAAGATTCTCAATCAGTCAAGCTAAGGAAAGTAAAAAAAGGCAAAGACATGTGTGAATGTACCTTACTATCTTCTTACAACTCATATACAAGTACAGAGCTTGTGTTTATGTCTAAATGCATGTTTTTATCTAATTATAAACACACACACACAACACACACACACATATGAACAAATATGTGTGTATGTGTGTATACATACTCATATAAAACTTCATAAGAAGTTTTATAAATATTCCTAGTTTGTAAATATTAACCATACATAAACACTTTATAGAACAAAGTTACTATAAAGTTTCATTTTCATAACCTATGCATGCAAAAAAATGTTGTATGGTTTCAACAGTTCTTGCCAAGCAAATTCAAACTTAAACTGGGATTAGGGAAATTATTGAAAGATCAATTTTATCTTTTCTTACAAGACAAGTTCATGAATTAACTGAAAATTATTCAGGGTCAAATTGATTATCTTAAACTAAAATTGTCAAATGTACACTTAGCTATATCATAACTGTGTAAAAATTCATAATGAAGCATGAGGAGGCCTAACCAATGTTAACAGAAAATCATTTAAATTATAGCTTATGGGTGATTATTTTGTGAATAAAATCTTGTGAGTAAGTTTGTGATAACTATCACAGCTTAATTATATAGCCAGAACTTTACAAAGCTACATGGTTATTCTAGGTCGAATGCCATACAGGAAACTTCTTATTAAGTATATTATTCATCTCTATTTAAAACAAGGCAAATGATAAGAATGTAGTTTTTTGGCATTTGCCTTATGTCTACAGTAGTCTCATTTCCAGATGGTATAAATACAGATACAAACTTCACTTCAGGCAATTGAACTTTTCACACCCTCAAATCCACAAAATCAGATGGTTTGTGGTTTCTGCAGCTGGTGGACTGTACTCATTTTAGGTTGGGTCATATGAAAATTATTTTACTCCCTGAGCCCTACACAGAATCAGTCATTAATGAAATGCAGGCAGCACAATGAATGCATATGATGTATAGATTTCAACAGTCAGACCATGAACACCGAAGAAATTCAGAACATGAACAGAAATCGAGCTTTTACTGCCTGAAAAGGACAGATATATTATGAAGGTACCACATCTCAGTGGCAACCTTCACTCTGAAAACAATATTTATCCACTACCAGAAAAGAGGCTGTGGGTGTGCACTTGAAGATTAAATCACGGAAGCTGGATATAGGATAACAGTAAATAACCACAGATGAAATAGAACATTACATATCAGTCGCCGTGATATACAGCTATGAAAATCATAATGTGATTTTTTGCTAGTGCCACATATGAAGTCTGCTTACTTAATAAAACAAGCTGTCATCAGGCTACACAACTTAAAATAATGTCTTATTTCAGACACATTCAACTTACTATTATTTATTTTTAATGAAAATTTAAGAAGACCACAGGTTTTCCCCAATGGCGACTGCTGTAAAAACACTTAATTTTAGAATTTTTGTGGAAAAGAAATATTTAAACCCATGCTTTCCATTCGTCATCACAACGCATAGTCTTTCCAATGGGAAACAATGTCCAACACTCACGTTTCTATTTTCCATTTTACATAATATTTAAAATGTAGCAGTTTATAATCACACTACATTTTTATATAAAAATAGCAGGCCAGTGCTGAAAAGAATGTCAAATTCAGTGTATTAGTGAACAGATATGCTTATGCAAATTTTCAATGCTTAAACATTTTATATCTATTTCTATTCTGTGACATACACTGTACAGTTGATTATTTTACATGTATTTCAGTCACCACTAAAAGCCATATACACCAAGTTCATATGGATTCAACTGGGATTTGGAATGACCATATATTGGGAAGAATTTCATTATTTTTGACACTGGGTAACAGAATAACTAACTACTCAGTATATCTTTTAAGAAAATAGTCTACAGTATCCAAGAAAGCTTCACATTTCTCTACATCTGTTATCCATAAAAACTTTATATGTCTCAGACATGCCACCTGGCACTAAACCCCAGATTACATTTGGAACAGTGACTAACTGTAACAGTGCGCACAGCATTAAAACAATATAGAAATGTCACAATGAAGACTTGTATAATGTGCTACCTTCCATAACATATTTAGGGGTCCAACAGGGAATCCATGAGGGTTTTCTCTTTTAATTTTTTCCTGTGCCTTGGCATTTTGTACTAATGTGAATTGCTTTGTGACTTAATATTATATAACACAGAATCTGTTTTTTTAATAGTAGATTTCCTTAATATTCACTTCTGTCATCATGATTGAGATATTTAAAGGGCATTACATAGCAAAAACCGAGTCTTAAAGGGCTAGTATGATTCCACTAGGTCATGCATGCCTCAATGTCTTAGAGTCATTTTATATTATGCTATATAAATGGTAGAGCGGACATTGAATTGATAAACAACTACCATATGAGACTCATAACAGGTAGTGTTTTAACATGTTGAGTGTATCAATGAGTACAAAAGACAAGTTTAACTGCCTTAGATTATATTCTACAGAAGTAGATCAATGAATATTAAATTGAAAAATTACATGTACAAATAGGTTTTCCATTCTAGGGAACAGGTAGACAAAAAAAAATGACATATATAAATACATGACAAAGAATCAGTACAGAGGCATCCAGTTGGAATACAGTAAACTGGGTTGGAGAGAATACAGTTGCAATAAAGAGCTTATTGCATTTTTAAATTAAAGAATTTGGCAATAGCATAGGTGATGTTGAGCAAGTATTAAAATAAAACAAAAGAGCTGGGGGTGGGCGTATCCTGAGAGTAAGCAAATGTATGGCAAAATAGATGTCACTAATTAAAAACATCTTTTTAAGGGAAAAATTAATTGAGATGATTTTAAAATATAATATGGTGTAAGATATTTTGAGTTCAATTTGTTGTTTAATTAACTATTATAAAGCAACCAAAATGATAAAGTTTCTTTAAAAATATTTTTATGGGGCTAGAGAGATGGTTCAAAGGTTAAGAGCACTCACTGCTCTTCTGAAGGTCCTGAGTTCAATTCCCAGCAACCACATGGTGTTCACAACCATGTGTAATGAGATCTGGCGTCCTCTTGTGGAGTGTCTGAAGACAGCTACAGTGTACTTACATATAATAAATAAATAAATCTTTAAAAAATACTTTTATATTTATATATCTATGTATCTATCATTCGTATCTATCTGCTTGTCTGACTAATATATATATATATATATATATATATATATATATATATATATATATATGTGTGTGTGTGTGTGTGTGTGTGTGTGTGTCTATATCTACCTATCTATCTCTATCTGTCTATCTATCTATCTATCTATCTATCTATCTATCTATCTATCTATCAATAATCAACTTATTTGTGTGGTGTGTTTGTGCAAATAACTTTCAAGGAGCTGGCATGTTCTTCCACCTTATCAGCTCTGGAATCTAACCAGGTAGTCATGCTCCGGACTATCCAGTTGTTGAACCACCTCGGTGGCCATGGCCTGGAAGGTAAAACATTTCTTATTCTGGTATGAACTCTGCTTCCTGTATTTTCCATCATGTTCTGCTCTACTCACTTCATTTTCCACTTCTTTCTTCCCTTTTGTATCGTTTCCTCCCACGTATTTTATTACCCTCTGTCCCTGTTGCTGTCCCTGTCCTTCCTCTTGTTACCACTTTATCCCATCACAATGAGCAGCAGTGTGGACAGAAGCAAATACTGTGAGTGGAGGAGCTCAGCTCTTTGCAACTAACTGGGCTTAAAGATTAATTTACTCGCGTTTGTGAGTGAAACTTTCATTCCTATGAGAAGGGCAGTGACAAGGAGAATGGTGGAGACAGAATCGTCAGTGTTTGGGGATGAAATGCTGTTCCTAAAGCAATGCTCGAAAATAAGAGAGAACTAAATGAGCAGAAAATAACATTGCAGTCAAAGTTAGTTCTTTATAAGTCTTCTTTGACATTAGCCTTTGAGTATAGTAAGCACTTTAGATTCCTTAACATTTTCTCCCCCACACACTATATGAATGTAGCAAATTTAAACAGCTTAGGTTGCTATGACATGTAAAAACTTCGGAAATATGATTTGCCTCATTGCTTGTCAGATAAACACAGGTAATTTTTATTTTTGTCAAATTTATGCTCAATATTGGGAAAGAGAAAGAGAGCTTATCTATGGTAAGGGTCAGGAGGCTGCCCAGTGAACAAGCTTTAACAGGCAAGGAGTCAAATTAAGTTGAAGCAAGTACATTTTTTAAATGTCATATATAAATCAATCTCTGTAGCCAAACATAATAGGTTAATTTTATAATTATTATTCAGAATCTAACTGAGTTCAGTCTGGGATGGGAAGATACCCCATAAGCTAAAAGCACATACTGTCCTTGTGGAAAAATTAAGTTCAGTTCCCAGTGACTTCATTGTGCAGGTACATCTGTCTACCTCCAGGTTGTCTATTGCCCTTTTTTGAGCTCCTGAGATACTGAACTCACATGCACATTCACACACACAGACACACACATACACACACACACACACACACAAACAACCGTGAACATGATAGCTTGTATTATAATAATTAAAATACAATAGACTACTTTTTAAAATCAAAGAATACTGAATAAAGTATTAGAGTGTGCGTGCGTGCGTGTGTGTATGTGTGTGTGTGTGTGTGTGTGTGTGTGTGTGTGTGTAACATGTACAGTTAAGGGTTAGAAAAGCTTGCCAGCACCCTCAAGGCTTGGCTACAACCTATGGTGCCATGCAAAAATAGATGATACTGCGTTCTTAAAAATCATTAAAAAAAAAAACATCCTGAGTAAAACTATGATATTCTACACATATAAAGTTTCAAATTATGTCATTGCCTAGATATTAATTTTAATTTTAACTTGGTAAAATGCATTGATTTTAGAAATCAAAAGGAAAATATATCTGAGAAGTTGTTGTTAGCATTTTCAAGTTCAAAATGGCTCTTCACTATTACCTGAGTCATAGCAATACCATCTCAGGGAACTTAATTAGTGTGCAAGAATGCCCTAAACTTAGGTAAAGATTTTGGAAGTGAATGTTACAGCCACAAAGGACTTAGTTACTTGTTCTTTTTTTTTTTTCCCAACATGAAAATGAAGCGTGAAGGAGGTTAATTCCCAGCATGGGAATACAGTCTAAGTTCGGGAAACCAGCGTCCAAACTAGTCAAAAAAATCTAGTAGACCTTGGCGGTGATCCCTCTACTGAGTCAAAGCCACTGCCAGGTGGGTAAGTTTATGAGCGGACTGTAAAACGCAGAGTTGGCCAGCAGCTGATCACTCACAGTGTAACAATAAATGTGAATAATGGGAGAGATTCTTAAAATGGCTAGTATACTATTAAGGATGTGGACATTCCTCCTTTTTTTTTTTTCAAGTTAGCAGGAAAATAAAGCAAGCCTATACAGTAAGTTGTAAAGCAGTTATCTTCTGAAGAGAGAGAGAAATTTAAATAGCACATGGACCATCCTAATAACAAATTTCACGTGAGAAGAAAGAACAGTGAACTTCAAAAAGTCATGTCAATGAAAGCTACTGACTATAGAATCAAACCATAGAGCTACAGAAGTTGCTATTTCTGGCAGCATACAAAGGTAGATGGGACAGATGAACAGGGCATTTGTACAGAGCTTACATGTCAAGCCATGAGAGTAATTCTGGAGAATGTATACATACATATGAATCTATATTATATGTATAATATACACATTTATAAACATATAACATATATGTATATATTATATGTATGTTATATAATAAGGAATATATGCACACACACTCAAACACTTTTAAGACTAACAGAATGTATGGCAAGTATTAAATTCAGTAGCTGAACAGCTATCAAATACCATCAAAGGATGGTGGTATTAAGGTACCATCCACTGGGGCCCATTTTCTTGTCACAATACTACAAGTGTGCTTATGTTCTACATATTCTTTGATGTGTAGGGAATATGTTGTGAATTACAAGCCAGTCACAACGTCTTCAGGAAACTGCAACACGTAGAGAATCTCACAATCCAGGCTAATTAATCTTTACATTATGCAATCCTCCTACCCCCCAACAATGCCCAGTGAAGTCAAACAATGAAACCTGAAAGCTTTAAGGACTCAGAAAAATGCAACCATCATGGTTTTGTTGTTGTTGTTTTTGTTTTTAAACTTCAGATGAAATAAAAGTGACATCTGAATTGTACCTAATTACTGAAATTTGGCGGGTTAGGTTACTTTTCATTTATGCAGTATTATCTACTGAAAAGTTGCCGGATTTGTTTCATTGAATTGGATAAAGTTGAGGCTTGCAGTTGCTACTAAGATTTGAGTGGCTCATGGTCCTCAACCCGCCATAAAAAATTAAAATTAAGGCTGGAGATGCGTAAAGTAGCCACTACAGAAGTATTAGGTCAATTCTAACTCTTTACCACACAAGGAATAAGCATACGTATCCATATCTGGTAATGAAGGATATATATCTTGACCTTGAATACCTGCATAAACACCACAGCAGCATGCTTTCACTACATTAAAAGTCAACGACATCCAAAAATGAATGAAGAAAATGAAGAGAGACCCACACATAAGCAGACACTCAGAAAATGGGATCTAAGGGTTTCAATGCTACAACAGGCCAACTGAATAAGGATTAGTTACTGGAGAAGCATGGGAACTCTCTATGAACCAGCAACTAGATATTCTTCAGGCAGAGTAAAGCTTTGGGAAGCTTCTCCATAGATACCGTGAGGGAGATGGTAGCAATTTAAAAACTTGAGTATGAAACTAAATGTGTGAAAGGAACAGGATAATTCCTGTCATAATTAAAAAGATTCACAGAGCCACAGTATTTTTTATATTAGTGATGGTCACAAGGCATTCTTTGTTTTGCTTTGTTCGTTGTTTTTTTTTTGGGGGGGGGAGGTTTAATTTATTTTATTAGATTTAAAATACTATCCCAAAAGTCCCCTATACCCTCTCCCCCCACTCTGTTCCCCTACCTACCCACCCTCATTTCTTGGCTCTGGCGTTCCCCTGTACTGGGGCATATAAAGTTTGCAAGACCAAGGGCCCTCTCTACCCAATGATGGCTGACTAGGCCATCTTCTGCTACATATGCAGCTAGAGACACGAGCTCTGGGGGTACTGATTAGTTCATATTGTTGTTCCACCTATAGTGTTGTAGACCCATTCAGCTTCTTGGGTACTTTCTCTAGCTCCTCCATTGGGGCCCTGTGTTCTATCCAATAGATGACAATGAGCATCCACTTCTGTGTTTGCCACGTACTGGCATAGCCTCACAGGAGACAGCTATATCAGGGTCCCTTCAGCTAATCAGCTGGCAATTGCAATAGTGTCTGCGTTTGGTGGCTGATTATGGGATGGATCCCCTGGTGGGGCAGTCTCTGGATGGTCCAACCTTTCATCTCAGCTCCAAACTTTGTCTCTGTCACTCCTTCCATGGGTATTTTGTTCCCTATTCTAAGGAGGAATGAAGTTATCCACTCGTTGGTCTTCCTTCTTCTTGATTTTCTTGTGTTTTGCAAATTGTATCTTGGGTATTCTAAGTTGATATGCACTCACTGATAAGTTCATATGCACTCACTGGATATTAGCCCAGAAACTTAGAATACACAAGTCATTCTTTGAATGTGTTTTATTGTGTTTATATAAATTGTGGTTTATGTGTGTGTGTTGTATGTTCATGTGTGTTTGTTGTATGTGTATCTCTGTGTGTGCATCTGCATGTGTTTGTGTGTGTGTCTGTGTGTTTCTGTGTGTGTGTTGTATGTGTGTGTATATCTCTGAGTGTGTATCTCTGTGTGTGTATCTCTCTATGTGTATGTGTGTGTTGGTGTCTGTCTGTGTGTCTGTGTGTATATATGTGTGTATGTGTATGTGTGTGTGTATGTGTATATGTGTGTGTGTGTGTGTGTGTGTGTGTGTGTGTGTGTGTGTGTGATACAGTTTTCTCCTTCCACCACATGGGTCCTATGGATGGAACTGAAGTACTCAGCTTGTCAGTCTTGGTGACAGCATTTTCTCCCCAGAGTCACCATCCTGCTTCCACTGTGTTAAGTCTACAGAAGAACTTAGGCGGAAGTTCACCCGTCACACTGCTGTGTACTGTGTGGCACTTGGTTTTGTTAGGTCAACATCACACTCTTACTTTCTAAACTTCAAACAACTGAAGCACTGCAACATTCGTACAGCAGACTGAACTACTGGGAGTAAGAAAAAAATACAAAAAGATAGCTGACCTCAACAGCAGATAGTAAAATTAACATTTCAACAGCTCTGGCCTTTCATCTCAGTCTCTATAGTGTATATATATATATTTTTTTTCTGAGAAAAGCTATGATTTAGTTTAGAAAGATGCAGAATTACATAAAACATCTGGAATATGGGACAAGAAATATTGGCTTATTATCCCTCGTGGACCCTCCCTATGAAAAATTTAATAGGCATGTTTTGGTAGTTTTAATCTCCAGACACCTCGAGCTATGCTATGGAAACATCATCTTGTTCGTTTATATTAGAAAGAACACCTGGTGATAAAAGCATGTGTGCTCCCTTTTAAATTGAGAGAGCTTTTTTTTTTCCCCTTTAATCACCAAACTTCCAATCAAATATGCATATAGACCTATGTGCTTGTCTGTATGTGTGTGAGTGAATAAATTTAATAAAATCTAGCTTTTGAATCCCTGTCAATAATATTACTTTCTCTAATTCACAAACATTCAAGCTTACTTTTCAGTTTCTGATACTCTACAAATTAACTTTGCATATTCACACTATATATTACACAATTCTTAAAGAAATGTTTATGATATGAACATTATTATTCCATTTGTGTAGCGCTGTAGAAATGTATGGGACTGAAGATGACTTTCACAACTTTCAAAAGTATTTCTTTCCTTCACACATTGTCTTACTTCTTTGTTTTAAAATAAAAGCTATGGTTTGTGCTTTCAGTAATGAAATGCTGTGATTATTAAAAACATTCACAGATAACAATAGCCAAACAACTTTGGGGATTCTACATTATATTAAAAAGCCTATTATTGCTGATAAAATTTAATATTTAGTGTGAAGTCCTAAGAAAAATTAAACAATGAAGTCTTTCATTTGTCAGAAGAATTTACAAAACTAAGTAGTCATCTACACAATATCACTTATATTATTTTATTATTAACTCATATTTTATTGTAAATTTTTTAAATTAAGTTTTAGGGTAAGTACCCGCATATTAAAATTAGAGAAAATTCCACATAATTGAAAATGTAATAAAACACTCCACATTTTAAGTGATCTGTCTTTTAAAATTGGCACATTGTACCATAGCAATGCTATCATTAATAACACTCAAATATATAATGGGTCTCTACATATTCCAATTAAAAATAGAAGTCCTTAAAATATTTGAGTATTTATAGTCTATAAAGATTTTCAGGGACATTTTTATTAATTTGACACAGATACGCCTTCATTTCTAATGTTACAAACCTGAATCATTTTAAATGCAATTAAAAGTGGTTATGAAAGAGTGTGGACTTCCTTGTGAAGTAGGAAATCATTCTTGTGATTAACATGCAAACGAGCTCATGCTGGCAGAATAGATTGGGGTTTTAAAACCCCAATTACTTTTGTATGATTATCTATTTACCAGTACACAGTCTATTTTCATTTTTCATCTAATACAAAATCGGCTTGCTTACATTTTTAGCACAGCAATTAATATTTACAATAATTATGACATCAAGCACTGCTGAGAACTTGTTGTAAATCATTTACCCAGTCTCTTTTTCTTTACATATTAATATCATTTTATAATTTAATGCTATATATGAGGTTACCTTTACTCAAAAATCAAAATTACAAAATGAATTCTTCCTCCATTTAAATTTAGTTATATTTCATATCATTTTTGCATATTAATAAGATGACAAGTATATAAAGCCTATATTCTTCAGTCTGAATACAATAATATGGAAAATCAGCTTGATCACTCATAGTACCAAAAATTAATATATGCTGAGAACAATAAAATATGTCCCATGAATCTTTTCCTTTTAAAAGTAATAGCAGACAATTCTAAACTTTCACTACCATGCTTTGATTCCTACCTGCTATGTATTGCACACATACACATTTTTCCAGACTTCTAAAGAAAATTATAATGCTTTAATGACAGGAACCATGGTAATGGAAAAAGGTCACCCTGTCTTGAACACCTTCTGTTTTAAGCCATTATATATAAAGACATTCGAGAAAGCAAAGAATTAAAAGCCAGCCTTTGTGCAACCCATTACTGAAATATTATAGAATAATCTATATCAAATGTAGAGGAATAGCAGATTCTTTTGGATCTAAATTAACTGCAGCCATAGAAACACTTTTACGCTTATTATGTATCTGCATGTTGATTCAATTATTAAAAGAACACCTGACAGCATCAGACTTATTTAATTGAATTAATTAAACTGGATGAATAATCACTGAATTCCTTTTGTGTGAAATTTGTCCTGAAAAGTAACACTGGCATTTGGAAATTGCAAGTAATTTGCATGGCGAAACACAGTGCACACAGAAACCTCTTGCTTCAGTTTCTGGGCTTTCTCTCTTCTCACATTAAGACAAATGAACAGACAGTAGAAAAGGTATTTCCTCTTCTGCATTACAGACTTATGATTATTCTTCATCAATATACCATTAAGGAATTTCTCAACAATGTCTTCAATATGAAAACTGAAAATTCTCTCCTATGTATAAAGCATTATGCAATCTGCCACTTCCCCCAAAGAAGTGAAGTAACATCCAAAGGTCCTGGCAGCTCTGGTCTATGAGAAATGCTTGTTTGAGGGAGGATGACTAAAGACACTGTCTGCTATGTCCACAGTGAGAAATATCTGTTTAGGCTTAGATGTGAATAATATTTGATAACAGCAAATACCTAAGGACTCTTTCTCTTTCAAAAGCACTCAGTTGTTCTGGAGGGTGGATTAGACCCTTATATGATTACTATTTTATGGCTTATACCTAGCTTTATCATTACATGTGTATTATATTCCAATTAGTCATAACAATTTCTATACATATATGTGTGTATTGATATATTCACTATATATATTTAATTTAATATATAGGAAATTTAATTTCACTACAGACTATATATACATATATAGGCTCTCTATATAAATAAATATATATATACATATAGAGTAGGGAATATATATATATATATATATATATATATACACACACACACACACACACACACACACACACACACACACACACACACCCTGGATCAAATTTAGAAAAGCAAACTAAAAAGAATAAATGGTACAAAAACTTTATCTTTTATATCAAAGAATAATAAAATATGACATCATTTTAAGATATTTTTAAAGCACTCACTTTCTTTCTTTATAATTTCTGGATATTAGATTCTTTAAGCTCCAAAGTGCACTTTAGTATCTTTCAGCACATTCAGGTCTCTGGCAATATGCTTTAGTATGTGCTGTTGTTAGGTTCATTAGCAAGACAAAATTGAGAAATAGCAACGAATCTTTTGCCTTTAAGCATACACATCCTGCCATGGTATATTTCAGTATATGGGGCATCACATTTTAATCAACTTTATGTTCCTGTTTTGAATGAAAAATGATACCTCCATCCCAGAGATGCTAATCACTTCACATCATTTTTTGCCATGCCTATTGTTTAGGAAAGGCTGTTTACCATAATAAATTAAGGTATTTTAAATCACACACCATTTAACACCATGCCCCTAAAATTAATGAACCCTTTAAATATTCAGTTGGCCACACATGCATTTTGCTCACTTTCGATACACACCTGAGCTATTCACCCACTAACCCACATACTTCCTTCAAGTTAGCCTTGTTTATAGGCCACTCTTATATTCCCCAGAACTAGTGCTATGCGAATGGCTATATTTGCCACAAAATACATATATATTGCCTCAAACCTTAAACTGAAACATGAAATATATTTGTTGTTTTAGAAACTAAAATATAATCTCAATATCGTTAGTATTCTAGATTCATTGTTTCTTTGTGATCTAATTTATAGAAATTATAAATATGCAAACTTTCAGCACATACTTTGTGATACATTTTTTAATCCACCTAAGCACTCATAGATAGATTTTTATTTTACACAAATTACACAAAATATCCTGGCACTGTACCTCATTCTCCATACCAGTTTGTTCTAGCTTTATTTCCTAACAGGGGATGTGGAAATGGAAACAGTGCCATCATGTGACACTCTGCAGGGTACTTCACTTCTTACATTCTCCATGCCTGAGCATCTAGCTGCTATACAAATAAGACCTCAGAGACAAGCAGGGTCAGGGTAACTCCTCACTTGGCATCTTCCAGCCAAACGCAGTCTTCACGCTTTAGGGTCAAAATAAGCGATTCTTTTCATATCCTCAAAGGAAAATAAATAGAAAGCCAGCACCTACACTGGCAATATGTACACATCCAAATACATCACAGGACCTTTATTAATAACCTAAAATTTATCCATTCGAGTCTATAAACACTTCTGTGATCATAACCATGTTCAATTATTAAGAGTATAAAATATCCCTTTATTAATAGAATAAATTAGTTACATAAATAGAGAAAACCCAGTAGTTTGTCTGAGAGGAAAATCTCATTTTGAATATACATACTGCCTCTAGCTAAATAAAATGTGAATAAAATTTGATCTGCCCCACCCCTTTCTCCAGTTATACATACAAACGTTTTCTACTAACGTAAGAAATAAATACAATAAACCAAAAGTTAGTTTCCATATATTATTCCTTAAAATATAAAACTCAGCTTTGAAAACCACATTGATTTTAAGAATCCATAACAATAATGAATACGAAAACTTGCACTACAAATGATATTTGCTGGTTTCCTTAGAATTAACTATTTACCAGCTGTGTGATTAAAAATGTTACTTCTGTGGATGCAAGAGGTGTGAATTTAGGAGCAATTTCACTGCTTTTTGGACTTCATTTGAAACAAATATATATGTTTACATTTTTGAGGACAGCCAGGGAGATATTTTCCAAGCCTGAGATACAATGTTATCAGAGGATTTAAACATGTACAATGAATTCCTACTTAAAATTTTACTGATTCGCAGTTCCTCTTTTGTACGCCATTTCTTTTTATTGCAAAATAATTCAAGGTGTTTCAGCTTAAAATTTTACCAAATAAGTGAGAAAATTGAAGGACTGTGATCCTTTCCAAGATTTCAACCCATGGATGAATTTCAAAAGTATTTTAAAAATACTGTCACCATTATTATATTTCTTTAGTGACATACTACAGCAGGATGCTGCTTGGAATGCCACACAAATGAATGTCACGAGAGAAAGTTTGTTTGCTTGCTTGTTTGTTTGTTTGTTTTAATTTCTGCAGGCATAAATGTAGCTTCTTGTTTTTTTGTATTAAAAATGACCACTATTCACAGATTCCAAGGAGCACTTAATCAGAGTCTTGGAAAAATAAACGATGATTATTACGCTCACATTTAAGTAAACTAGATTTGACTTTAAGTTACTCGGTTCGAAGTGTTCCTTTTTTTTCCAAGTTAAACGAAAAGTTGAATAACTTTTAAAATGATTAATATCTTCCACAGGAAATGTAAGTTTGATCACCCATACCGTGTATTTTGAATTGTTTATCATAAGTAGCAGCAGGCAGGGTCTGACGGACAGGTTTTTGTGTTTGGTACAATCCTCTAAGTAGAGACTCTGTTTTCCTCTTTTAATGAACCTGTTTATAGGCTTCTTTGTTCTTCTATAGAAAAGAGCCTTTCTCTTGAAATATACTTTCTTTTTTTTTTTTTTCTTCCAACCCGAACTTATCCTAATGTTTTAAAAATGATTCCGACCAGGGACAGAGAACTTCAGATGATTACCATTAATCTAACTCAATCTACTTAGTCAAAGAAGAATTGTCATCGATATTGTTACAACTTGAGAGATGAGTCAGTATAGCTGCCCCACCTGGGGGTCCATCCCATAATCAGCTACCAAACGCAGACACTATTGCATACACCAGCAAGATTTTGCTGAAAGGACCCTGATATAGCTGTCCCCTGTGAGGCTATGCCAGTGCTTGGCAAATACAGAAGTGGATGTTCACAGTCATCTATAGGCTGGAACACAGGACCCCCAATGGAAGAGCTAGAGAAATTATCCAAGGTGCTGAAGGGGTCTGCAACTCCTTAGGTAGAACAACAATATGAACTAACCAGTACCCCCAGAGCTCGTGTCTCTAGCTGCATATGTAGCAGAAGATGACCTAGTCAGCCATCATTGGGAAGAGAGGCCTCTTGGTCTTGTAAACTTTATATGCCCCATACAGGGGAAGGCCAGGGCCAAGAAGTGGGAGTGGGTGGGTAGGGAAGCAGGATGGGGGGAAGGTATAGGGAACTTTTGGGATAGCATTTGAAATGTAAATGGAGAAAATATCTAATAAAATAATTTTAAAAAAAAAATAAAGTAGCCCCGGAGGATGTTCCAAGTGTAGGGGAAAGTCACTGGCTCATGAGAAATGGGGCAACAGATACCTGGATTTGTTCCCCATTATGTGTCATGTTAGGTGCAAGCCTTGACTTGCCCATCCTCTGGCTTAGCAGTGTCTGGATGCTAGAACAGGAAAAATAAGTTATTTTTGAAAATTTTTTTTTAAAGAAAGAAGAAAACAATGACTTGTGAAGAGATAATTTTCAATTTCTCTTCAAAATGACAAATGAAAATAATGCATTAAATCCTAAATTCCCTTTAACATTTAAGAGTGATTTATTTTCTTTTATGTGTTTGCCTGCTTTGCCTACATGTATGTCTATATACAATACATATATAACATACATTCAGGGTACCCTCCAAGGCCATGTAAAGTCCTAGGTCTGTTCAGACAAATGCTTGTGAACCAGAATGTGGATGTGAAAAAATCAATTCCAGGGCCTCTGGAAGAGCATGCTGCTCTGAACTGCTGAACCATCTCTCTGCTCCTGAGCCCTAACTTCTATTTTATAGAGCTACATTTTTAAACATTACTAGCATCCCTCTAGTCTGAGAAATGTTGAGGAAGAACATAATGGACAGTTTGTAAAACAATTATAAAACCATTCCTTGGCAAAAGAAAATGAAATGATATTAGCTTCAGGTGACACATTTTTTTACATTGCTTATTTGTTCATTTACATATTATAAATGTAAGCCTGTTATGGCACATAGAAGTCAAAGGACAACTTGAGTCCTAGAGATAGACACAGGTTTCTTGGCTGGGTAGTAACCACTCTTTCCTGAGAAAATGTTTCACTGGTACCTAAAAGAGTACATTTTAATACGTAAGTTTTTTGACTAAATTACTTGGAAATAATAGTTGTATGTGTCCAAATTCAGTTTCCATCCACAGTTTTAAACCATTTGCAATGCTCATCACAGTTCTCCTTCCTAGTCCATAGCACTCACATGTAAACACACAGACTGAGAATAAGCAAATCTATGTCACTGAGCCAGCTCAAATTATGTTGGTATTTTGCTGGGTGAGAGTGCCTTTCTGCTACTTGAAACAGACTTGTCATGTGTTGCTCCTATGATATGCGACTGTTGAAAATGTCAGTAAAGGACTTGATGCACTTATTCTAGTTAAAAATATTTGACATTTTATATGAGAGTAATGTTATTCCTTAGAGAAAATGAACAAAGGTTTCATAGTCCAAGTAGGATGTGACACATTTCCTTCTACAGGCAAGCCAATGACCAATTCACCTAGTTCTTGACACAGAGGCTAAGAATATCATTTTTCTGCACCTAGCTTCATCGTAGTGATAAATCTTAACTGTTACTGCAAACATAATCTTCATTTCTTCTTGAAGTCATGTGAACATACAGAAAGGTCTGTTATTCTGATGTCTTTTTCTACTTAATAATTATGTCGATGGCACTATTCTGAATCATTTGTCAACAAAGTCATTGAAAAACAAGGTATGACAGAAATCTATCAGTCTTAGGTAATGAAATCTCTTGTATTAAATATAAGACTGGCTTATAATCCAAATGTACATTTTATATCATATAGACCAATTTAATCCTTGAGGTCTACTCTTCTCATTATCATGACTGTTATAAAAAGGTTGAATTTTGTTCAGGTAAGGATTACAATTATTTCAAGGAATGAATGCAGATAATAAATATACGCGAAACTTCATGGGGGTTTTAATTGGCTTGCCTTAGACTTCATTGGAGGAACACAAATATAAGTCTATTCAATAACAAATGATGAGAGATTTTTCACACATCTGAATCTTTTGTCAAAAACCTGTAACTTACATCTTATCTTAATCATTGGGATTTAGGAAAATGCATTGTTTACTTTAAAAACATTATATATTTTTGTGTGTGATTATTCCTTGGGCATTGAATCCAGGGTCTTCTTCAATTTAAGCTTGGATTTTACCACTAGCCATGCCCTTTGTGCACCAAATAGACTGAATGTCAGGACACAAACAGTATGCTTAGTCCATAAACGTTAACATTTTTAATTTCATTTTCTCATGAACATTTCTTCATAAACATTTTGTCATACTTTGGAACAGAACTATTTTGGTGTCCCAAATTTCCATAAAACTAGTGTTCATCAGACAAATCAGCTACTTCAGTTGGTCATCATCATAGCATAAAATCTGAGAATTCTCTTGTATGGTATGCCATAACAAGCCACTGTCAAAAAGTGTCAGGTTTTAGTACCAGTTAGTGTATGCTGCACCAAGCTCCAGCACATTATAGCTTTTAAAGCAATTTAAACTCTACACCCATAACACATTTTTTTTCTATTGGTCACAATTAAAGCTAAATTATAATTTTTAAAAAGTATATATATTTTGTACTTGTACTTCAGTGTTACTTTTAAAGTTATACATAAACGTAGAACTTAACACACTGCCTACAGAGTAGTTCTCAATCTGTGGGTTGTGACCCCTTGGGCAGCCAATGACACTTTCACAGGGGTCACATATAAGATATTCTGCATATCAGATACTTACATTATGATTCATAGTGGTAGCAAAATTATAGTTATGAAGTAGCAATGAAAATAATTGCATGATTCTAGGTCATCACTACTTGAGGAAATGTATTAAAGGTTGACAGCATTTGGAAGGTTGAGAATCAGGGCTCTAGAGAAAGACAATGATAAGAGTTTGAGTCATAATTTCACTTTTTAAAAATTTAATAAGCCTCGAGATGCACATATAATTACTACTGCAGTACATTCATAAAAGGTAGAATTTCAATATGTAAAATTGAATATTCATTTTCAACAATGTAACAGGAATGGAAATATAGTTTTAAAAAATGATAGCAAGTACTAATCACAGCTTATAAATGTTTAGACAGTTTTGAATTATTTGCTATTATAAAGCATGGTGTACTCTGGACTACACAGAAATTTTAGTTTATCATCTCATAAAGAGAAGAAATAGCAACAGAAGTTATAATTACATTTTTAAAAAAATTTTAAAAAGCATTACCCACAATTCTAACTAATGTGGACAGCTTTCCTTAAAGCTAATATGCACATCTCTGATGATTTGAATCACATGGAAATTAGTACCAAGAATGGGGTATTGCTGTGACAGTCCTTACAATCCTGTTTTTTGAAGAAATATAAAATTCTTGGGGACTTTGGGAATATGAAAGCACTTGTATACTGTAGTGGTTTGAATATGATTGGTCCACAGGAAGTGGCACTATTAGGAGGTGTGGCCTTGCTGGAGGAAGTGATTTCCTGTTGTGTGGGCTCTGAGGTCTTAGTGCTCAATCTTCACCCAATGAGCTAGCTCTCTGCCAAAAGCAGTCATATACTGCGCCTTCAGATGAAGATGGAGAACTCTCACTACTCCAGCACCATGTCTGCCTGCATGTTGACATGCTTCCCATCATGATAACAATTGACTGAACCTCTGAAACTGTAAGCCAGGCTCAATTAAATATTTTACTTTATAAGTGTTACAGTCAGCACAACGTCTCTTCACAGAAATGATATGCTAAGACATATGGTATAACCATTGCTTAAGGTGCTATCTTAGTAGAACCTTGAAAGACAGTGGTGTTGATAGCATTGTGGATGGACTACGAGGGCCTAGCTCAAGTGGTTTTAGATACCAATATTAGCGACTGGCTGGAGATTGTTTCTATGATATTTTGGCAAAGAATCTGGCTCATTTTTGTCTCTTACAATTATGCTGAAGAGTTTGTGACTAATTTTACTGGCAGAGGAGACTTCAAGACAGTAAAATATTGACTATATCTCATGGTTATTAGTAAACACTATTATTCAGTCTATAATGAAAAACAGCAAGTAAAGAAAAATTACAAAAGGTACAATTTGAGGAGAAACAGAACATTAGGAAACTTAATACTGGAGCCATATCCTTTGCTCAGAGATAAGAAATTTAAAGAAATCTTGATGCAATATGAAATAAAAGGAGTAGTCCCCTTGGACATGACTCCACCCAGAAATGCTTCTAAATTGTCAAAAGGAAGTCCTTAGGAGTTGTTTTTTATAAAGGAAAGGAATGCTTGTTGACCAAAGGAAAGCATCAGAAAACCAAAGATTATGAAAATGTAATTCAAGGACAGGGCCAGATTTTATCCCAAGCAGACAGCAGAATTTGGCAACATTCATACGTGTCTCTGGTTTTAGATTCATGAAAGATATAGGAGTATAAGCGCTTTGGATACTTCCTCATCAGTTAAGGAAAGTTGCTAAGGCTAGATGAGAATCAGAAACTCCCTGCACAGAGGCCTGAAGAAGAAACCTGGGCTGTATTGGAGACCTCAGATTGTTTGGAGATGCCAGGGTGATGATACATTTACCAAGGACAGCTGCATACAGGAAGTAGTAGCAGCCCAAGTGAGTGGAATGTGCTGCAATACACATAGCAACATTTGGTGTTTGCCTTGTTAGCTTTCTGACTAACATTTCCCCACCATGCCTCAGTTCTACCCCTTGAAAATGACTCTGGGTCATTTATGTTAAGCAATCTCTTAATTTTAAACAAAATTGTATATAAACAAAATTCAACCAAAATTTTTTTTCTTCAGCCTCAGTCTGCACGTTCTGAGAAGACAAGCATGTGCCAACACAACAGATTGTATTAAGGGAAAAAATAAGTGCAGTTTTTTCTAATATGAGGCAGTCACCACTTCTGGGTCCTCTTCATTAGCTATTATCATCGTCACTGTTATTATAAGTTATTATCTTCTATAGCCATGTAAGGTTGAAGGATTATTTTTTAACTAATGGTGAAAGAGTTAAAGTATTCATGGATAATGAATGACCAGGTGTGAAAATAAATGCCATTGACTGTAAAGAACAAAAGTCAGTCAACACCCAAAATGTTATTCTGTTTTTAAATTTCTTTCACAGAACAACTTTGTCTCCAACTACCCACCATTTATTTATTTATTTATTTATTTATTTATTTATTTATTTATTTATTTATTTACTTATTTACCTATCTATCTATCTATCTATCTATCTACCTATCTATCTATCTAGTATTAGTACAAGATTTCCCTGTGTAGCCCTGGCTATCCTTGAATTCACTTAGTAGGTCAGACTGGACTTAAACACAGACATCAGCTTGCCTCTACCTTCCAAGTGCTGGCTTTAACATCTTGTGCAACCATACCAAACTAATCCCTTACATTTTAAATTCAGCCTCCCTCAAAATTTAAACAAAGCTGAAGGATAGACAGATCCTGTGCCTAAATTAACATGAATGGACTCTAGTTCAATTCCCATTAAAATCCTACTTTTCCTCTCCCCAAATTCTCAAGACCATAGTAATTATTCTCTCAATTTTCACGGGTATCACGGTTTTCACTCCCAGGAGAATGGTCAACTAGACACCACCTAAAGCTTTCCAAACACTCTATACCATCCTCCCCAGAACAGATCCAAAAAGTGACATGCTTTCAATTAGTCACAGTGACAGTCCCATCTCTGGCGCCATTTTGTATACTAATAACCTTTCTTATATGTATGATAAAATCCTTGAAAACTACTTATGAACACCCAATTTGGGGGACAGGTACTATATATAGTCTGTCATGGAAGGAAAAAGTGATGGCAAAGTAGCCCCATGGTGGGGCAATCTGGAGGTAAATCTGCTCACCTTAGATCTGGAAAGAACAGGAATCAAAGTCTGGAAAGAAGCAGAACAAATCAGTAGATCTCATGACTGGCCTGCAGGAGCCTCTTCTATGGAGGGTATGCTTCCTAAAGGTAATTCCCAAAACAGTAGCAATATGCAGGAGGGAGAAATGCTGTCATAAAAGAGGCTGTGGGGTGTATTTCATATTAATGCCTGTAGATTTTGATCACAAATAGTCTAAGAATTTAGAAAAATTACAGCTACATACAGTCTATTTCAGGCTGACACTAATGGAGTCAGAAGAATGCAAGAGAATTTCACTACATGTCAACTTTCTTGCTCTCAGTTCAAAGTTTTGATCTGACTTGAACTGACAAAATGTTCCAATAAAATAATTATTATCAGTTTTTATTATAAAGAAACCATACACTGATGAAAAGATATTAAAACACAAAATTAAATTTTACATTTGAAGTGCAACTTATACAATTTCTCAAAATACTAAGTTCTACTTTTTAATGCCTTTAATAACAAAAGATACAACATTAAAAAATGGTCAAGTTTAAAAAAATTAAATTATAAGTGAGTAGACAAGAGAATTTTAGTGTTACATCATTTTTTCATTCATACTTTCATTCATTCATTCATCTAGTAACTTACAAATAAAACAAAAAACAAAAAACAAAAACAAACAAACAAACAAACAAAAAAACAGGATGTGTTCCAGTTAACATTAAGGCTCAACTAACAGGGGAATAGGAAAACACAACCCTATCCTTTTTAGAGCATATAAATAAAAATTAATAACTATACAGAAATAAAGTTGCAAAGTATAAATGCTAATGTACATGGGCACTACAAAGTAAAATTAAATCAAATGTCAAGTTGAAATAATAAACTTCAAAAGAATGTTTCCAAGAGCAAGTAGTTTGTCCAAAGAATTAAGCATCTTTAGCCAACATGCCTGTGGTACAGGGAAGTACTGCACACTTCCTAACACTCAGGCAATGGAAGCTACTGGAAGGTCTTTAGCACCAATCAAGAATTACTTCCATAAATGTCATCCATACTCAATTCTACTAATTATAGTTCTTTTATCATGTTCTTCAGAATAAGCAGAGTACTTTAATGTTTTCTCAATTGTATCTGTGCCTATGCTTGAGGAACAGGAATAACTACTTTGTGTATTTCTCAAGTAAAATTATCATGGCCTAGTTCACAGAAATAAAACACTGTGGTCTGCCTTCATCTCCTAAAAGACTGCATAGAGTGATGTATTACAGTGTTCTTCTCTTTACTGTGGATATATATATATATATATATATATATATATATATATATATATATATATATATCCACAGTAAATATCTATATCTATATCATCTATATCTATATCTATCTATCTATATACATATGCAAATAAATGATGTTTGGTAATACATTTCCCTAGATTTTCTCCATCACAACCCAAACAAGTCCCACCCCATTAGGAGCTACAGATCATATCACAGAGATAAATGTCAAGATTTTAAATTCCTAATCAGCTACCCTGCAATGAATTCTAAAATGTTTTGGCAAAAGATCTTCAACTTTCAAATTCAGCCCTTTTAAACCTATCTCCATGATTTGATGAGACTGGGGACCATCGATTTAGACAAGTGTTTTGTTTAAGCATCTTAATTTAAGGTACCTTAACTAATGCCCTGGTATTCCCAGATAATCCATATAAGCTGCTTCTAGTAGCTGAACCTCACATTCTTACCAAAGAGTAGAAACCTGTACTCTTTGCTATCTAATCCTTATGAAAATTCTAGTTGAAAGAAATAATATTTATGGAGGATTGTCAAGATAACACACAACACAGCAGTTACTCCGGCCAGAGGCTTTGAATGTTACATCTCAATCTGACCATTCTAGGAACTGATTCTAACTGTACATGCAGTAAGTGAGGACCTCTGACACTGACTTCATAGAACCTCACCTTGCAATTTTCTTCTTGGCCTCCTCTGCTGATGTCCCAGGTAACAATGCCCTTTTACATGCTAGGCATTATTGCTGGTACAGTGTGCTACACAGTGTCTCTTCATGACTATAAAGACAAACTTCATGCAGAATATTTTTAAAAAATGAATTGTTTCTGGGAATGATTAAAAAATAACTTGGATACATAGTGCAAGTACCATAACTTAAGATCTTGAGTCCTTTAAGGGTGGACCAGGAGGGGAATAAAATCTGGAATGTAAATAAATAAATAAATGATTAAATAAAAAATTTAAAAAATGACTGACAGAACAAAGTGGTTTTCTTGTCCATTCTAGCTACTGAACAGAAATGTACATATTGGTAAATATTTTTCAACCTTTGATTTTATCTATTGCTTTTCCTCACTTTCATACTGACTAAATTTTTCCCCCACCTGCTCCTCTGCCCACCCACTCCCACTTCTTGGCCCTGGTGTTCCCCTGTATGGGGCATATAAAGTTTGCAAGACCAAGGGGCCTCTCTTCCCAAGGATAGCTGACTAGGCCATCTTCTGCTATATATGCAGCTAGAGACACGAGCTCAGGGTGTACTGATTAGTTCATATTGTTGTTTCACCTAAAGGGTTGCAGACCCCTTCAGTTCCTTGGGTAATTTCTCTAGCTCCTCCATTGGGGTCTCTGTGTTCTATCCAATAGATGACTGTGGGCATCCACTTCTGTATTAGCCAGGCATTGGCATAACCTCACAGAGATAGCTATATCAGTGTCCTTTCAGCAAGATCTTGCTGGCATATGCAATAGTGTCTGCATTTGGTGGCTGATTATGGGATGGATCCCCAGGTGGGGCAGTCTCTGGATGGTCCATCCTTTTGTCTTAGCTCCAAACTTTGTCTCTGTCACTTCTTTCATGGGTATTTTATTTTCTATTTTAGGGAGAAATGAAGTAACCAACTTGTTGGTCTTCCTTTTTCTTGATTTTCTTGTGTTTTAAAGGAGATTGTATCTTGGATATTCTAGGTTTCTGGGCTAATATCCACTTATCAGTGAGTGCATATCAAGTGAGTTCTTTTGTGATTGGGTTACCTCACTAAGGATGATATCCGCCAGATACATCCATTTTTCTAAGAATTTCATAAATTTATTGTTTTTAATAGCTGTGTAGTACTCGATTGTGTAAATGTACCACATTTTCTGTATCCATTCCTCTGATGAGGGACATCTGGGTTCTTTCCAGCTTCTGGCTATTATAAATAGGGCATCTATGAACATAGTTGAGCATGTGTCCTTATTACCAGTTTGGACATATTCTGGGTATATACCTAGAAGAGGTATTGCTGGATCTTCCGGTAGTACCATGTCCAGTTTTCTGAGGAACCGCCAGATTGATTTCACGAGTGGTTGTACAAGCTTGCAATCCCACCAGCAATGGAGGAGTGTTCCTCTTTGTCCACAGTCTCGCTGCATCTGCTGATACCCTGAATTTTTGATCTTAGCCATTCTGACTGGTGTGAGGTGAAATCTCAGGGTTTTTTTGATTTGCGTTTCCCTGATGAGTCCCTTTGGCACTCCTCAGTTGAGAATTCTTTGTTTAGCTCTGTACCCCATTTCTTAATGGGGTTATTTGTATTTTTGGAGTTCAGCTTCTTGAGTTCTTTGTATATATTGGATATTAGTCCCCTATCAGATTTTGGATTGGTAAAAATTCTTTCCCATCTGTTGGTGGCGTCTTTGTCTATTGACAGTATCTTTTGCCTTACAGAAGCTTTGCAATTTTATGAGGTCCCATTTGTAGATCCTTGATCTTACAGCACAGGCCATTGTTGTTCTGTTAAGGAGTTTTTCCCCTTTGCCCATTTCCTCAAGGCTTTTCCCCACATTCTCCTCTATATATTTCAGTGTCTCTGGTTTTATGTGGAGTTCTTTGATCCACTTAGACTTGAGCTTTGTACAAGGAGACAAGAATGGATCAATTCGTATTCTTCTGCATGCTAACAGCCAGTTGTGCCAGCACCATTTGTTGAAAATGCTGTCTTTTTTCCACTGGATGGTTTTACCTCCTTTGTCAAAGATCAGGTAACCATGGGTGTGTGGGTTCATTTCTGGGTCTTTGATTTTATCTATTGTTTTTCATCACGCTTTCATACTGACTAAATATTTTTTAAAACATGTACAAAATACAGCATTTAGATTGACTGTATAAAAGTAAATATGGACATGAATATTTTGATATTTTTCCTTAACAATCCACAGAACTTGAAATGATCCATCTTGATAATTAATTAGTACTTATCACACATGGTAGTATATTTTTTAAATTAACTGTGTGACTTAAGAAAATTTTTGTTTATAGGGTATGCTCTTTTGATAGGAAAATGTTTAATTAATTTCAGCAAAATATACTGATGCTGCACTAATATAAAAAAGGAGAATATATAGAATTTTTGTATTGATGTGTGAATTTACATTCCAGTTGGTTTGTAGAATTCATACAGAAGCAAGAACATCCAGCTAACTTCTTTATTCCCCAGTGCTTGGAGACTCCCTGTATTAAGATTGATCTCATATTAAATGAGAGCCTTTACAGGCTATCATATGGACCAGTATTCAAATTGTTACTATTAATTAAATTTATATGAGCATAATGTCAAATATGTAAAAGCTTTCTATGAAAATGCACTCCTCACTGCCTAGGAATATTATAATTTGTGACAGGTGATTTATAGCCCCCCCAAATACAAACTTTTAAAAAATATACATCATATACATTGATATGAAAATAAAGTGACTGATGCAATCTATCACTCATACTAATATCAATAACTAAACCCCTTTAAAGAGAGTAACTGTGATCTTAAAAATATTGTTTCTTGTCTCCTAATTACTGCTAGTAGGTCATATGATGCAAGCAAGCACATCTTACTACCAAGTACACACAAAAGAAATTGTGAAAAACTGCACTGGAATATATGGAAGGATCAACCTGCGGAGCCAAGCAAAAAGTTGAGAAAGGGGATGCCTAACAGAGGCCAAATGCAGCCCACATCAAGTGAAAGTCAGTGTGACAAAGAGGAAGAACTTGCAGATAATATCTCAGGTTAGTTCACACACACACACACACACACACACACACACACACAACTTGGTGTAAATAGGATCTGAAGAGTCAGATAAGAAAACAGAAACAAACAGCAACAACAAAAAACAAAAGGACCCGCACTGTGCAAAAGAATGCTGAGGAAAATGATAGCAACAGAGTTGCTGGCAAATCGGGATTTATGCTGCTAAGTTTAGAAAGGAAAAGGTTCTAGTGAAAGAAAATTCCAGCTACAAAGTCTATGTGTACAGACTGTGATGGATCCAAAATATCAGTCTTTCTCTTTGAAAACTCCAACATATGGTGATACAGAAAGCAACTTAGCTTCCAAATATTGATAGGCTGGCAGATTGACAGAATTTCAAAACTAGAAAGGATTTTGTGTATTTTATAGGGAAAAGTAGAGAGATCTCAGTCTGCCGCGGAACTAGGATGAATTTCTCAAAAACTACAAGAAATTTGGTCCTTGCTTCCTAAGAAAATGCTACATCAAAATGGAAATCTAAGAGCCAAACAATGTGAAAGTTTTTAGACTGAATCTGTTCCTGGGAAAAAATTATAAATCGTGTAATGATAGTTCACATTGTTTAAAGAAAACTGACTTGCCAGAACGGATGCTGAAATGAAATCTTTCTGAATGGCCAGTGGAACCGGGATTACTTCTTTTAGATATGAGCAATTGAATAAATTGGAAAATTGGAAGGCGGCTCCCTTTTCAATGCTACATCTTTGCAGGACAAATCATTATAAGTCTTGCTTAGAAAGATTTCTTTTGCTTGGTCAGGACACTTCTCAGCCATCCATTCTTCAACTGGATACATTTGTGTCATATATAAATCTATTATGTTCCCCCCATCTCTTTTATTCTCAAATAATAGATATAAAATTCATTTCTTCTGCACTTTGAAATGAATGGTTTTCTCTGTGCATAAAACCAATAGGAAAGACAATTTCACAATGTTTAATACCATCACAAAGGCAGTGTACTGCTGAGATGATTTTAGTCGGAAGCAGATAAACTCAAATTATAGTTTAACCTCCAGTAATAGAACCAATCCACTTTGAAAATATTTTTGTAAAATTAAAATAGATAATGGACTGTAATTGCATGGGGAGAAACACTATGTGATTATACTCACTAGGGAGTATGCCCCACAGATGGTGTAAAATATGCCCCAAATCCCCCCTTTGTAATATTTGTTACTTACAAATAAGTGCCCCGTGTGAACACGCATACACTGAAGTTAATTTTAATTAGACATATAACAATCAAACAAAAATATTGAATTAGCTAAAATCAACCAAAGATCTCACACCTTTTTCTTTTTAAAAGGTCACTCTTTTTAAGATTGTAAAATTATTTTTAAAGACATATAATTTCTTTAAGAAATACAATAGATATTGTTTAATTGTTCTCTATGCATGGATAGGGGAGAGGCAATCCAGGATCTATCCTAATTGGTGAGATTTTTAGCATTTAATAGCTGCTGGGGGAAGAGCAGGTTACTTCTTGGGAGGATGGCCAAATGGGTAGAAATAGGTAAATATGATCCAGATTCATTTTCTACTTAGAAAAATATTTCATGGAGTAAATAAAAACTATTAAAATAAATTGTTCTATCTATCTATCTATCCATCTATCTATAATCTATCTATCTCTAACTCACACACATTCAAACATGTTATAAAACCATTACAATATGTTAATATCTCATACAATTTCAATTCTAAACTTAGCAGGGTAGGAGTTCAAATATGAACTGAACCAAGGGAAAAATATGCACATTTCCAGTATGTTCTCTTTTGCATAGATTATTATTGTATAAAGTTAGAAAGAAGATGCAAATCTAATGGTTTTAAGACTTAACAGAAAATATATGTGTTAACATTGACTCTCTGTACACAACAAAGGTGAATTTAATATAAGCACTTAAAGTTTTTGGAAAATAAAATGCAATAAAAACACCCTCCTTTCCTTTTCTTCCCTCTGAACCCTCTCACATAGCAGTTCCTAATCGCCTTCAAAACCACAGCTATGACAGGATATTCAGTCACTCTGTGAACACCTAGGTTACATTTGTTTATGGAAAAAACCTGCTTGTAGTTGTAGTGTCACTCAGCTTTAGTATAAACCTTTAGAAGCTTTCTAATTATTATAAACATGACTAAGTAAATCAACCATAGGGCAAGAGGTGGGGCTATCAACCAATTGACAGTGAGTGAATATAGAGAAACAAAACAAAACAAAAACAAAGAATAAGAGGAAGTTGGTAGGGGGAAGACAGGGAGGGGAGGGAGAGAGGAAATGGTAGAAGGGAGAGACATTAGGTTTGAAGGGTTTGAGACAGCATGGAGAAGGAGAACATTGTCTGTAGAGGAATACTGGTGGGAACTTTCTCTACCTCTATGAACTGGCAGATTTTTGCCTCAGAATCTGTCTGCTGAGTTATCTTTAGTAAAATAGAATGAGTGAGATTTTGTTAAAAAAAAAATTCAAAAAGAAAAACAAACAAAAAAAAAGCAGCACATGGTCTCTATCTCTCTGTTCCCTATTTCTGGAAATATCTGTTTGTACATCTATATTCCTAAATATAACCAGCTTAGTGTCTCTAATGTTTCTTATATGTTTATCTCCAAGACATGCAAAATTGGGTAAGAAAAACCCATGGGGCCTCCAATCTATACAAATGTCTTCAGGAAATGGAGGAGAGTTGGGGTCAGGGGAAGTGGTCTTCCCCATGGAATAGCACCCCAGTTGTTTGGAGAGTAACTAATGGTCAGCCTTAAATGTAAGCTTTTCAGATGGAGGTTTTATATTAAGTATTGCATGGCCTCTCTATGGCATTTATTTTAGCCAATAAAATAAGTCAGGAAGTACAGTAAAATTTGAGGAATATGAAGAAAAGCAAAACCATGAATAGCCAGAAAACAATGTTCCATGTGTTTGCTTTTCCTTTTGTACACATCAGTACAACTCTATCAGATTAGATAGACATCATGCAAATTATGATTCTGTTATTATTCCTCTATCATTCCTTCCGCATAGTCACATTTGGTAGAAAATGCGAAGCATGTTAAGAGATTCTGCTGCAGAAGTTTACTTTGTCTTTCAGAAGACAGTCATGAGAGGTCCTTTTTTGTGAGTGCTCCATAGCTTCAGTAACAGTGTCAGGCCTTGGGGCCTCTCTGTGAGGTGGAACCCACTTTGGGCCTGTCACTGGACATTCTTGTCCTCAGGCTCCTCTCCATTTCCATCCCTGCAGTTCTTTCAGACAGGAGCAAATTATGGGTCAGAGTTTTGACTATGGAATGGTACCCCCACCCTCACTTAAGCTGCTGACCCCTGTGCTTGAATTAGAGAAAAGCTAGAAGAAGCTGAGGAGAAGGGTGAGCCTGTAGGAGGACCAGCAGTCTCAGTTAACTTGGACCCCCAAGATTTCTCAAACAACAACAAAGCAGCATACACCAGCTGATGAGGCCCCCAGCACACAGCATACAGCAGAGAACTGCCAGGTCTAGGTTCAGTCAGAGAAGATGCAGCTAACTCTCAAGAGACTGGAGGGCCCAGAGAGTTTAGAGGTCTGGTGGGGTGGCTGGTGGCTGGTGGCTGGTGGCTGGTGGGTACATCCTCTTGGAGAAAGGGAGAAGGTATGGGATGTAGAACAGTCAGAGTGGACCTGGAGGGGAATAAAATCTGAAGTGTAAATAAGTAAGTAAGTAAATAAATAAATAAGTAAATAAATACGATTTTTAAAAAGAAAAAATATTCTTTAAATTTGTATGTGTATCGCTTCTTGGCCTTTTGGCTAAGATCAAGTGTAAATTTGTATTTGTGTAGTGTCTGCTTGTATGTACAGTGTGTGTGTATGTGCACGTGTTTGTGTGTGTGTGTGTGTGTGTGTGTGTGTGTGTGTGTGTGTGTGTGTGTTGCCTGAGGAGTAGAGAAGAAGAGTGTCAGATTTTCTGGAACAGGAATTATAGTTAATCCTAGCTACTGCGTGGTAGCTCAGAAGAGAAATTGGATCTTCTGCAAGTGCAGCCATTGCTCTTAGCTGCTGAACCATGTTTTCAGTTGCACAGATGGCTTTTGAATTCTTTTTAATTTATGTGTTTGCAAAGGAGCATGAGTGATTATATATGCAGCATATCCTTGCAGGACGCAGGCAAGGTGTTAGACCTCATGGAAGAAGAATTAGAAGCACTTGTGAGCCTCCAGGTGAACACTGGGAACCAACGTCACTCCTTCTACAGGAGTAGTAAGTGCTCTTAAGTATTGAACCACCTCTCCAGCTTCTTTAAAAACTATTTTTAATGAAAAACCATATTGGTAAATTTTAGACATTTATTGACTCTGCCTCCTTTTAAATAGTTTCTGATGGGATAGGAAGCCATCAAAATAGTCCCTCTGCTGCACAAGTACAGCGAGTAGAGTCCTTCCATGCCCCACATATCAAAATAATGGTGAAATACCATTAGAAACTTCTTTACTCTTTTCTGGCTAATGGCTTTCACACAATGGGAAGCCCCTGGCAACTGGTGAGGGATCAGCTTTTTCTTCTTCTTTCTCTTGCCATGATAGCATGTATTCTGTTTTCAAGTTTCCTAATTGTAACCGATGTTCTGTTTTTGGAGGGTGGAGTTGGTCTTTGTGTTGGGACAAACCTCACGTTGTAGGTGAGTCTGACAATAATGATCAGGATAACCCAAAACCAGAGGTGACACAAAATGCACCTGAATACCTTTTATGATACAGTTGAGATCCAGTTGTGTTGAAGATTCAGAAAATGACCCCCTTTGCTTGCCTTTTGAGGAAATACACATCTTTCCTGCAACCTATGATATAGTGATGATAAACTCGAATGTTTTATGTCCCTATGAAGTATTGAACTTGGTTCCATGACAGACAAACAAACAAAGAGCAAAACATAGCAGAAAGTTGGAAAAACAATATTGAAGCTGAGCACATTGTCGAAGAGTTGTAGATTGTCAGCAGTATACAGAAATGATGCAAGAGAACAGATATGGTAAGGATGATATCTACCTGATTGTAATGGGTCTACTTTGAAGATGAGGTGATTTGTATGTAATGGTAAATAAAGGGAGGCATGAAAAGGTGAATTCTAGCCATTATTATAAATATATGCACTTTTATGGAAATGTCTATTCTACTCTGGAAATAAATAGTTGGGTGAACAAATAGTCTAGTCAAAAAGTTATAGGTGACATAACCTAAAGAGCTGAAATGGAAAATGTGTGGTCAGATAAAAGTCTGCTCTTGATGCCCAAGACATTCTCATCTAGAGACCTGAACCACTCTACTCCAGGCTTTCCTTGTTTCCATCACATCTCTGCTGTGGGTATCATTGGATGCCTTAAACAGAACAAGATAAACCACAGTGCCTCTTTCACTCCAATTTCTATTGCTTTGTATCACATTATTTTTCAATGTAACAGTAATAATTAATGTGAACACTGCTGTTCACTACACAAAGACATTGCCTTGCTTGATGATTATGTGAATATAACCATTTTGTCTACTATTGTATATGAAAGCAACTTTAGTTATGAAGATATACAAGCAATATGCACAGTAGAAACTGAATTGAAAAAAAATTACTATCTATCACCTATCTATCTATCTATCTATCTATCTATCTATCTATCTATCTATCTATCTATCTATCTATCCATCTATCTATCTATCTATTGATCTAATTATCTATCCATCCTTCTATCTACCCAACCACTCATCCATCCACCAACTCACTCATCTATCCATCCATTCATCCATTCATCCATCCTTCCATCCATCTACCTTTGTGCATGTATTTATCTGTGTGTGCCTATACACCTGCACATATGTATTAGTGTACATGTACCATTGCGTGTTTACAGAGGACAGAGAACAATTACAGAAGTAAATTCTTTCCTTCCATCAAGTGTGGATCAAACTCTGCTTGTTAAAGTTAATATCAAGCATCTTTTCCTTCTGAGAATCTCATTGTCTCTCTATTTCTAGTTTTTAACTGAGATGTTCTGTTAAGTTGGTGGTAATGCCTCCCCTCTCAGTGCTGAACTACATAACATGCATGAATCCTTTGCAGGTAAGCTTCTGTTGGTGAATTCATGTGTACAAAATCCATGCCATCTTCAGAGGACAGCATCTATTCCGATGGACATAACTAAGTGGCTTAATAAATGCTATTAAGCAAAGACTAAAAGGAGGCTTTAAAGTTAGCAAAAATATGTGACTGTGGAGGGTGATTCATGATAGGAGTTGGAGGGGTGGATATGATCAAGACAACTTTATACATCTTCAGATTTTTATATATATATATATATATATATATATATATATATATATATTTGAAGAAATGTAAGTCTGCCTTGACCCACTTATGTGATGCTACACTTGAACAAAAACAAAAAAAATTACAGCTGTCACTCATCTTTATTCTATGATTTCATCAATTAAAATGGTTTAATAATAGAGAACTAATGAAAACACTGAATAATTAGAAACAAGATAATGGAAAGTTTAATATTATCTGAACCACTTACTAGTTTTGTGGGCTTTGGTAGTACTTAAAATTTATGATGTTTATGGTTTTCTTCTGTAAAGTAGATGCTCATGAAAGTTAAATTGGCTAAATGGGGAAATGTATCAAAAAGAGTGCCAAAGCACTTGCCTTGCTTTAACAGCACTTCTTTCCTTCCATTCTCTATTAAATCTCCAGATGATTTCCTATAAAATTCCCAGAGGAAATATTTATACAATGAAGGGCCACAACTTGGAGAAAAGGCAGCATGAAGACAACTCGTGATCTGTACTGTGTTTGACTCATGTTAGGAAGAAAGCGTTGTGCATGTGGATGGCATAAAGGCTGTCAGGGTTTCATTCATTGTTTTAGGACAATTTTCCATCCAAAACAACAGAATTAAAATACCAGTGAAAGGAGAAATGAAGAACATAACAATTATAAAAGAAAGTATGCAGCATCAATCTGTTTCCATATAGGGATAGCAGAATAGGGAGCATTAGTAGGAACAGAGCTGGGAAACTATTATTCATCAGAACATTCTGTTGATAGGGACACTTGTGTACAACACATGGACTTGAATACTATCCTATGAGTTAATAGTCAAAGATGTCTTAAAAGTCTTCAAAATAAATGGGCTACTGCCCATTATTGTGGAACTACTGACAGATTAGAGTTGTTGAGAAAGGGTATATCTGTGAATTTTTTTCAGTGTGAGTACTGATTGGTAAGTGTCCCTGTTGGATTAATCAGAAAAAGCCAACAAAGTAGTTAACACCCTAAAGTTCACCAAGACCTAACCAGCACACCAATAAGCAGCACCATGCCCTCACAAGAATGACCCTATCCTCACTGTGAGGGCATCTCATAATGCTGAAATGGAAATTTAAAGTTATATATTTAATTAGCTATAAATTAATCGATTTAAAAATCATGGAAGATATCATGGATCACACAGTCTAACAGGCAAATCACATAAATCTTTAACTATAAAAGGTAGGTGGAGAAATCCAATTTCATATTGACACATATTGTTTGTTTGTTTGTTTGTTTTTAATGGGCATAGATTTAGTCAGAAAGTTTTATATGCTTGATTGGTTGGTTTTTCATGAATTTGAAAACAATCTTGGGATGGTACCTCAGTTTATTCTTTATTCTTTATTGTGTCACGATTAACAGACATTAAACTTATCCACACTTATTAACAATCTTTCAAATTATTACAAGCAAAAATTCTTGTTTCTAATTTCGGATGAATCTTTGTTCTGAAATGATTTTGTAGGTTTGTGTGAATATATTTCTTCTCAAGTTCATATCTATACTCAACTGCTGCAACATGATTTAATCAAAAGGGGTTTTACAGTAAACTTCTATGAACTTTCTGAACAGTATGATTTTGAAGACTCAGAGTGAGCTGTTTGAAGTTTGTACTCCATACGATTGTGAAGAAGTGTTGTGCATACGTAAGAGGATATCACTGATGGCAAGTAACAAAGGAAGACTTTGACACATGATTCAGACATAAGAAGGAATTATTAAAGAACATATTGTTTTACAGCAACATGTAACTAAGAAAAAAGCAGCAGAAGGATGTTTGTATTGTCTTGATTAACCTGAGTGTGAAAATGGAAAATGACTCTGAAACAATACTCTTGGAATTACCACACATATGTTATGGCTTTTCTTCTTCCTTGGACAATATTTTGCCCCCATAGTATCCTTCTTTTTATGGGAAACTTAATTTATTTCTTCATCTTTCCAACACCAGCCTGGTTACCTTTTCTTAGACATCAGAATACCTCCACCCTCCCTGCTTCTGAATAATATATTTTTCCTTAAAATATTTGGAAAGATTTCTTTTTCTTCTTGTTTAGCTTTTTGTCAGTTTTATGACCCATTTGGATTGTATAATAACAATTATACTTCTTTTATTAAAGAATATCATATTAAAGCAGAATTTTAAGAGAATAACCAATTTCCAACAAAAATGATAAAACAATGTACTTTAATTGTATAATCAATTATTTGAAATTTTTCATCTGGGTTTTATATTATAGTTGTATTGAGTACTTTTATGGTTTAATGATTCATAAGTGTCAAGATTAAAATAAAAGAAGTGATTATTTAACAGCACGTTGTATATGTATAGTACAGTACAATATATATAATTTCAGATCAGTATCTCTGCTTTAAAGGTTTTGAAATTCTTACTGTAGGATTGTGTGCTCAGGATATTTTAAAGAAAATGTCTGATGGTTCACAAGGCCTTTTTTATTATTATTATTTTCTTTATTTACATTTCAAATGCTATCCCGAAAGTTCCCTATACCCCCACCCCAGCCCTGCTCCCCTCCCCACCCACTCCCACTACTTGGCCCTGGCCTTCCC
>NC_034591.1:35745094-35817739 GCF_900095145.1 Mus pahari | reverse complement strand
GCTGTCACCTGAATTTTTAATCTTAGCCATTCTGACTGGTGTGAGATGGAATCTCAGGGTTGTTTTGATTTGCATTTCCATGATTACTAAGGATGTAGAACATTTTTTCAGTGTATATTACTTACACTTAAATAGTTTTTAGACTTACTGATTTTTATTTTATGTTTATTGATGTTTGCCGGCATGTGTGTTTGTGGGCAACATATGTGTCCAGTGCTTGTGGAAGCCAGAAGAGTACATTATATCTTCTGGAATTGAAGTTACAGATGGTTTTTAGCAATAATTTCGGTGCTATGATCTAACTCTGCTCCCCAAGAATTGCAACCTCTGATCTTAACCACTAACTGATGATTCCAGCCCCACCATGTTACATTTTAAACTTTAATACTTAATTCCTTTGAGAATATTACATATGTGGTGGAAGATTCTCAATTTTGATGACAAAATACATTAAATGTATCAATTTTACTAAAAGTAATATTTCATAATGGAATTTGTACCTATATTCTGAAAAACCTAGCTTGAAATTATTTTACTATACTTCATATTTATTAATACTAGTTAGGAATATTTCTTTTATTCTTACTCATCCTAAAAATTTAGTTTCATTTATTTCTATAAAATCCTTAAAAACAAAATACAAGAATAGTAATCACTCTGTATGCAGAACACATATTTTACATGTAGTCAAATAGTAAGCTAGCTACTGCATACCTTACTTTTAAATAGATTAAATTAATTTTAGTATGCCCTTGTAATCTTGATATTTTTAAAGATTGTTAATAGCATTAGTATGGGAATAAAAAATAAAATATGCTTGACCTCATTTGACTCTTTTGATGTGTAGTCATTTAAAAGGTTTGTAAGACGTTTAATTACCAAATAGTATGATCATTATTCATCTCATCAGTTGATAAAACGTCAACTGAATTGCCTCCCTAGAGTACACTGTGCTTCACAGATCAATAGATTAACCAAGAGCTTGAAGGAAAGCTTTAAACATTCACTGAAAATGAAAAAAAAAAATCACTCCTCTTGGAAATAGCTTATGCCGATGTTACATCTGTTTCATAAGTATTATATTTACTTCTGTGAATAAATCTTGTGATAGTTGCTTTAAAGTATCACATCTTTCCTACTTACATTAAATTCTAGCATTAATCAGATTTCTTTTATTAAAATAGACTGGCAAATTCAGTAACATCAGACTGTAGAAATAGATCTCACTTAAATTCTTGAGGTTTATTTTGAATTCCTTTTGTCTGAAGCATTGTTCCTCATTTTCTATACAATCTCAATAAAATAATCCTCATCAACATATTGTTGTATCCCATATTATATATTGTAATGATTTATGAGAAAATTATTACAGTAAAAATTTTAAACTGAATGGAATTGTCACTATTGCTGACCAAATGTAATTGAAATGCAATCAATAATTTTTGAAAAATTAAAATATATTGATTGATATATATAGATATAGATAAAAATATAGATGACTTCTACTCACTTTACACATACTAATTTATTTAATGTCAAACTGACATTCTGATGTATGACTGATGTACTTCTCATTTTCACAGCTAAGTTTCATAATCTGTACTCACATTAATGATTGTCTTCACTAATAAAGTTAAAGTAGCCATCTCTTTTAGCTGTACCCTTAATTCATGGTTAATTAAAATTGCCATTTCCATATTAAAGTCTTAAGGTATTTGATGCTCTATTAGATCAATGAAAGAAGACCTACTCTAGGTTTCATGTTATTCCTCTTACAGTCTGTCAACCAATTACTGTTACATGTTGCTTAGGTTCTCTTTCATCAAACTCTTAGATCAAAAAATACTCTATTAGTTACAGCATAGCAGGAGTTTGAACATCAGTGTATTTAACTTTAATCCCTTTGTCCCTAGTTACTTCATTGATTATGTAAGGTAGACCAGATGAATTATGTGAGGGAGCACAGAGGATATATTTCTCATAGGAGTTGAGCGACTTCAAACTAGGGAAGTCTATCATTCTTAAAGGAAATGATAAGCTTGCTTTCATTTGTTCCAAAAATATGCATACCCTAAATTTTCTACACCCCAAACAGCACCAAGGAATATATCTGGTGCAAATTTGATAGTCAGTGTTATGGTTCATATAGCAAGAAGAGAGTCGTGGCTAAAACACTTCTATCTCCAATCACTATACTCTTAAAGGTCCTATCCATTCCATTCCATATTGGTACAAACTTAATGATTTATGATGACATACATTTTTGTTTAGTGTTATAGTTTATAGTATAATATGATTTAACATAGCTGAAGTCAAATGTACCATGTTCAAATTCCTTTCTAGAGGCACTAATAGAAAATCTTGTTTCTAAGTCCTTTACTTCATGATTCTACCCATACCCTGTACCTTGTGAGAATCCTCAGGTTTTCTAGGATTGCAATGACTGACCAAAAAACAGAAAACAAACACACACACTCACAACCCCACTAAAAAAACCTCCAAAGCCTTTCTTCACATTGCATTTTTTCTTTTTTTCTACTTTTTTATTATATATTTTCTTTATTTACATTTCAAATGCTATCACGAAAGTTCCCTATACCCTCCACCTGCCTGCTCCCTTACACAACCACTCCCACTTCTTGGCCCTGGTATTCCCCTGTATTGGGGCATATAAAGTTTGTAAGACCTAGGGGCCTCTCTTACCAATGATGGCCATCTTCTGCTACATATGCAGCTAGAGACTCGAGATCAGGGGGTACTGGTTAGTTCATCTTGTTGTTGCACCTACAGGGTTGCAGACCCCTTCAGCACCTTGGGTTCTTTCTGTAGTTCCTCCATTGGGGGCCCTTCGTCCCATCCAATAGCTGACTGTGAGCATCCACTTCTGTGTTTGCCAGGCACTGACATAGCCTCACAAGAGGCAGCTTTACCAGGGTCCCTTCAGCAAAGTCTTGCTGGCATATGTAATAGAGTCTGGGTTTGGTGGCTGATGATGGGATGGATCCCCAGATGGGGTAGTCTCTGGATAGTCCATCCTTTCATCTTAGCTCCAAACTTTGTCTCTGTAACTCCTTTCGGGTATTTTGTTCCCTATTCTAAGGAGGAATGAAGTATCAACCTGTTGGTATTCCTTCTTGATTGTCTTGTGTTTTGCAAATTGTATCTTGGGTATTCTAAGTTTCTGGACTAACATCCACTTATCAGCGAGTGCATATCTAGTGACTTCATTTGTGATTGGGTTACCTCACTAAGGATGATATCCTCCAGATATATCCATTTGCCCAAGAATTTCATAAATTCATTGTTTTTAATAGCTGAGTAGTACTCCATGGTGTAAATGTACCACATTTTCTATATCCATTCCTCTATTGAGGGACATCTGGGTTCTTTCCAGCTTCTGGCTATTATAGATAAGGCTGCTATTAACATAGTGGAACATGTGTCCTTATTACCAGTTGGAAGATCTTCTGGGTATATGCCCAGGAGAGGTATTGCTGGATCTTCCAGTAGTACTATGTCCAATTTTCTGAGGTATGTTGCTGGGATTTAATAAAACTGTATATCAAAGCAGTATTTTTTTTTAGTTGTGATTAGCAACTTCCAGTTGTCAGTGTTATAAAGAATATTAGAGATTATGTCTCAGGCATCCATCCATATTTAGCTGTCATTTTTATTTTGTAAGCTGAGCAATGCTATAACTGGTTCATAAAATCTTATCCAGTCATGTCAATTACTACAGCTTATTTTATATTAATTGTTGAGGTTATATATCTTATATGTCTAATAATTTGCTTTATTATAAGTAAAGATCAAAATTAAATGTTTGTTGAGAAAAGACTTGAAGTTAGGAGAAAGCATGTTGTAGAGAACAGGTGTGGATGGAGAGGAAATAGGGATGACATGATCCTATTTCGGTGTATACTAGCATGAAATTCTCAGATATATAGAAAAAAATTAAAGTTGCTTAATACATACAAAATGTCGACTTTTGTCAGCTGGCGTTAAAAGACATGTCACCTAATCTTTTCCCTCATAGGACAAAACTTAAATTATGGGAGATACAAGGGACAGAGTGCTTTCTTGGTTTATGAACTACAATTCTGAAAGATAAGTCATTCAATTGCTCTCATCGAGTGTGAAATGTACACAGACATCAAAAGAGATAAAAACCGTTCCAAGACTCGTGACCTATGAAAAGTAAATTACTGTTTTCTTTATAGATGCTAAATTCCTGAGCTAAAGCATAAGCTAAGACATACTGTAATGCTATTAGGACGACTGTTCAATCAATCAATACTGACTGATGTGTATTTAGAGTAAATTCTATATATACTAGCTAGAGTGTTGAAACCAGTTGAAAATAGAGGGGGAAATAGTTTCTGGTAAATAGATGCATAATGAATAATATTTAACTGCAATAGAAAATCATTGACTGAAAAAAATAAGAAAGCAGCAGTCATATAACCCCTTACCACACCTAAGTAAACAATAATAACATTTTGGTAAGTAGAATTTTCCTTGTAAATAAATAAACTTTATGCTGTTATCATTGAGTTTACATCTTTAGTATTATTGGTTATTTCATTGATGGGTATAATATAATCATTTAATGACTTTAACTCCTATGGTTAAATAGGATGACTTACTATTAGCATTCTTTAGAAACAGAGGTCTGTGTATTTAATTGCCCACTTCATAATGCAGCAAGAGTTGATCTTGGGAAATCTGAACATTTCTATACTACCATGAAAGTGAACGTGGAATTACACGATAAGTTAGTTACTTTACATTATTTTCAAGCAACAGTGGCATAGAAACCATACTCAGATGGCCTTATTGACTGCCTGTCTTTCTGGGAGATGGTCTTCCTTCTTGGTTTCTTAAAGCTCAGGAGAATGTCAGGTTCTATGAAGTCTGTGCCATGGACAACTATGAAGTATATCTTACCAATTCAAGCTTCTACTAGAAAATGAAAGGGTTATACTGTATAGTTATCTGCCTATATATCTGTAATGGACAGAGATGCACAGGACATCCATAATACGTACAGGCATGATGTGAAGACTAGAGAATGTAGCTATTTCATTATTAATACATGCACATAATAGACAAATCTAGAATGAAGCAAAGATAGTGTTTCAGAATGCATAGGTTACTAAAAATTGTAAAGTAATTATGAAGACATCATGTTCAACTGACCAACTGCAAATATTTCGTACCCAACTCTATATGTGTTTATTTAATATTCAAGAATATTTTCTTTTTCAGTCCATTTTTCATTTGAAAGTAAAATAGATTACATATGTCAGAAATTGCTTCATGTAGATTAAGTTAGCTTCAAGCTGCTTAGTCACCCTGGTTCAAGCTCTTAATAGTTGTATAACACTGGATGATTTCTTCACTTATCTGATAGCCACTCTTCCATTCATAAATTGAAGTTAGTCATGACACTATGCATCCAGAAGACCAGTAATACATGTATATAGAACTGAATTAATTTACGTGTAGTTAGAACCCAAAGTGCTGAAAGAATATCAATAATAACAAATTGTGTAACAATATCAACAGAGAAGGGTATTTTAAAAATTCAGTTAAGCACAAGAGTAGTAGCTAATGAGGAATGAATAGAGAATGGGTAAATGTCAAGAGGAGAACAGAATCTTGATTACTAAATGTGGCTTGAATACTACAAATCCTCTCATTCATGGTTCAGAGTATTTCTGAATGTCTACTGCTAAAGGAAGACTTTTTACAGTCTCAGTATTATCCACTCCTTATTTTAAGAAAAAAAATCAATTAACATGAACTTTATTAAGTTGCCAGCAATCTCAAACTTACACTTAAAAAGAAATGAATCATTGGAATTCCCAATAAGATGTATTGCTGGTTGGAAGAAAGATGTTGACTAATATGAAAGAAATGCATATACAATACCAGAATAAAAGGATGTCAGAAGCTAACATATGGAAGTATTTAACAACTACTGGATAAATAACTGCATTCTATACTTTATCATATACATTAAACTAGAAAGTCTCTTTCAGTTTTCTTCCAATAGAACACAAAACATACCTATTCTTAGACATTCCACAGATACCCAGTGACAGAGACACAGGAACCCTTAGCGTGGGATAATCACATGCACGAGAAACAGTCAAAGTCACTGTCAAGTACTAAAATTTCTCTCAACTGTTAACAGAGATTAAATGAAAAAAAAAAGTGTCAATCATTTCTTTAAGACGATTCATTGTGGTGGTAGAAAATCAGTGACTGGAGGCAGGTTAGCAGAAACAGGAGGATTCCAACAATAGACTGGCAATTCCTTCTCCCTCATTTATCTCCCCTTCCCACCCATAGCACACCCCCCCCCAAACATAGGTCCCTGAGCCTATAATTCCAGTGTTCCAAGCTTTTGAAAGCTCAAAGCTCATACTTAGTGACACATATCCTCCAGCAGCAAGTCCACACCCCCTTCTTTTTCCCAAAATAATGTCAACAACTGGAGAGCAAGTATTTAAATGTTGCAGACTTATGGAGGAACCTCAAGGAAACTGCTATAGCATTAGATGCACTTGCTAGCATTTCATAGACTTTCAGAGACTAAGGTCAATCTAAGCAATTTTCCCTAAATTATTTCAGATAATAAGTCATAAAAATGTTATTTTGTATTAGTCTTTGAAAAAGATTCTGAAAGTTTTTCTTCCCCACAACAAACAGCATGTGAAAGACAACAAAACAAAAACAAAACTTCACAGGACATTTACCCCAAGAAATGTGTCTAAACTTGAACACATAATCTTTATTAATGAATAAAAGACTGAACTTTTGGATTATTGTTCTTTAGCAGAGGCCAAGAATCACAGCTATGTGGAATCTTAAGATTCTAAAGTGTACTTTGGAAATTCCATTCATTTGTGATGTTTATTAAATTCTCTGAGGCTAGTGATCCATGCACTTAACTGTTATAGAGAGAGAAAAAAGAAAGTCCTCAAAATACTGTTGTTTTAATAACTTTATCCCTACTGATCTTTCACAGATGACTTATTTTAATACCAAACAACATGATAAAATAATAATTTTATTATACTTTTAAAAAGTGAGTCTTATAGATCAGATACTAACAAGTATATTTATCCTGTCTTATACTGACCACAAAATATATTCGATCTCACTTCTTAGCCTTTTTCATGGGCTTAAACCTGCCAAATTATTCCATTTGATTTCAGAGAATTCTCATATAGCAATCTATTTTATTTACCTTATCTTCAATAAAATGGTCCAGTGACCATCAGCAACTCTGAGACACCCTGGGTTTCAATCAATCTTCAGGCAAAGGCATCAATCTGTATTAGACCTACTGTGCTGGGAGATTCAGCTAGAGGTCAGAATAAGGCAGAAGCAGAGTGAAAATGAAAGCCAAGCTTAATAAAGCCACTGTGAAGAGAAAGGCCTCCGTTGGGGCTCACAGGTATGGGTTCTGCAATACCAGGTGCAGAGCTATACACATGAAGACTTCCTTAATAAGACTGACAGCAAAGAGGAGGCACCAATCTCCATGAAATCTACCTTACTTTTTCATGAAATCTACAGTTCTAGTTAGCCCTCTATTTCCTAGCAGACAATAATAAAATCTCTGTTACAATCACCAAGCTCCTAAATTTTATAACAGAGGAAAAAGTTAAAAAACAAAAACAAAAAACAAAAAAACCAAAACAAACAAACAAACAAACAAACAAACAAAACAAAACTCCTAAGCCCTTCAGTGGCAGTTTCCTAGAATTATTAAAGTATCAGTAATTTCAGCAGACATTCCCTCACAAATTTGGATGACATTTTAAATATTGTGGCTGGATTAGGTTTTCACTACTAACAATCAGAAAGTTTGAGTGAGAAATCATTTTTGGCAAATGCTATCATTAAAGACCAATTCCAAGAAGCGAGGGGTAGAACTGTTAGATGCTGTAAAAATGTCTCCCAAAGTACAAACTTTGTAATAAGCAATGCTGGTTCATATTTGATATCGGCTGTAAAAGCAGATTATTGTAATGGTGCTCTTCCCAGCAGATAAGACCATTAAAAAGGTACTTAATGTTCAGCTGAATTGAAAAGCAGGCCAGTTATAAATTTTGAGTTTTTTTTTTTTGCATGTAACAGCATCAAGATTTTGCAAGTGTTTATTTATAAACCATAAATTTAAAATAAATACAGACTATTTTTACATAAGAAGTTGCATTTTCATGGTCTTTTCTATATAGTAGAGGGTTTCTGCCCAGATAAAATCCTCATGTCAGCAGCGATGAAATTCAGAATGATGATTTAATATAAAAGTTCATACAAAACAACAATAAAAAAGAAAGGAAAGAAAGAAAAAAGAGGGGAAGGAAGGAAGGAAGGAAGGAAGGAAGGAAGGAAGGAAGGAAGGAAGGAAGGAAGGAAGGATATTGCAGAACTCTTATTTGAGGAAACATTCTTAGTTTTCTGGAGGCCACATGTATAACTCAGCACTTCAAACAATCACTCAGAACACCTCTATATGCTCATCTAGATTCTCCAGCTTAAATCTATTTCTTAAGGCACCCAAAATGATGAAGAACAATAAGAAGGTTCTGCATATTAACATCCTATAAAGGTAACAGATTTACATCATTCTATGCAGATCTTCCGTAAGAGAATGCTGACTGCATCAGTACAGACACCTGGTCCTAAGTGCAGCCCTGATACTGATGTGATCACTTGAAAAGATGTGTAAAGTGGCCACTCACAAGTTATAAAATCAGTATTCCAGATGACGTTTAAATGTTTCCAATTTATCCCCACTTGGCTCACAATGTTATAAATATACATGTCTACACTTTGATTACGTTTGCCCGGGAGATCATCTATTTAGTTAGTATTAAACCAACACACTCTCCACAAAGACAGAAGTAGTACTAAATTTTATATATAAAAAATAGTTTTTAGAGTGATTTATTACTATCTTAATAGGAATTATACATTGACATTTAAGAAATTGTCCTCAAAGTTTGTAAAATGATGAAGGAAAATATTAAAGCCTCATAAAATTAATGAAGACAGGACAGGCACCCAGTACTTTAGCTATCACTAAGTGGTTTAGAGTTAGCCTTCCAGGAAGTTGTGATGGAAAAGAGTAGGAAAGAGAAAGAGGCATAAGGAAAACCATAAGAAAAAATCTGAATTGATACATTCACACCTCTTATGATTGAATCATAAATGTAGTGTACTGTCTTCACTACAGTATACTGCTGACGTGAACAACCTGCTAAACATGTAAATGACGGGAACAAGCAAAAATTGAGACACCTATGAAAGATGTTGGAGTGTCCCTATTACAGACATCATCTGTGATCGAGTAGTTCATGCCCTTCTAAATGCAACAATTTCCTACAGCGTGAAATTCTGAAAAGCCATTTTTAAGGTATCAACTAGCCTAGGCTTACCTATGTGTAACTCACTCTGAAGCCAACATTAGCTTTAAAGTCATGGTCATTTTCCTATCTCAACCTCCCAGTGCTAGAATTACAGGCATGAGCCACTCACATCTGCCTACAGAAAAAGTAACTTTTAGAGTCACTCCAACTTCTTAGTCCATTCAGTAGTGGAAATATCCAAGGAAAATTTCCTTGAAACATCATCCTTAAAGTAAATGCTGTAACAGAGACCAAAGTTGTAAAGCAAAAAGTGTCATGTATAATTTACATATGATATATAGATGTAATTTGCAGTGACTACTTATTAAGACAGTACTACATGTAGGGCTTTTGGGTATAATATATCCGTCATCTCTGCCAGTCACTGGAAAATAAAGCCAGTGATCACCTGACTGTCAGAGCAATGTTATATTGGAAGACACTACAAAATCAATCTTGCTAGTCACCTAAAAACAGAGAAGAAATGGGAAAAAAAATAAATTTGCTTTAAAAAGACTGAAATAATGGAAGCAAACATACACACACAAAAGGCTATGAATTGCCTACAATGAAGTCACGCAAAGGCATATAACTGAAGATTCACATATAGGACTAATATTTAGAACAGATTAAGTGAGTTTTGTATGATTACAGAGAGCATGCTATCAAAATAGGCTGTAGTCTGGTACCACTGAAATAAAGAATGAATTTTAAGAATCATTAACCCTTAATGCTAAAACATAGCTATCTGCAAACTCATAGGTGGAAGAGAAAGACCCAACTGCTGACAGATTGGTGGCCGCTTCTGCATAACCATCAGTAAAGGAGTGGAACTGCTAAATCACAGAGATAACATCAGTAGGAGGGCCAAAATGAATCCTGCCCAAGATCACAGAGATTGGTCGTGCAGACAATGACAGCCAATCAGGAACTGCCACTTGGAGGGAACTCTTTCTTGGAACCAATGGGACACCAGTGAAGGGCATAAAGGATGCACCCAAAGAATGAATTAAAAGATCTTACTGTCACATTCTCACCTGTTGCCTGAGTCTAAGCTGTTGATTCTGCACTTTCTCATCCACTGTCCCCAAGAGGGACATTGGGTAAGACAGAGGACTCATGCAACACAAACTAACTTTTATAATAGATGACAATGTTTCTTTTCATAAATATAATCATTTTAAACTTTATCATAATAAATTGTTCAAATTTGAAATTTGAATTTGCTGTAAGGACACAAACAAATCAATCTAACAACCAAACCTGTGTTTCTAATTAATTTATTCTTCCTGTAATATCTCAGCTTCAAGGCCTGATAATTCTATAAATGCTCAAGAATAAAAGCTTCTCAAAATACACTTTCCTATTATGGTGAGCCTCCGGCAGTATGCATATGCATTATTTACAGCAATATGTGGTTAATGATCATTTAGACCTGTGGAAATGAGGACAAACACATCACTACCAAACCTTAATTAGCAAGTTTCAAGCAGTTTTGGGAACTGCACAAGAATATAAATTCCCTTCCTGGAAAAAAGTTTCATCTAGTTTTCAAAAGTAATTTATCTCCTGGTACATTAATAATCTTCAGGTAATTCCTGCTTTATTTTATTTACTTATTATTTATTAATTCATTTTTTTGTAATTTTAAGCAAAGCAAACAAAGATGTACTAAGGAAAGCTTAGCAGGAGCCACAAAGCACAGGAGTGATTCCAAGGGAGTCTGGCTAAGTGTCATTTCAACTTGAAAGGCTAGAGTCATCTCAGAAGAGCAAACCTCCACTGGTTAAATGCTTCCATAATGTAGGCAAACATGCTGTGTACATTTTCTTAAATAGTGATTTATGTGGGACATCCTTGTCCACTCTAGGTGGTGAAACCCCTGGCTGGTAGTCTGAGGTTCTTTCAGAAAGTAGGTGAGCAAGTCAACAGTAGCAACCCAATAGTCAGCACTCTTCCATGGTTTCTACCTCCAGGTTCCTACACAGTTTTGAGTTATTTCCTTGGTTTCCATCAAGGCACTGTGTGATTCAGGATATGAGAGGCAAATACACTTTTTCTTTCTACGTTGTTTTCATAATGGTACTATTCAATCACAGCAATAGTAAAACTAACATGGACAGTAATTAGTACCAGGAGTGGGGTATTGTTGTGACAGACCCAATTATGTTGTTTCTGTAGAAGATGTTGGAATTTAGAGATAAAAAGCCATTGAGTATTGAAAAGTTCAATAGGCTGTACTGTTGGAGCTTGGGGGACAATGGTGAATGCAGCACAGTTCAGTGAGACTTAGCTTGTAATGTTCAGAAAGGAGTGTATATTTTAATATTTTGCTATTTTGAATTAAGAATTTGTCTTTCTATTCAGGTGGGGGTGAGGACTCAGCCACAATTAACAAGAAACTAGCATTATTGAAGTGAAACCTTTACTTTATTGAGGTAGATGATGGTGTCTAGTGGGAGCTGAAAAGTTACTAGTGATAAAAAAAAAAAAAAAAAAAAAAGGCCCGCATATGGAGGTATAATATTCCTGGGTTCTTTCCTCAGGGGTAGCACACAGAAGCTGTACTCCAGAAGCAGCTAAGGTTGTACACGTTGTTGGCAATTGAACTTGGTAACCCAGGATATACTGGTTTTGAAAGTATGAAAGAAGGGGTCATGGATATGATGTGAGGCTTGGCTCTGTGAGAGACAGGAAGATTCTACTGCTCTCAAGGTGTCACCTCCATAGAAGCTGAAGTCCCATTAGGACTGAATGACACCATGAAAAGTGCCTAAGGGTTTATTAGCGATAGTGACAGTAGTTACAGTTACAGTTATAGCAGGAGAAGCTAACCTTTTAGCTACGGCAGTAGCATAGGATTACTGCCAAAGATAGCAAAGGTAATAGAATGGAGCCAACATGAACAGAGACTTTAGGAATGTTCCAGAAGATCAGGAGTGAATCTCTGGTTTTTGAGAGCTGGTTTTGCTTTGTTTAGATTGAGACTCTGCACTGGTTATATCCCATTGGGATAAGAAATTATTTAATTTGTTTGGATTTTACAGGGATCTGCAGTTCATAAACTCTGAAATTTTAAAAAGATGTTGGATCATTAAACAAACGGGAATTTTAAAGAGAGTCAATTTTAATTTTTTTGAATGTGTAATGAATGTGGGGCTTTTACATTTGTAATATGTTTTATGTTGTGAAACATATAAATTATCTTAGAGATAAATACAGGAGAAAGATTATTGTTAAATAATTTTTTATTTGTATGTCATCAGGGAAGAAGGCTCTTATTTTAATATAAATCAAAGTATCTCTGCTCCTATACAAGTATATACTTTTTAAGAAGATGAAACAAATGATAATATCAAGTAATTCTAAAACTTGAGTATGTCAGTGTAACCAATAACTTTACTGTGACCGCTAATATCTCATACCATACAAATTTTTAGATGGTAAAAAGTAAATATTTCAAAATTTTCATTACTAATTATTAGCTGTGAACCACAGGTAAATTACTTTTGCAAACCACTTGGATTCTTTATTGTTTAGTTTCTCCACTTGTCAAATGAAGATTACCACCTCAGCTTCACTTTACAAAGATAATTAATGAGAGAATACATTTAAAGGGAAATAACTGAAGGACCCAAGGAATGATGATTAAGGATTATAGTTGATACTACAAAAAAAAATCAAATAAAGTTCTGTGCTGGGCAGAGTCGTGGCACCAACCTTTTATCCCAGCACTCAGGAGGCAGGAGCAGGAGGATCTCTGTGAGTTTGTGGTCAGCCTGCTCTACAGACACGGGAAGTTCACTATGGTCAGCCTGGTCTACAGCCACGGGAGGTTCACTATGGTCAGCCTATTATATATACATGGGAGGTTCACTATGGCCTGAGATACACAGCAACACTGTCTCAAAAGAAAAAAGAAAGAAAGGAAGAAAGAAATTTCTTTTTTTTCTGTCTCATATCCAAATATTAACTAGTCTCAAGCATGCCTAGCATCCAAGATTAGAGGAAATAAACCTCATTCAAGGTAGTCTGGTCATAGAGTTATATAACTCTCTCTCTCTCTCTCTCTATATATATATATATATATATATATATATATATATATATATATATATGCATATGAACAAATATTTTATAAATATTAGAGATTGAAAATTTTTTATGTTGGGTTTGTAAATATCAAGGCAAACTATATTGAAATTTAAAAATGTATAATTTTATTCAGAAAATAAGTTTTTCCTGAAGAATTGAGCTTCTTAACAGTAAATGTTATTTCAAAATGGTCCTAACGAAGTTCAAGAAATAACTCATATTTTAATGGGAAAGTTTTCTTGCTATTTTATTTATTTACCTCATAATTTTCTCAGCATGTCTGGGTCCCTTGACAAAGTCAATATAAATTATATTTCTCTAACATTATGTCATAGATAAAAATTAGTCGTCGGGTGCTTACCCAGCATATGTCTGACACTAGGCTTAATCTACAAGCACACATACACGATCGTGAATAGACACTCATGTGGATTCACATGCATACGCATGCACACTAATAATGCTGAAAATACCAGCTCTACAAAGCCAGTACAATGATAGTAAAAATATACCGAGCAATTTTACTGGCACAATCATACATTTTCAACAGTTCAAAACGAAGTTTCAAATTCTTTTGTACTAACATTTAAAAATTGAGAGCTTTCAGAGAGCAAGTGGGAAGTTGGAGAGCAAGTCACATCAAGAGGGTGAAGAAATCCTATGACTATAGCTTGACACCCCTCTGGGGTCCATTAGAAACTCTAAAATATTGGGCAAATAAACTTAACCAAAATGCTCAGGAGTAAAAGAAACATTAATATACTAGGAAACATAGCACAGAAAGAAAAGAGCTATTACCAAAACAACATTTACCTTTCTCTTCCCAATCTTCTACACACCTTTCAAGTCAAGCTTGGAGTGGAGTTCTAAGTTCATCCAGCCCCAGCATCACATTGGAGGAGAAGCCCTGTGAGTAGAGATAAATAAGTGTCGCTAATTTGAAAATTATCCTTGTGTATATGTCCCAATTAGTACAGCCATTAAGCAAAACAGAGCATATTCATCCTAAAAAACGTATTGCTTAATTCATTCATGATTTGTAAATCTTCAAGTCAGTATGAAAAGCATTAGATTTACTTTCAGTTTTAGAACTTTAAATTTTATTGCTGAGAGTACACAAGATAACTTGCCAAGAGGTTTATATTTCATTCCTCTTCCTCCACATATTTGGAAGGTTTAAACTTTTTATGATTATATTTCATAATTTATAAAATAAAAGTATTTGTGCTGTAAGATCCCAACCAAAAGGATGACTGATTTCAATTGCCTCTTCAACACATATTTAACAAGTTATCTGAGTCTTTCCACAATTAACAAATTGGTAGTAATCATTTTCTCCTTTTAGCTCATTGTAAGCCTTATTATTTCAATGAAATTTGAATTTCTATTTTCATGTCCTAACTCCGACTCAGCCAGTTTGTTTTCTTAATCTGAAATAGTTGTCTCATAATCTTTCTTTGGCTAAATACATTTGTTTAATAAAGACACCAAACTTTGTAGAACTTATAATTATGTAAATAGAAAAAATATTTTAATTTACCCATCTAATCTGATAAATGGGTAATTGTGGCATAGCAAGCTGAATCAAATCTTTAGTTGAAACTGGAACATGACAGAGTACTGTGATCGACAATGTCTGACCCAGGCATTGAACTGGTTCGAGTAGCATCATATGCTATCGCTAATCTGGACATTATTAATTTTAAATACTACTTTCAAATGTATTTAAGCTAAATAAACCTTTATCCCAGTGAAACCTTAGTAGCTTGAAGGGATTGTTAATACTGAAGGAACATGTTTGAATTACAGTGGCAAACGCTCAGTGCTGCTGTGACTCTTTCCCAAGTGTCACTGGTGTTCCACAGAGCCTAAAGTTTTCTACAGATCACATTTCAAACCATCATGTTAAACACAACCACTAAGGAAGACTGATGACATAAACAGTAGGTAATTCAACTATTGTCCTTTGCACCCTACCATTTCTTGTTCTCTCTTTCTTATATCTACATTTCTCTCAATATGAAGTGCGTCCACAAACATGGTCTTACTCTTTATATACATTTCTCATGTTACTGTTTCTCCCATAATTATTTCTGTATCACACCAAAGTATATTAATTTATTATTAAAATATAGATGTCTACATCATTTCTTAAATTCATATTGGATCATTTTTCCTATATACATTGTTAATAATATTCTAAACCATTCTACCAGTTTTTCTCAAGGTGTTGAAACATAGTTACTCATGTTCTCTCTCTCAAACAAATAATCATAGGTTTCTAACGGATATTTTTTGCTAGAAGACACACAGTATATAAATTATTTTAAAGATATTATATTGTTGCTAATATACTTGAAAAGCTTAAAAGAAATTCTATAGTAGTCTGTTTAGTTTGCATTAGGCATTCACATGAGATCAATAAAACATCAATTGTTTGTAGAAACACTGCAAACAAGAAAATAGGTACAATTTGGTGATCAAAAGTTATTCTTTCTCACAGGTGTTGTGGGTTTGGTTTGGGTTCCCAGATTACATGGGAATTGACACTTCTACATGTGAGATTCTGTGGGTCCCTGTCCCCAGTTGGTTCTAACTGATAAATAAAGATGCTGGAGGCTAACAGAAGGGCAGGGAGACAGAGATGGGGCTTTATATTACCCAGGCAAGGGAATCCAGGGAAGAAGAAGGATTTGGAATTGCCATTGCCAGGAAAGCAATAAGATGCAGGATTGAGAGCATAGAAGCAAAAGCATAGACCCATGTAAGAGCTGGGGAATAGAAGCCCCAGCATCCCCTAACCCCACATTTGGGTCGGGGGTAGCAAAGATAGAGTATAGATTTCAGTAAGTAATAATTCAGAAGTATCGAGGGGAAGCATTAGCAACGTGGAAGTTTGGGAGTGATCCAGATACTGTGTTCTTTAAGGCATATTAAAATAGAAGCCTTCCTGTGTCTATCATTGGGAATCAAGAACATTAGTCAGGTGGCTAAGAAGCATGATTCTAGCAGTGGGGCAATTTGAGTAGGAATAATAACTAAATAAAACACATAGGTGTGTGGGGAGGTGAGAAAGGTCTAGGATGAGTTGGGGGAAGGGAAAGACATTATGTGTGATCTGGACTGAGAAGAACTGTATGACAAAACTTTCAAAAAAAAAAAAAAAGAATGGAGGTGGAAAAAGTTGTGTTTGTAAAAGTTCAATGCTATAAAGTTACTATCAATAGAAAATACTCAGCAGGAACTCTATAACATAGGAGTGTTTAGCTGTTAGCATCTTTGTGTGCAATGAATCTAGACTACTGCTAGAGAACATAGTAAGCAACCAATAACTATTTGTTGAATGGATGTATTAACTCTATGAACAAAAAAATTACAAAGCTGAATAGGTGTGAGAATTTTTTTTTTAAAGTAAATTTTAGGTAGAATAGAGAGTATATTTAAACCAGAAAGGGGAGAAAGACTTAGGTAATCAATCATTGAGTTGAAAGGAAAACTAAAACCCTGTCTCAAAAAAACAAAATAACAACAACAACAACAATAATAATAATGATGATGATAATAATAATAATGTCATTCCTTCAGTCTCTGCTCTGAACTTTGTGCCAACAAGATTTTGCTGACAGGAGCCTGATATGGCTGTCTCCAATATGTCTCTGATATGGCTCTTCCAATGCCTGGCAAATACAGAAGTAGATGCTTACAGTCATCCATTGGGCGGAGCACAATGTCCCCAATAAAGGAGCTAGAGAAAGTGCCCATGGAGCTGAAGGGGTTTGCAGCCCTAAAGGAGGAACAACAATATGAACTAACCAGTACCCTCCAGAGCTCCCTGGGACTAAACCACCAATAAAAGAAAACACATGGCTGGACTCATGTCTCTAGCTGCATATGTAGCAGAGGCTGGCTTAGTAGGCTGTCCATAGGCGGAGAGGCCCTCAGTCCTGTGAAGGTTCTATGCCCCAATATAGAGGAATGCCAGGTCCAGTTCGAAATAGAAATGGGTGGGTTGTGGAGCAGGTGGAGGGGGGAGGAGGATAGGGGATTTTCAGAGGGGAAACTAGGAAAGGTGATAATATTTGAAATGTAAATAAAGAAACTATCTAATAAAAAAAAAATAATAGTATGGGACACCAGAGTCAGTGAAGAGCGCTTCTCTGATTCCTGCCTGCTCTTTGGGCTCTTCTACTTCTGTTGGTTTGCTTGTCCATCCTCAATAAGATGTTTTTTGTTTTATCTTATTATATTTTATTTTGTTATATTTTGTTGTTGTCGCCTAGAAGCATGCTATTTTCTAATAAGAGACAAAAACGGGAATGTATCTGGAGGAAGGGGAGGTAGGAAAGATCAAAGAGTAGAGGAGAAGAAACTGTATCTAGGTTACATTGTATAAGAAAAGGATTTAATTTCAACAAAAGTGGAAAACTAAATTCTTAGAGGGAATAAAATTCTCCAGTGATTTTGAAAAGACAATGAAATACATTGCATTACCCATTGTCTTAATTCAACACACCACAGTGTTACTTTTCTTTACAATTTCAATTTAAATTAATTAGGGATACTTATTTTGGAGTTTATATAAATACAGAGTACTGCTCTTAAAAGTTGACGTGGTGACTTTAATATTATTTTAACAGGACTGAATCTTTATATTTTGTATGTATTAATAGGTTTATATTATATTGATGACTTGATATGCTATAAAACTATGAAGTATAAACAAACATATAAGATGAAGAGCTAGGTGATAGATTTCTTCTCAGGTTAGTTCACAAATTAGTGTTTGGTCATTCGAATAGATTACAGAGGTCAGGATATTGTTCTGGTTGTTAAGGAAATTTTCTTTAATTATAATAATGCCAAATATGCTACCATTTATCTACATTGGGTAAAGCATATGTATAACAGAGTATGTAAATCATATTCTAGTTATCGTGATTTACTCTCTGGTAAATAGCATAGGGATATAAGAAAGTAAAGTAAATGATACCTCAGGTACCACCAAATTCTTTTCAAAACATCAATGAGATCTATTTAGAGACACTGATGTAAAATAAAGTTTGCCTTGAAAGAACAGTTTCACTGAATATTAGTCAATATGAATATAATTCAAAATATTTATTGAGGGTATGGTGGTTTGCACAGGAATGGTCCCTTTCAAAACATATGTTTAAATGCTTGCCTCATAGTAAGTGGGACTATCAGGAGCTGTGGCCTTGTTAGAGAAAGTGTGTCACTGTGAGAACTGGTTATGAGGTTTCATGTGCTCATGCTATGCCCAGTGTGACAAACAGTTACTTTCTGCAATTTATGGATCCAGAAGTAGAACCCTTATCTTCATCTCCAGCAACATGTTGCTTGCATACCAACATGTTTCCTGCCGTGACTATAATGGACTAAACCTCTGAACTGTAAGCCATCATTAATTAAATGTCTTCCTTCAGAAGATTTTCTGTGGTCATCATGTCTCCTCACACCAAAAAAACACTAACAAAGATAAAGGCTAAGACTATTTTATTTAGAGTCATTGCTTATGCTTGTTAAATTTTTATTGAAATATTATAAAGTATTTAAAAAATACACTTTAGAAAGGTGATTCCGTCAAAGAAAGTAAAAATCATTATTAAATAAGAAAACAGGACAAAAATATTGCTAACGTAAGAGGAGGAAAGTCAGACTATATAGAAAGGTGCCCTGCTATTACAATTACTTTTATGGACTCCACTCACAGCAAAAATAAGATTACTCAGTAGAATAATGCATTGAATGTGCATGAACTGTGAAAAATACTTTACACATTTATCCTTCCTTTAAATTTACTTCCAAATACTATAAAGGCCTTTTGTTCCTTGAGTTCTTGCTCTTCTTGCTCTTCTTTATACTTGCTCAGTAAAAAACCTGTGGTCAGCTGAGGACAGAGAAATAAATACACTGTTCTTTTTATTGTGCTTTGTGAATAGGGTCTGTGTACAGTAAGTATGGATTTGAGTGACTGATATTTGCCAAGATAAAAATATGTGTTGTAAATATGATGCAATGTAAGCAAAAGAAAGTTCGTGATACTATTTGCCAAGTGAAAAAAAAAAAATGAGACGGGTATAGGAAGTGGCATACATGCCAGTAACACAAGGAAATCTCTTTCTGAGTTGACTTGCAACAACAAAAAGAATCCTTTAAGACTTAAGAATGCAGACTGGTATATCTAAAGTATTGTTACATTTTGTAAATACTACCTGAACTTGCCTATTTGGATGTCATTGAAATCTACAAAAAGGTTCAGGAAAATACCAGAGCTTCACTCTGTCAACAATCTGGTATTTTGAGGAAATTGTCTATGTAGCCAGTGTCTTGATTCCAGAGTTGCTTTGACATCTCTCTTTAAATCAAAAATCTAACACAGAAGGAATACTCAAATCTCAGCAAAAGTCTTTTAGTATACAAAAGCAAACTCAGAATCATTTGCCTAAAGCATTTCGCATCCAGTGGATAAAGCCTAGATGAATTGAGATTTTCAAATCTGGTCTACTACATGCTATATAATCACATCCCCCAACTGCTTCTTTGGGAAGTTTATACACCTAATCTTTGCCATTTTCTCAGCTTCTCTCACAAGAAAATATATTGATTAATTGGTATTGAACCTATTGATGTTGATGATAAAATTTTTTCAATAACCATCATATAATCATTCATAGTATATTATTTACTTGATGTTGTGTGGATATTAAAGTTTTGAACTGAGAAAACCCTGACTTCTATTATCCCAAGCTATTTATTCCATGCTTTCTGTTCCTTCATTGGCTACTCATTTGAGCTTCTATTTACATTGATCTGCCTTTTCTAACTAACTTCAAAAACCTCAACAAATGAGATGAATGAAAAAAGTATCTCAGAGACACATGTATTGACAGCTTGGTATTCAGAAGATGACCCAGATGAGAGAAAAAGGGATCATGAAAGTGATTGTTGAAGCATTGGTGTTGTACTCCATTGTTGAATTCACAGTTGCATGGGCTACTGCTGAGTATGGGAAACCTGGAAGATGTAAATCTTGCCTTTAAACTTTTATTCTTTGCTCTATTTCTTGTCCTTCCTAAACTGACTATATCTCTCCAACCCACATTTTTATCATTTTTATCATGTTACATAGTCCTAAAAGCAATGTTCCAGACCTCTGAAATAATGGACAGAAATACCCCATGGATGAATTGGGTCTATCTTAAAGGGGGGTGTCTGGTGGGGCTGGAAATGAAAAGGAACTGGTTGGAGAGAAGGATAAAGCCAAGACAAAGTTTCAGATCAAGCCTCAAAGTTTAAAATTCAGCACTGTATTTATATAGGGGTTAGCCCACAGACCCATCCTTTGTTTCAGCTGGATTATATTGCAAAGCAAGCTCAGTGGGCAGTCTACTCCTGTAGGAAATTGCAGGTGCAGCAAGGCAGAAGACTTCACCTGGGTCATTAAGGTCCAACTATGGCCAGCACTTAAGGTCTATTTTGCCTGCTCAAGGCTGGGGGAAGGGCACACAAATCTTTTCTCTTTCCTCGGTTTCTAAGGTATTTTCAATAAGTTAACATACAAAGTTAAAACATTATTTTTTTTCATAAAATATCAACCCCTGTCTTGAGTGTGATGTATTGTAAATGAATGATGATACTACTCAAAAGACTGTAGGACGACATTCAATTACATTGCAATTCTAATGAATTTACATTAACTATAAAGTGATATAGAGTAATTTGAAACTGAATTTGAACTTGCTGTCAGTGACAATTGCTGACTCTAGCATACAAGTAAAAAAATGTAACATGCCATTACAACAGATTTTACAATAAAAATGTCCCGTATATGAAGTTAAGGCTTATTTACTAGTAACAAACTAGTACTATTTGAAATTAAAACCTTATAACATTCATGCCAGCTCCCTCCAAAACAAGATACATAGGTATAAATTTAACAATCTATATACAATATCCTAATTTTAAAAAAAAACACAAAAACATTTAAAAAAATCAAAGAATATCTGAAAATGAAATATTGTCAGCTGGTCTTCCCTCTGAAATTTATAAATTCAGTTCAAACCCAGAAAAAAAAATAACTAAGCTTAGTACTTTTGTGGATAGTGACAAACTGATTCTGAATTTGAAAGCAGAAGCAAAATCCTAAAATAGTCGTACTGTATCAAGGAAAGTTTGGAAACACAGAAAGTCCTACTTCAAGGCTTACACTACAGCTTCAGTAAGGAAGACAGTGTGTTATCAGTGAAAGAAAAGATCAATGAAACAGAGTAAAGCTGCAAAAATATAACCACACAAATAGTCAACCCATATCTGACAAAGGCAGGCATAGACAATCTTTTCAACAATTGGCGCTAGGAAAAAAAAAAAAAACTGGAAAAATATGAATCTACACACAAACCTACACTTCACAAAAGTTTACTCTCTTTGGACCATCAGCATTAAGTGTAAAGCTTAAAGCCATAGGATTTGCAAGAGGAGAGTAAAAGGGAAAGTGAGCCAACTTTGTTTGCTTTGTCATCTTCTAAGCAAGGATGCAGTCTGTGACACTCTAAGTAAATTGGACAACAGTAAAACTCAAAACTTCCACTCTATAAAAGCACTGTTAAGATAAGAAGATGAACAATGTTGGGAAGAAATAACTGCCTAAACCGACTAATTAAATAAAGAATATTTAGTCAGAATGCACAAAAGAATGATCACAATAGACATTATAAGTAAACCAAAAGAAAAGTCATTGTTTTAAAATTTTGCCATGACCACAAAGATATCTCAGCAAAATAGTTTTGTGGATAACAAGTAAATAGATGAGGACATAGACAGTCCTACTGCGTGTGATGGTTGAAACCAGATTAAGTGAAAAATAAAGAAATATGAAATCACTATTCCCTGGTTAGAATGACTATATCATAAAATGTGAAGTGCCCTAGGAGCTCAAAGTGTGGCAGCAGAAATCCTCAGCGTTTGCAGGTCCGAAAGCCAAAATATCCCATTTTAGGAGACAGTCCAGCAGTTTCTGATAAACTAAATATCCATTCACTGTGTTATCCAGCCATTGTCACCTTTGGTATTTATTTAAATGAACCAAAAATTACGTGCATATATAAACTGAGTATATATGCTTATGGAAGGTCCATTCATATTTGCTAAATTTGGAAGCAATCATGCATCTTTCAAAAGAATAGCAGGCAAATAGACCTTAAACTATATAGGCAACTGAGTATTATCACCTCAAGACTGAGACAACGTAAGGCTATCTTGGCATTTCCTTCACAAAATATATTAGACTATTACTATTTTTTTTTCGAGACAGGGTTTCTCTGTATAGCCCTGGTTGTCCTGGAACTCACTTTGTAGACCAGGTTGGCCTCAAACTCAGAAATCTGCCTGCCTCTGCCTATCGAGTGCTGGGATTAAAGGCGTGCGCCACCATTCTTTCCTCACTGATGCAAAAACATCGAACTTGAATCAATACTTGTGTAGTATTTTGAAAATGTGAGCATTTATTTTTTTCGCTCTGGATATTTAATCTGAGTGCTTGTTTGCCTAAATTCTGGTCAAATACATGTTCTAACATTCATCTGTATTTGATATTAAATATTTGTAGATATTAAATATTGTTAGATATTCCTATCTACAAAATGATTTGAATATTCACAGAATATTTAGATTACTATGTAATTGATTTATTCATGTATTATCACCTACATTAAAATGCTCAAGTGAACACCCAAACCTGTCACAGTCAACACCTAAATTTTGTTGCTGTTGTTGAAAAAAATTCTACTTACCAATGCAATAATTACTGAAAACATAAAACACACAATTTGGTAGACATGCAAAGACTGTATTATACTCTCCCACAATTTAAAAATGATAAGATATAACTAAATAAATAGGAATGCTCACAAAATTTATTGGATGAAAGGGAAAATGTAGAAAGGCTTTATGAAAAAGTTTAAACCAGACCTAAGCATAAAGGTATGTAGTATCTTTAAACAAAGGATGAATTAAAAGAATACAAGTTTATTTGGAGAAATTAACAAAAATGGGATGTCATATAAGATTATAGCCAAGGTTATTTTTCCTTCTAGATTAACACCAGAAAAACTTTTGTTTGTGTGCATAGTCTACATCAACATTTACTTTGCAAAATGGAGGGAAACATTAAATCATAATAACATACAGATAAACATTGTACTAAACATCATATCAATGGTAATTATTAAATATTGCTTAAGGTCTTGTACAGTTACAAATATGAAAAATGTATGCATGCTCTACATGTAAGTGTAAAGTTAGTTTTGAAAATGAGCACGTTAACGGGATGTCAGGGATTACATGAGTTCATAGATCCACAGTAAGATTTGCCTCATGCCACAGTGGTCATCATTCTGTCTCAGAGTCCATATAGCTGGGTAGGACTATGGGTGGCTTCCCTTCCTTGGAAGCTTGCATGGTACCTTCTGGTGCCAAGAAAGCTAGTATTCAGGGAAGGGACATTCAGGTCAGTACTAACAAAGAGTAAGGAGGGACATATACAATGGTTTGGAGAGAGAAAAGGTAAGGAGGAAATGATGAGATTATATTCTAATAACAAAACATGAAGCAATGGGAAGAAAAATGAGAGCCCAGTAAAAAAGACTTGAAAAAGTTTTCTGACAAGATAGAGTGTGTAGGTACAGTCCTGAGAATCAAGGAAAATGTTTCCCACGGGATCAGTAAAATTTGCAATCAGAAGGCTCCCAATGACAAAGGAATTCAAAAGGAAAAATGAATTTCAAGATAGGAACAAACAATATGTCAGGTATTTTAATGTTAAAAAAGTGACCATTAAATCGTGATGGAGGATTATAATAGAGGTTACACAGGCATAAAACCACATGCTCAGGGAATCTGCTCAGCATTCACTACTAAGACTGTGCCCTTCTCAAAGTACTGAGATAAGATTATGTTTCGTGTGCATGGATCAAAAGCCAATAGTCTTCAGTATCCCACCATAAACAATTTTTCAATTTAAATTTAAAAATAAAATGTTAAACAATCAGTTAATCATATTTATTAGACACCAAGTGTTCAATAACCATGCCTACCCTATTGGACAGTGCAGATAGTCAATGTCACTACCACAACATTGATTGATAAGATAGAGCTTCTATATAGATCCTTATTCTAAAGGTGGAAATTCACACATTTTTATGGGCTATCCTTCTTGGGTATTTAGCAAGCTTCCCATATTGTACTAAAGCTTCACATGTGATCATGGGTAATATTTGCAATGATAGGTTGGTATCTGATCTATTTTTACAGATGAAAAATAACTAGTAGACATATGATATGCTTCATATTTCATTATAGTAGAGGCAAGATTTAAGCTCAAAGGTTTTTAATCCAAAAGAGACCAAAACATAATAAATACATCCACAAAATCAGAATGCTATTATCTGACTTTAGTTTCACCACATCCCAGTTCCACAGTGATGAACATTCAAAGCCCCCTGTAAATATATCTGCACATCTCTCCACACTCTTATTAATCACATCATTCACACAAATCCTATCCCTGCACATTAATCATGGATATAAAAAATGTGGTCCATTTATACAATGGAATATTCTTCAGCTATTAAAAAGGAGGGCATCATGAATTTTGCAGGCAAAGGGATGGAACTAGAACATATCATCTGGAGTGAGGTAACTTAGACTCAGTAATTAGTGGATATTAGCCAAAAACGTACACAATACCTATGATACAACCCAAAGACCATAAGAAGTCTAAGTGAGGAAGAAAGGCCCAAGTGAGGATACTACAATTCTACTTAGAAGGGGGAAGGAGATGATCATGGAGGCAGAAGGATGGAGAGACCTGGGTGGGAGAAGGAGGAGAGAGGGAGAAAGTGGATCATATAGGATCAGGCATGAGGAAGGACAGGAGAGAAACCCAGAGGGCCAAGAGAATTAATAGAGATAAGCAGCTTCAGGGAGTAGGAAGGGGGACACTCTAGAAAGTACCAGAGACTCTGGAGGTGAGAGACTCTAAGGATTCATTGGAGATGACATTATCCAAAATGCCAAACACCGGGGAAAGGGAATTTGAAGAGTCCACCTCCAGTAGCTAGACAGGGCTTCAAATAGAGGGACAAGATTACTACCCCAGTCAAGATTTCTGACATAGAACTGTTCCTGTTAAAAGATTGCAGGGACAAAAATGGAGAAGAGACTGAAGGAAAGGTAGTCCAAAATCTGGGTCAATTTGAGATTCATCTCATGGGGGTGGGGGCTGGGGGCACCAAGACCTAACACTATTACTGATGCTGTGATGTGCTTACAGATGGGAGCCTAACACGAATGTCCTCTGAGAGGCTCAACCAGCACTTGATCGAGACAGAAGCAGATACTTACACCCAACCATTGGACTTTAGTTGGGTACCCCTATGAAAGAATTGTGGAAGGATTGAAGGGGCTGAAAGGTATGGCAACCCCATAGGAAGACCCACAGTCTCAACCCATCCTACAGGGAGCTCCCAGAGTGAACCACCAACTAGGAACATACATGGGCCAGTCTGAGGATACTGACACAAATATAGTAGAGGTCTGCCTGTTCTGGCCTCAGTGGGAAAAGATGTCCTTAATCCTCCAGAGACTTGAGGCCCCATGGAGGGTGAGGTCTGGTGAGCAGGGCCCTCTCAGAGGCAAGGGAGGGGGAGAGTAAGATGAGAATCTTTGTGGAAGACAAAGGGAGGGTGGTGGCAAAGACTGGAATATAAATAAATAAGAAGAAGAAGAAAAAACAAAAACGAGAGGGATGGTTGCCATTTTTTCAAACTGAAGATATCCAGGTAGCTGGTAGAAATATGGTGGTTTTTCACACCAGTTATAAGAATCTTATAAAATACATCGGAAAGAATGGACGACTACAAAAACAAATGAGTAAATACAAGTTACTTATTCGATACTAAGTACTAACCTGATCTTACTTAAATTGAAAGGTACAAAAATACAATGAAATAAAGTTTTCAAAGCAACTCTAACTAACCCAATTAACTTTATAAGTGGGCCTCTTTCAGGTGAGGAAGCGACTGTTGTCATAGAAACGAACACAATGCCACTCTTTTATGCTTACATAACAGCTTCCATCTGATGAGCTCAAAAAGAATTATAAACATTAATTCCTTAATAGTCCTTTATACTGGAAGTGCATCATAATTTACCTAATAGAATGCAACAACAATTGCAGATGAAACAAAAGGAAATTTCATTGCTAACAGAGTCGCATGGCGTATACATGATCTCTAACACTTAAATGCAATCAATAGTTGTCTGGTGCAACATTCTCATTCTTCCTTATACAAGCACAAAGTACCTCCCATTGTTTTATTGTCAAAAATCCAGCTTCTCCTCCACCCACTACTTCGTTACTATTTCCTGTGTTTTGTTAATTAACTCAAGATATATTTTAAAACACCATTATATACAGTTAACTGCCTAGCTCAAACTACTAAGACAATCACTGATACATTTTCAGTATTTCTTTAAAGAATATCCATGTACTTGTTTTAAGGGGGGGTGGGGGGTATCTTAAACAGGAAAGGTTCCTGAGTTTCCATGTTTACTGGAAAATGTAACAACTGAAAATTATGAGATTCTTATTTGTTCAACTTGATTTTTGCTTTAAAAATACTAAGTTAGAAAGACAGTTTCAATAAGCACAGAGGTTCATAAAGCACAATGCTTTGTTTTTAACAGGTTCATCAATAAATAACTTATGAGCTTACAATTTCTTGAATATTTTTCAAAGTTGAGTTCCTTAAAAATACTATCCTCCAATAATGTAAACAAAACATTTTGGAACTTGTTTATATTTTCAACTTGTACGTTTTATTATTTTTTTCCTCAACTAACCCTACATTTTCCACATTCTGTTTCCAGCAAAATCATCCCTGAATCACGTGAATAGAGCCACAGTTTTTTGAAGGGAAGACTTGAAAGATTTCTCTATAAAAACAGGCATACAGGTGCAAGAAACATTACTCAAATATGTATTATGACCTGACTTTTGGTAAGGAGCGATATCAAAGTAACTGTTTGCTATTAGTTAAGCCCACTCTTACCTATACCATCATTAAATAGATTTTACATTTCCATCTTTGTCCTTTTCTTCACTGTCAGATTTCCTGGCATTCCTACCCTACCTAAGCCTCCTCCAATCTTCTCTCTCAATACTGTCAGTCTCCTATGTCTGAGAACCACAGAACACAAGAGCCATTTGTCACCTAGTCCATAAACAACAGATAGTAAGAAGTTAACCAAGACCCTAGCTACTTTTATATTTCTGGCTATGTGGTCATTTGAATCTTTGCTTACCAGGGAAAGTGAATTGTGAACAAACCTTTTGGAACTTTTTTATCTCAGTAACCAATCTGCATGGTAACTTTAGGTCATGGGATTAGAAATTCTCAAAGAAGAGTTTGCTAATGATTTATTTTACTAAAAGAGGCATTAAAACACTTTCCAATAGTTATTCTTTTATCAGCTGTTTACTAAGTACTGCTGTTTGAACTCAGGGTGCCTCAAGGTATTTGCATCTCATTTGTATCCCTCCAGCTAGTCTACTACTGTTCAACTGTTGAAATGGTCATCAAAATGTAATAAGTTGATCGAAAAGTCTCAGGTATTACTTTAGAATAAGCTTATTCCTTTTATGAAAGATGCATCTGTATTTGACTTTGTAAGATAATGAATTCAGGGAAAACCCAACTGGGACCTCTAACATACTCTCCTACAATATATGAATTTTATACTAAATAAGACTATAATATTCTCCTCTACAATTCAAAGACACATCCCCATAGGAAATGGAGATGCTAAAATATTAATAGCTTACCCGGGTTTTCTAAGCCTACTAAGGCACCTTAAGCTTTACCCCACTCTGAACACTGTAAATCATTATGGTCATGTAATCGAAACTCTCTAGATGTGCTTCAGCTGGTTCCTAACTTAATGTTTCTGATATTTAAAGATAGAAAAGTTTTCTACTTTTTAACCGGAAAGAAGGTAATGTCAAAATCAATTTATAAGGTTAATAAATATTGTCATAATCACTGTTAGAGGGCTGGTAATATATTAAAGGATTATGACAAAGAAATATTTAGGTATGATAAATAAAATGACTGCTAGTGATTTTTTGTTTGTTTTTTTCATTTCCAGAATATGTGCATATTGCAATACCTTTCTATAGCCTTTCTTTTTAAATTGATATTTACCCTCTCAAACTGTTCTGGCATGTGCCATACTAAAGCTCTAATGCTAGTCCGCATAAATGTCTTCCCTGTGTGTCTTAGTTTCTTTTCTTATGGCTCTGATAAAAGAGCCTGACAAAGGACACTTAGTAATGAACTGTTTGTTTTGGCTCACAGTTTGATGTTATAGTCCTGCCACTGTGGAGGATGCAGCTGGCCACATTGTAACCATGGGGAAGAAAGAATGGACAATGAACACCTGTGGCTTGCATCATTTTTAGTTTCTACAGCCCAGAATCCAAGCCCAGTGAAAGGTGCCATTCACAATTAAACAAACCAAAATAATCACTGCTTCTCAGTGTCTCATCTCTCAGATGTTTCTAGATCTCATCAAGAGGACAATTGGAATAAGAATCAAACATCTGATGACCATTATTTTCATTTTCAACTTGAAACAAAGTAGCGTCACCAGATAATGGAGTTTTTGAATGAGGGCAATGAATGAATATCTTGACTACATTACATGAGGTAGGACCACTGACTAGTTTGGGTGGCAACATGGCCCTCAAAGAGGATCATGAACTCTTTGAGAAAGGGACTAAGTGTTAACACTCAACATTCACTGCTATCTCCTCTTGGCTAAAGATGTATTATAACTAGATGCTCCAAGTTCCTGAGCCAAACAAACTTTTACCCTTGTTTGTTTGGTTTTTTTTAGGGTTTCTGACAAAACAATAGCTGATCTTCAGCAGGCAAATTCTTATCCTATTATTTTTTTCACTAGTCATTCATCAGAACTGGTCAGTTCCTGACCATGTGTTCTTGCTTTGTGTATAGGCTTTGTATATAGGATAATCACAAACACCCACCAAACACCCTGTAATATCAATCTGGGGCATACAATCTGGTGTCAGTATCCATTTTTTCTACCATGAAAGCATAGAAATTCATCAATTATAATTGCTACTTCTACTGCATACACTAATTCTCTCAATTTAAACCACTGCCATCATCATTTATGTGTATCATCTTAACAGTTTTTAGATAGGCTCCATCCTTCTGCAATCCTCCTACGTACACTCGCTTAAAATTAATCAGTATGATCACACCAAAGAGAGGCAACACCATGTTTCAAAACCCATATGTCGATTAATAAAACAGTTTTAATTTTATTAAGATTAAAACTAAAGTGCTTGTAATTAGGAAAAAGTAATTTGAAGACTTGACTTTGGTAACTACCTAGTCTGTTTCTTACATCTTTCTAACTCTTAAGGCCTCCCCTCCTATGCCTTATATTACTTTTTAAAAAAATATTTTTACCTTCAATGGTGTCTTAACCTAGTATGGTACTTTCACAAGATAACTTTCCTGCAAACTTTCAGTGTATCTCGTTTGCCTGTTTCGTGTTCCTGCTTTGACAACATGAACCTGCTTTTCTACTATATACAAGGTGGCAGATGTCCCTTTATTCCACTTTACTGTTAATCACAGAGCTATCCCTTACCTCTCCCCCACCGTGCTTGTGTATGTGTGTGTCGGTGTGTGTGTGTGTGTCCGCGCGTATGTGTATGTGTATCTCTGTGTGTGACTGACTGTATATGTCTATATTGGAACATGCATATTTCAATAGACATAAACAGTAATGAAAACCACTTTTACTAAGTTGAAGCTTAGGCAAATGTGATCCTAAGATGTGTTGGTTATGTAGGCATGAGGGGAGACACTCATGGAGAACTTCAAACAGTTCTAGAGTATATCTTTGCAAGTCTCTGGACTATGTTAATCTGCCTTATGTCTAAAATCTTGCTTCAGTTAAGCTGTATAAAAAGAATTCCAAGAAGAACTTATCATAAACTGATTGTATATAGGTAAAGAAATTCTTTGAAAGAAAGCTGGAAGTCAACTTTATGCAAAATACAAAGTTTCTAAATGTGTCTTTTTTTTAATCATAAACTCACTTGAAGAAGGCCAAGAGTGAAAATATGAAATCAGATTCTGAAAAGTCAGGGTTGTCTGAATTGGTGTAAGGGCTCATGTTTAATATAAAGCTCGGGCTATCTTAGTGGAAGGCGATTTGACATTCCACTGCATCTTCCTTCTGAAAACCTTTACCTTTATAAAATGAGGTAGTTTTACAACCACACTACTCATCAAGGGTTTTTCCATAGTGGTACCTTGTTAAAACTGCAGCTTCAGATATATGATAAGGACTGACAATCCAGCCTCTCTCCCAACAGTTATATTATCTAAATCCCCATTGGTTAGAAAGTGGTCCTTAACCTATGGGTTGAAATCACTTCTGGGATCTAGTAATTTCTTGAAGGAACACATGGCAAATATAATCTTGTTTAGTGACTGTCCAGTACTTTAATAAAGACTGTTTCCCGTACTGTCTGTTTCAATTTTTTTAAAACATGTCTAGACATGTTTTACATATTGGCAGTCCCATAGAGAAACATGCAAATAAATAGAATAAATCCAGAATGTTAACTTCATCAGCAAGAAGGTTTCAGTTTTGTTTATTACTTTTTTCCTAGCACAATGGCTTAGCTGTAAAAAGTACTTGTTAAATGAACTGATTATGTGGTTTTGATGACAAGTTCAGTGATAGTTTACCCATCCCCTTAGCTATGCACCAAATGTTATTTCCTTCATTTTTTAAACCTATCAAGTTCAATGAATACATGCCATATATTATTGTACATTTTATTTTTGATATTTTAATATGATTACATCATTCTACCTTCTCTTTTATCCATCCATATCTTCTCATATAACTCTCCTCGCGCTTTTTCAAACTCATGACCTCTTTTTCATTAATTGTTGTTACATGCATACTGTATACATTTAATGTATAATACATATATTTTTTACATTCACACAGACCACACACACATACATATACAGCTCAGTTCTTAGCTTTAGTGAGAGTTATGATCTATCGAATTAAACAGGTGATGAATATTACACATACCATTATTATCACAATAATAATAACTAGAAACATCTTTAGCTTCTCTAGTCCACTATTTTACATCCATCAAACAGCTATATTTCGGAACTAAACCCAAAACCTGTTTGGTTTTGGAGGCCTAGACAAGGGATTATGGTACGTTTATTACATACCATAGCAGACCTGGCTTCCAGGTTTTCCCAGCATCGCTCAGTCCCTCCCTGGCATACCCTGCCCCAACCCTGAACTTCCCAGCCCAGGCCCTGGGCTGCTTAACACCCAGAGGCTCCTCCTATATAATTCAGACTTGCTTTCTCTCTTCTCCTTCTCTTCTGTCTGCAAGCAGGCCCTTATATTCTTTTTCTCTTCTTCCTACTCCCCCATGGCCACTTCCCTGGCCTTGGTCCAGTGAACTTGTCTGTTCACACTTTCTCAAGTGCAGCTTCCCAATAAACATGCATTTAATATAATCTAATCTCGTTTAAATTGTCTCATTTCACTGGCAGCACAGAAATAATCTATCAGAGTGTGCCGAAAATAACCTATCACCAAGTCTTTGAACCATCTTTATGTTTTTTTTCTAACACAAGAGAATTATCACATTTATTTTCTGTGTGAATATCTGGCATGTTCTATACCTCTGTATCCTTATTCATTATTATAATTTTTTTTACAAAATATAGCTGTTTAGGTGCAGCTTTTGTAACAACATATTTCAGAAAATAAAATTCATATACAAGAGCAAAGACCTTAAAACTTTAAACCAGAGTTGTCCAACTTAAAAAGCCCCAAGTGTCATAACAATCACATTTAATGTGTTAGCTTGAAAGCAATACCCTTTAAAGGCATGAATCAAAATCCAAGGAAATACTAATGAGAGACAGACTGCAGTTGTCAAGAGTGTATCAACATGGCTTCATTAACTGTAATACAGATATTGTTTCATCACCATCATGATGGAAGCTATGTGGGCACAAACACAGGAATTTTCTACTCTCCTCACAATTTTTCAGTATGTCTAAAGTAATAAAGGATATTTTGAAAGAGACTGTAAGGTCCAGGAATTCATTTTAGTGGTAGCTTGTTTGCCAGGTTTGGTATTCAGTTCCAATTACCACAAAAAAAGATTAACTAACTAACATGGAAATTCTGACATATTAGAACTTCGCACAAAAACACTGTGTTGTTCAAACTTCTGAGAATTAGAAAACATGCTATATAGGAAACTTCTCAATTACCCTTCTCTCCCCAGCCTCTGGGAAACAAAATCACAACAAGCTCTTTACCCTAGCTTGGAAGGTCACACTTAGCCAGGCTCACTGACTTCCTTTGGCTCCCTGACCTCTCCCTGACCTAACCTTCTTAGAGTCATCCAAACATCAAAAGGCCTTAATCTTCTCACAGAGTCTTTCCTCTCAGTTTCACACAGAGAAATTTCCTAGAAAATCAGGACTTTTTTTTTTTTTTTCCTTAGCAACTCAGCTTGTAAAGGGAATTGGAAATACTGTTTTACATAATACAATATATACTTCTAAATCACAAGAGAATAATATATAGACAACCGCTTGGGATGGGGGTGGGGGGATGAAAGCTGTGTAAATAGTAGGGTAGGATGCAAATGCAGTCTTAGAACTTTTCTGAGAGTCATGGAAACATACTTCCAAGAATGCAAAGCCAAAAGACAACTATTCTCAACCACAACCTCCTTCTTTAACTAAACATCCCTCTCACCCTGTCACACTAGGCAGAGGATAAAGACAAAGGAGAGATATGTGGTAGACTTAAGGTAATCATATCGAGCCCCATTTCAAACCCTCAGTTGCTTTGATCTGCTTTTTGTACACTTCCTGAAATGGGGCACTAACTTTTTTATGCTTCCTCTCTGTCCCCTTACAGGTTATCTTTAGCCTGTTTATTTTTTTTTGTTTTTGTTTTTCTTTTCCTCATATCTGACCACGTTTGCCTTCACTGTGCTGTGCTGTCTCTAATACTTCAGGTGAGTCATGATCAAAGACTTGAGACCCAAGCTTTATGCCTAAGCCCAAGTTGCAATCTCAGACCTTGACAGCATGTATGCTGCCCTCCTCCTTACACCAAGTAACTTAGAGAATCACTATAACGGAATAATGGAAAAATAGTTGGCAGATACCCACGTAATAGATTGCTTTATATTTCATTTATAATGTAAATGTGGACTGTACAGGAGTGACCAAGACTAGAGTCTTGAGTCCAAAGCTTACAAGTTTACATAGATATTCCCATAAGAATCCTACTAGAACCTCAAAAATTTTATTGTCAAGCCTAAGGGCTATAGGAAGGCTTTACTGAAAAGTAGAACAAACTAACTAGAGCACACTATTTACCAGAATCCTTAAATAAAGGTGCACAAATTACCTAAAGAAGAATGAAAGTGGAAAGACTTCCCTCCCCTTCCTCTCCCTCCCTCTTCTGTCTCCCTCTCCCACACCTTTAATGTTTACTTTCCCCATAATTCCTTCCATATCCTACTTCCTGGTAACTTTCTTACTCTGCAAAGTCAGCTCATTAAAGTATCGATTGGATCTCTCTCTCTGAAGCTGTAAGCGTTCCAGTGCTGTAACTACTGGATTTCATCTTAAAAACTGATACTGACTCTGGTTTAGTTTGAAGAGTCAAGTGGAGAGAATCCAATCTGAAATGTGATTCAAGATCTTATGCCTTAAACTTTTTTTTAAAGGATTATTTTTCTTTTAAAAGAAAAGGTCTGGACATTTATATACTATATGGAAGACACTACTCTACCACTACTTCTCTTCAACTGTCTTTAATGCACCGCATTGACCTTCATGTTATTAGCTTTTATTATCAATAGTCCCCTTCAGTCTTGAAGATATATAAATATATATATATATATCCTCTGCTGTGACATGAACAACATTACAATTGCCTTGTTTGTAATGAAAAATGAGTCTCCCTCTGGCAGTTACCTTTGATTACTAGTAGCTCTTCCAATAAGGGGGGGAACAGAACCTTGGAAAATCCTCTCATATTCCTAGTGGGGTTTTTACTAGATTGTACTTGTGCAGGATATCATAGCTACTTTGAGTTGATGGATGAGGCATCAATATTATTGCCCAGAAGTCAGCCTTCCCATTCAACAGCTCTTAAATTTTTCCCAGGCCCTCTTCTGCAAAGGTACCTAAACCCAAGATGGTGAAACACTGCTATCAACTTGCTTCTGAAGAAATCCTCACTGTTGCTCTAGGGGCAGGAGAGCTATTGGAGTAACCATCTGCTTTATGAATGTATAGTAGATTTGATCCACAGGAGAGATTTTTATGCCCAGTGCTGTAAATGTCATCAGAAGTCCCTTGACTGGAGAAGACCACAGAATATAGTAGTAAACCTACAGCTGTTGTCTTTCTAAATAGTCATTGTATTCTGAATATGTATATACTCCTAGATTTGTGTTATTCTAAACTTTGGTCAGAGAATCTTTGTTTTGCAATGGGTAACAGGAAGAAACTCATAACTGTTCAAAGTGCTGAGTATAAATAACTAAGAAATTAATTGTGGATGGGTCACCACAAACTCTAAAAATTCTTCAATTTATAAATTGCCTTGATAGGCACAATTTGTAGGAAAAAAATGTGAGCTATATGCCCCATAAATGTCTGTACATAAGACCTCTATTTTTAGTAAGTAAGCATTCATTATCTTGGATTGAAACATCTTAATCATTAGGAAAAGAAAGAAAAATAGCAGAATAGTTACAACATTGACGTATACAGTCTTGGAACAGACTTAGCAAAACACTCCCAAGTCATCAACAGCTATCAGACAAAATGTAAAGAATACCCGAACTTTAAAATAAACTGTGAGAACTTACATCACACCCTATTTGTCACTACTGCCAAGGAAAAGAAGCCTGAATTCTGGCAGAGGGCAATGTTCTAAGGGCACTTTTACATAGAGATGTTACAACAATCAATCAGTTTTCTCTTCCCTAATTTAACTAGAATAATCTGTAATTAAAACAACTGGCATGGCAATCTTCACACTATGATGTCCTCAATAGACTCAAAGTAGAGAGTGTCAGAGTCAAAGTGAATATGGCTTTGCATTTAAAGCAATGCATTTCGATGAAAGGAAATTTAACACTTTATATCTGCGTTTCTGTGAATTCATTGTTCTATTGATATAAAAACAAGTCCTCCAGGTGACTGTGAAATAAACCTGAAACAGGTGCAGTAAAGGAAATGCACGTGGATGAAGACTGGGAAAGTAGCTTTAAATAGTCAAAAGACAGAAATAAATGAAGCAGGGGGGGGCTTTGCAACTAAAGGAAACAAAAATATACAATTCGTCACAGTACCCTTTCAACCTTTTGCAGTCCAGAAGGAAGGAAGGAAGATGCTTTGAATTTTAGAAGTGAGAGGACCATAAATGGATCAATGTCAGCCAAGCTCATGTAAATAGTTCACGGTGATGGGTGAAATGTGCAGGGTAAATTCCTAAGTTACATTTAACTTGCCAGTATTTGGGTGGAGGGAGAATCACAAGGGCTACCTTTTCAAATCAGGTGTCACACAAGCACACTTTCATGCATGTATTTATATAAACTATACAGGTGCACGCAAGAATGTCGCGAATACAAATATATCCTTTTCAATGAAAATTTTATGTAGCCAAGCCTTAGAATGCAAGCCAAAGGGACGTTTCTTACAAAAGGCTCTCAGGGATCTTTCACTCCTTTTCATTTGTTCACAGCTGCTGAAAACTAAGTGCTCTGGTAACTAGACAGCACAATGAGATGGCTTAACTGGGTGTTTCTGCTAATTTGGGGCTGAGGAGGCAATCTCTCTTTCCCTGAATACTTTATGGTCTTCTAATTTACCATATCAGTAGTGTAGATGACAGCACCATCTATACAACTACCTTCCCTGAACCTCTCAAACAAAACCTGCTTTGTCGGCAGATACTTTTCGAAGTGAAATATGAGCAACTACTAGAAAAACCCTTTCTACCAAGATGAGGGGAAACACCTATGGGTGCATATAACACAGAAAGGAAGAATGCTCAGAAACATTGTGACATTAAGTGCAAAATTGCAACTACTATCATTTGTAGTGATCATGCCCAGGGTAGATGTTATGATACACCTTCTACTTTAATTACTATGTTTCTACATGACAAAACAAATAACTGTTGTCAAAAACATTCATGCCAAACTGTTTAATTTTTACTAATTGTGTTTCCTTCCCAAGAATAAAATTTACACCCTAATCTCCTAGTTACCTAGAATTAAAATGTAAATTTTAGTTAATATATTTGGGTACCCCAAAAGTCAACTCCTATAAAAATTGCTTGAAAATACATCATAAGTACTATTTTATACATTACATCTTAAATATTGGGGATATTAAACAAAGTTTTTTTTTTTTAGTTTTTATGATAACCAAAGTTATGCAATTTAAGAGCCAATTGACTTTATTTTTTTTTATATTATGTACTGTTATTTGTATGTACACATATGAGTGACCATGTCCCATTCCTATGTGATAGACATAGGACAACTTGTGAAAGTTGTTTTCCTTCTACCATGTTGTCCCTGAGGGATCCATCTTATATATTTAGTATTGGCAGCAAGCACCTGCTGAGCCATCTTGCCAGTCCCCTGGAGGTAGTAATATTCCATAACAACGTGATTGCAAATATTTGTAATGTCTCACTTCAGCACTGAGATTACTTGAAATATCTGGTCTGATTTCAGTTGGAAAAAATCATTCATTTCTTTTGGAAACATCACTGGTAAAAAATGGCTCACAGCACAAGTAGATGTATATCAGCAGCATCTAGTTCCTCCATTAAGCCTACTTGTAGAAATACTGCTTGTACAGTTAATACACAATAATTGTGAGACACAAACACACTCACAGGGATGCATATTATACATATCCCTTTCCTTTAAAAATCTGGAATTAAAAACGATTATATATCTTCATTATTTTCTTTATTTATATGACAGGAGTTATGGTAAGCACATGATCAGAAACCTTAAAGTACAGAACTTAGGTGGTGTTACAATTTTCCATAGGAGGCATAAAATTATGCCTTCTCTAGCTCTGAATAACAAATACCGATTAGCCACACTTAGGTATTTGTCTGACCACATCAAACTACATTTTTAAAATTAAAAGCAAAAGTAAAGGACAAAATAGTATTAAGTAGACAGTAAGGGAAAGTTAAGCTGCATGATTTGATGAAATGTACCCTTTTTACTTTTGTTTATAATCATGATAAAATACTATTAGCATGACTTCTAAAAAATTAATACTGATGGCCATGAAATTCCACAGTTCTAAAAATAGAACTTACCCTCACACTCTTCCTTATGGTTTCTTTTTTACTATTTAGCATTTTTTTCATTTTATTTTTCTGACACATGACGAGATATTCTGATTCCTGTGTCGCCAGTCATTATTGCTGCAGTCACAACCATCACTGTTAAGTTTTAGTCTCTGTAAAATAATTTTGTTGTATTTTTTTTGTATTTTCTATTTTTTTAAGATTTATATTTTTATTGGAGGTTTTCTTCATTTACATTTCAAATGTTATCCCCTTTTCTAGTTTACTCTCTGAAAAATCCCCTAAACCCTCCCTCCTCCCCGTGCTCCCCAACCCACCCACTCCCACTTCCTGGCCCTGGCATTCCCCTATACTGGGGCCTAGAATCTTCATAAGGCCAAGGGCCTCTCCTCCCACTGATGGCCAACTAGGCCATCCTCTGCTATATATGCAGATAGAGACATGAGCTCTGTTAGTTCATATTGTTGTTTCTTAAAGAAAGAGTCATGTTATCCAGATTTCTCTGTCTTGTCACTCATCTTGACCTCAAACATGGAGCAAAGCTCTGGCCTCAGCCTCCCAAGGAAGTTCTATAAGTGAAAGCCTCCATGTCTGAAGTCATTTATTTATAGTGAATATATTAAAGTTCTCTACTTCATGACACAGAAGCAATTCTGTTAGTTAAATTTACTCTGCTGTCTCATGGAAGACAGGAGTATTCTTCCTGTAGGACTGCAACACTGTACTCAATCACCAACCTCTCCCTTGCCTGCATGCTATTGTGAAGTCTGTTAGCCATGAATCTAATTTGCTTATGTGAAATCCATCACTTAGATTCTACCTAGGATGATACTCATGTAGTAATTATCTTTCTGTGTCTGGTCAATTTCACTTAATATCCTTAATGAGTGCAGCTGCAAATGGCAGGATTTTATGGTTTGTTATGGTTATATTGCACTGTGAACATATATGGTATATTATTTCTCTATTCATGTCTTTATGGACATTGGGGTAGATTCTACAACGTGAGTATTTATTGAAAGTAGTGTTGCAATAAACACGGAGAACAGGTGTTTTTCAGCATGCTAATTTAATTTCCTTTGGTTATATGACCATCAGTGAGAGGATTGGAGAGTATGGTAAATTTATGCTTAGATTTTTCTCTTCTTTGTTTTGATTTTCAGGTAACTCAATTTAGTTTTCCATATGGTTAGAGTAATTTACACTCCTGCCAACAGTATACATGCTCTCACCTTCTTCTACATCCTTATCAATATTTGGTCCTTTTAATCTCTGGAGTAATAGCCATTTTAACTGGGGCCACAAGGATCTTATCACAGTTTCAGTGTATGCTTCCATGATCACTGGTGATTTAAAGCTGGATTTTTTTCCCCATATGTTTGTTATTCATCTGTATGCTCTTTTGAGAAGTAGTTAAGCATATCTTTAGGGCACTATGAGCTGAAATATTTATTTTTCCATTTATTTATAGGGAGTTGTTTTAGTTCTTGACGAAGGATCTTTTTAGTGATCCTTCGTCAAGAGTACGTTTTCTGAATTGCCTCGTTGTTCTACTGGAGTTTTTGCTGTGTATGAGTGTTCCAGTTAAATGAAATCTCATGTGACAATTATTTTGTTTCTGTTACTCATACATTTGGAGTCATATAAAACTATCATTGCTACAACCAATACCCCGAAGGATTTCAGCTACATTTTTCTCATAGTTCTTTCATAGTTTAAGGTATTATTCTTAAATATTTAATCCCTTTAAAGTTAATGTGTAAAGAGTAAGAGATATAGATATCCTTGCATATTTCTTCATTCGAATATCCAGTTTTCCAACAAGTATTGAAAAGGTTTTGCCTATTGTATTTATGTTTCTTTGTAATACATACATATTGCTTGTATATATGTGAGCATTTAATACATGTTTATTATAGCTGACAAGCATTATACTAATATAAACTACTGTTTATTTAGCACCAAAGACAACCACTGACCATTGAAAATATTTCAATATTCATGCTTAAAATCCTATTACTGACAATTTAATTAATGAAATAAAAGGAATTTCAGCAAATATTATTCAGAAGTTCCTCTGGCATATCCATAAGGCTACAAAGCATTCAGTCACAGATTCTTTTCTTTTTCCCAAAGAGCTAAGTATGTTTATAGAGAAGTATTCATCAAAATAAGAAGTCCCTCAATATATTCTTGTGTCTATAGACTTCCAACACCTTTCTTATGGTGATTCATACACATTTCAACAAGTGCTTGTGAACTATATCCAGTAAGTATTCCTCTGTGTTTTGACTATCCCTCCCTCATAATTTGTGCATCTATGATTTTACAATAAAAGCATAGAAACGTTTACCACCTCCATTAGATCACTATACATAATGTATGCATGTGAATCAAACATTATGTTCTGTTCATTCACATTTACATGGGTTCTAAATGATTAAAATACATAAAACAGAAAGAAAACAAAATCCCTATTAAGAAGGATGGCTTAAGCTTCTATAAGAGTACACAGATAGAAATCACTGCCTGGTGGAAGGTAATGATGCTGTACACCGAATTGAATTATAAGACTTAAAATCCTCAGATGAGGAAGAAATAAAGAATGAGGAATGGGGAGTCTGTCCATGCTGTTTACACTCACTACCTATGTTCACCCTGTGCCTTGCCTGTGATCAGACATCTGACCCAAGCTAGACAATGCTGAAAGCAGTTCAGAGGAGAATGAAAATTATATTTAAAGGCTCATATTCAAAATAATACAAGATAGTGAACAGAAGAGAAAGCCAGTGTTCCAGACTGTATATTACATTTAAGACAAACAAAAACCTCTAGAGTCAAAAAAACAGAAACTATGCTAAACCTGTTTTAGTATTGCATGTCTAATGCCCACTGTGCAAACACCAATCCAGGTGGATTACAAAGTTGTTCAAGTGTACAGTACATCTTTTTTTTTTTTGTACTATAGAGAAAATGGGTATTGATAGGAAATCAGAACATGTAAAATATATATTTATGTGTTCAGAGAAGTGATTTGCCTTAATGGGGGCCAAAATTTAAATTCTTCCTGTCTATCTAACAGTTTACTTCATCTATAGCAGGACATTTAATTGCATAACTGTATATGCATAGATATCAGATAACATTTAGGATTAAGCACTAGTATGAGGAAATTTAAGTAAGGGAATGCCTGCAAGTGTTGAAAGATGAATGAATTTGAAAAGACATCGTTTCTCTCTTAAAAATGTCGTAAGATACTTGTATACTGTCCCTTGAGAGGCTCTGCCAGAGTCTGACCAATACAAATGTGGATGTATGCAGCCAAACATTGGACTTAGTGTGAGAACCTAAACAGAGAAGTTAGGGCAAAGACTGAAGGAGCTGAAGGGATTTGCAACCCCATAGGAAGAAGAACAATATCAGTGAACCAGATCCCCCCCCAAAGCTCCAAGGGACTAAATCACCATCCAAACAGTACACAAAGGGGACCCCTTGGCTCCAGCTGGATATGTAGCAGGGGATTGCCTTATAGGGATTCACAGGGAAAGAAATCCAAGAACTTGTGGTAAAGATCACTGGGGCTGTGGTAGTAAGATTGACAGCATCTAGATTAAAATAAAATTGTGAGCACACAACTGAGATTGGAAATCTGGGCTGGGTTACTAGCTAACTATGGGGAAAATTAGTCCAAGGTATACCTTTTTCAAGTATCAAGTGAAGGATTAAAACTAGATATCTGAAGTTTCATTTGTTCAATAACTCTTAAGTGAATCACTTGGCAACATAGGGTTAAATTTCATGACCAGTTTATTGTTCACAGAAAGTATAGTATCATTAGCACTAAACATCTGGTTTTTCTTTAGGAGAATTTTTTGTTTGTTTGTTTGTTTTGAGACAGGGTTTCTCTGTGTAGCCCTGGCTGTTCTGGAACTCACTCTGTAGACCAGGCNGGCCTTGAACTCAGAAATTTACCTGCCTCTGGCTCCCAAGTGCTGAGATTAAAGGCGTGCACCACCACGCCCGGCTTAGGGAGAATTTTTATTTATTTATTTATTTATTTATTTATTTATTTATTTATGTTTTTTAATTAGATATTTTCTTTATAAATATCTATCCTGAAAGTTCCCTATGCCCTTCCCAACCCCTGCTCCCCAACCTACCCACCCCAACTGTGCTGGGTCATATAATGTTTGCAAGACCAAGGGGCCTCTCTTCCAAATGATGGCCGATTAGGCCATCTTCTGCTACATATGCAGCTAGAGACTCAAGCTCTGGGGGGTACTGGTTAGTTCATATTGTTGTTCCACCTACAGGGTTGCAGCCCCCTACAGCTCCTTGGGTACTTTCTCTAGCTCCTCCATTGGGGGCCCTGTGTTCCATCCAATAGCTGACTGTGAGCATCCACTTCTGTGTTTGCCAGGCACTGGCATAGCCTCACAAGAGGCCACTATATCAGGGTCCCTTCAGCAGAATCTTGCTGGCATGTGCAATAGTATCTGGGTTTGGTGGTTGATGATGGGATGGATCCCCATATGGGGTAGTCTCTGGATAGTCCATCCTTTCATCTTAGCTCTAAATTTTGTCTCTGTACCTATATCCTTTCATGGGTATTTTGTTCCTTATTCTAAGGAGGAATGAAGTATCCACATGATGGTCTTCCTTCTTGGATTTCTTGTGTTTTGCAAAATTTATCTTGGGTATTCTAAGTTTCTGGACTAATATCCGCTTATCAGTGAGTGCATATCTAGTGACTTCTTTTGTGAGAATATTTTTAATTGCACCAGAAAATCAGTAATGCCAGTTCAATTTACATTTTATGGTTAATCCCCCTGAAAATACAGTGTATGCACACATAATTCAGGGTCTTGCACACACACTTTTAAAGAGGCATGTTTGAAAGGGGCATGGAATGTTTCCCATAGAATCCTTTAGCTTGGCTTGTAGATGCACATCTATGAAATTGCCTTTGTACCGAGAAAGAGTCTTTGATCCCCAAAAGCATTGGTCAGGATATCAATTATTTCTATATCATTATAAACAATGTATCAAAGCCAAATTTCTAAACTTTTTCATATATATAATATATATGTATATTTTCCAGTGTGGAATCCAGAAATCTAAGAGAAATTTAGGGATACCGAACATAAAAGCAACAATTTTTTAACATTCTGGATTTTCTTCACATAGCTACAGCTCATCTGGTTCTAAAGCATCAATTAGTACTTCTGTTTCAATTGTACACATATTGGCTTAATCAGAGGCGTATTTATTTTGCTAGCACTCTACATGTCACATGGTACTATATGGAATGAAGCAGCCTTGTAAGGACCATTGCTTAACCAGATCCCCTCAATCTTATAGATGAAGAGGGGCTCCTGGAAATACAGGTTGAATGCCACTGTTCTTTATTTATGATCTCAATTTTATAATCAAACCCACTAATCAATAACTGCTTTTGAGCATGCACCCCAAAGACCATTCATTTATATTTTATATATAAGCACTGCTAAACCTAAATATTTTATATCATCTGTCCTATATCAGATATATCAAAAAATACAGATATGTTAATAGTTTAACTTTGCTATATGAGTGCAAAATACCTTTGAACTTGCAAAATATTGAATGTATATATGTATGTATACATGTATTGTATATATATGTATATTTATATGTATATGTGTATGTATATGTATATGTATACGTATACCTACATGTGTACATATGAAAGAGTTAGGCAGCGCTGCGAGGAAAGAGAACTAATGGAATTACCATGCCTAACTCTAATTTTATGGTAAAAGTTTTTTGTGGTTAAAAACACATTAGTCCTACCCTTAATCTTTAAAATGAATAGTAAAGTATTCATATTATGTTTATGAGGCTTATTAGATCTCAAAGATAGATTTATCTTGCATGATTAATACCTTACATCTCCTGAACAGTTCCATGTTACCCATCCCCATTTTAGTTTACTTAGCAAATAACACTTTAGTATATATATATATATATATATATATATATATATATATATATAAACTTATGTGCCTGGCATACATGACATCCTATGCTCTGTCCTAGCTGGTGTACATGGAGTCATGCATGCTGCATTTCTAGGACAGGTTGATGCCATTCAGCTTACCTCCTCCTGTTTCAACCAGGTAGACTACATCACAACTTATGATTTTGAATCGAATTTTTTCTGATTCGTGTCTTCATCTAAATTTTCATCTAAAATTTCCATCCTTGGACAATTAAGTCATTCTACTTCCTAACTATTATAAAAGTTATTCAGTGGAAGTGGAGTATTTCTCAAATACTCATACTTCAGTACTTTTGAATAAATACTCAAATTGGGCTTAAGGAATAATACAGTAGTTCTGTATTCAAAATAGGAAGAACATCAATATGAACAAACCAGATGCCCCAGAGCTCCAAGGATGAAACCACCAACCAAAGAGTACACATGGAGGGACCCATGGCTCCAGCTGCATATGCAACAGAAGATAGGCTTATCTGGCATCAATTGGGGGGGGGGACTTGGTCCTGTGACTGCTCAGTACCCCAGAGTAGGAGAATGATGCTAGGGGTGGTGAGGCAGGAGTGGGTGGGTGGGTGGGGGAGTATCATCTTAGAAGCAGGATGGATTAGGGAGAGGATAAGGGGTTTGCAGAGGGGAAACTGAGAAGGGGAATCACATTTAAAATGCAAATAAATAAAATAACCAATAAAAAAGGAAGTAATTTTTGAATGAATATCTGTCTGTCATCAGTAGAGGCTGAGTCATCTTACATTCCCAACAAAAATGTAAAGGGATATTAACAATGTACTTCATTTATTCACTGACTTCCATTATTTTCAACAAGGTCATAATTTTATTGTGATATTTATTTGAATTACCCATATTATTAGTAATAGTATACATTTTCTGTACCTTTTAAACACTTGCATGGCCATTTAAAAGGAAGGTTAATCCAAGAGTTTCATGTTTTTCAATTGGATCACTTTCTTCCATAATCTAAACCCGTAAGAAGAGCATATTGTGGATTAAGAGTCCATTGGCTGTAAATATGACAGAACATTAAACATTACTACTTTGGGATCTGCTGGTAAGACTTAGAACTAAGCATACACTACACATGCCAATCTTATGTCTAGAATCCCTTAATGGAGCCTCTGAAATATCACCGATGCCATACAGAAGTAAATGTAGTATTTTGGGCTTTTGTTGGAGCCAGAACTACCTACAGTTGGTTACAGCTGTTTAGGAAAATATCTAACACAGTAGGTAAAGTAAAAAGCAAGGGAAAAATATGGTTTGATTTTGGGCATTTATATTTTTGTCCATTGTTACATCTCTGGCATGATTTAATTCTTCTGCTTCTGAAACTCTATGGCTATATGTAGGAAAATCAGAAAGCATTAAGACCTCATGATACAGTCCTCTATATTGAGCCTATCTTGGCTACTCAGCTTCTTGTTATTTTGTTTGAATTTTGTGATTTTTTTTATTTCTAAAAATAATATTGCATTGAGTTTTTTGTTAGGAATTAGATTTACTTTATAGACTGTATCATTTCTGTAGATCTACTGTTAAATATATTGGCACCTCAACAACAAAAATTCTTCTAAACAATGGACCAATTTCCACCCCTCTAACCATTTTTGAAAATGCCCTACACAAAGTTTTGCTGTTTTCTTTACTTGGTGAGTATTAGTAAAATATTTCATTATTTTTAATGATATTTTAAATTGTATTGTTTCCTTTTCTTTGATAATATAAAGATATGGATTTCATTTGCATATGCATGACTGTGTGAAGGGATGCTCAGATTCTTCGAGAGGTCAGTAGATGATCTAGAGATGCAGAGGGTTGTGAGCCCTCATTTGGCTGATGTCAACTGAAGCCCAGTCCTCCTTAAAATCAGAATTTACTCTTAACTGCTGATCCATTTCTTCCTTTCTTGTAGTATTAACTTCGATATTATTCTTTGTTACTACATAGACAAGCAACTGATTTACATATATTGAATTTGTGTTGTCTCATTCACCTTCTAGTTTCAGCCAGTTTTAGCATGCCCCCTTTAGGGCTTTCTGCATGAAGATGATATTTGTTAAGACAAATAATATTACATTATTTTCTACATAACTGTTTTTCCCCGTATGTGATTGCTTTGGCCATAATTTTTTAATATAGCATTGAATAAGTATTAGTGTGTACATTTTAATTACTTTCCTGATCACTGACAAAATTTCACACTACTTTATATAAGCTTATCATGTAGAAAACATGTATTATTTTGAAGTAACTTCCTTCTATTCTATTGAATGTTGTTATTATCAGAAAAACAATTGAACTTTGACAGAGTCCACATGGAAATTATTATGTTATTTTTTTATCCTTCATTCTGTTAACAAGGTGCCATCACATTATTGATTTTATATGTTAAACCATCCTAGCATTGAAAGACCATCTGACTACAATGTACAGTTTGAAAGTGAGGTAACCCAATCACAAAAGAAGTCACTAGATATGCACTCACTGATAAGCGGATATTAGCCCAGAAATTTAGAATACCCAAGATACATTTTGCTAAACACAGGAAAACCAAGAAGGAAAACCATCATGTGGATACTTCATTCCTCCTTAGAATAAGGAACAAAATACCCATGAAAGGATATAGGTACAGAGACAAAATTTAGAGCTAGGATGAAAGGATGGACTATCCAGAGACTACCCCATCCGGGAATCCATCCCATCATCAGCCACCAAACCCAGATACTAATGCACATGCCAGCAAGATTCTGCTGAAGGGAACCTGATATAGCGGCCACTTGTGAGGCTATGCCAGTGCCTGGCAAACATGGAAGTGGATGCTCACAGTCAGCTATTGGATGGAACACAGGGCCCCCAATGGAGGAGCTAGAGAAAGTACCCAAGGAGTTGTAGGGGGCTACAACCCTGTAGGTGAAACAACAATATGAACTAACCAGTACCCCCTGAGCTCGAGTCTCTAGCTGCATATGTAGCAGAAGATGGCCTAATCAGCCATCATTGGGAAGAGAGGCACCTTGGTCTTGTAAACTTTATATGACCCAGCACAAGGGAAGGCCAGGGCCAAGTAGTGGGAGTGGGTGGGTAAAGGAGCAGGGGCGGGTGTGGCGTATAGGGAACTTTCAGGATAGCATTTGAAATGCAAATAAAGAAAATAATAATAAAAAATGGAAAAAAATAAAAAAATAAATCCTCATTCAGGAAAAAAAAAATAAAGTGCTGTTTGATATGGTTGTCTAGTATTCACATGTTACTTAATAATGATAATGCATACTTAAAAATATATTCTATCATTGTGTGAACAAAGTACAGTTTTACACACATATACGGCATGGCTTATGTGCAATATGTAGACTCTATGCTATAAACTCATGAATATATGATGTGCCACTGACCAAATATTATATGCAATATATATCACCTTGGTGTTGAACAACCTTGCATTTATATTCATAAGTAGTGGTACAAAAGTTTCTTGTAGTGTCTTCTTTTAGCTGTGTGGCAAGTTTAATACTGTGTGGTAGTTTGAATGAGAATTACCCCCATAGGCCCTTGTTTGAATACTTGGTCCACAGGTTTTATGGAATTATTTGAGAATTATTAGGAAATGTTCCCTTGTTGTGGAAGCTGTGTCACCAGTGATGGGCTTGAGGTTTCAAAAGCCCAAGCTAGGTTTTTTACTGACTTCCTACCCTCAGTTACTGCCCCAGGACCATGCCTGCTTATTTCTAGCTATGCTATGTACTAAAATAGTCATGTACTCTAACCCACTGGTACCATGATCCCAAGATTAAACATTTTTTTTATAATAATGTCTTCATTGTGGTATTTTTGCATGACAAGAAAAATAACTAAAGAATGCATGAGAAACTTGACTTTGGGTAGACCACCAAATGCTCTGCTGGATACATTTGCCACTTTTCTTCACCAGAATTAAAAATCATTAAATTAAATTGGCTTCTGGATCAATACATAGAGCAGTATGGCTGACATGCTCCATCTATTACATTTGCTCCAAGGCTCGGAATGTGCATGAGTCGGTGCTCCCCTCTGTTCCTTTCCCAGTGAGATGTCAGAAACTAAGACATTCATTATTAAAATGTGACACTATGACAGGGGCAAAGCCTCTGATTAGAAGGTGCCAAGAATATTTCCCTATGAATTTGATGTGCAGAGCTTGTGTCTACTTGGAGTACAGTAGGAACCTCTTACTCTTTAGGTTTTGAGTTCCAATTACAGAAACAGGCCAAAGAATGATTGAATTATGTCTGTTTGATGGTTTACTGCTTCCTCTACCATATGCTCAATGATCTTTGTGGATTTTTCAAAGGCCAAGCAGAATAGATTTTAAGGTACTGGCTTTGTTTTACCATTTGCTCTTCTTTCATATCTGGTCCTACATGGTGCTATGACTTTATAATGAATAGATAGATAGATAGATAGATAGATAGATAGATAGATAGATAGATAGATAGATAGATAAGAGATAGATAGATACGCAGTGTCTCTATCTCTTATATAATAGCTGCATTTTCCAATCTCTTTCTTCAGTTATATAAAATTTTTGTCAGGTCTCATCTGCTATTTTTTTTTTTTACTTCCTGGAATTAGTGGTTTTTGCAAACTAATTAAAACATCCAGGCTTTGACAAATGGCTTCAAACTCATGAAGACATTTGACTTGACATTGTAGATTTTTAAAAATAATTAAAAAGCTATTTCAAATTGTTTTGCCTGTCCACATATGGAACTTATATAGATGACTAATATACTATTTAAAAAAAATAGAGCTCTGGAACTTTTAAAAATTCCCAAAATCATTTTCAAAGGCTGTTGCCATGAAATTAACTGTAGTCTTGTAAATTTTCCTTTCTTATTCATCACTAATTTAGAAATAACATAGGCTCATGTATATTAAATAAATCTTCACTGTCATTTAATTACACAGCACACTTATGCCAGGATGGACAATCCATCTGGTTGCATAATATGTTCTTTGTCTTCCACTGATAAGAAACTCAAAGAAGATTTTTGACTATTGACTATTGCTAGTGATACTTTTAGATGATTATATTAAATATCCATTGAACCTACAGACACCCAAATAAATTATGAAATATTGGATATTTAATATTAATAGACCACATAAAATAGAATAATTAATATTGCCTATTCAAATTATGATAGTTTTATGTACAATGATAGCAGAAATATATTCACATTTCAAGTAATTTCTGAGAAAAAATACATTACATGATTTTGTGTATGTGTGTGTGTGTGTGTGTGTATGTGTGTGTGTGTGTGAGTTTAGAGTAGCCTTACTTGAGCCTTACTTTTCCCCAAGAGTTGAAAGTAAAGGGAACATATTTTTTCCACTTATCGTTGATTTCTTTTTGACTTGGTATCTTCATGCTGCTAATTAAGTCACTCCCACTGCAAGTACAGGTAAAATAAAGCTGATTATCCGAAAACTTTTCACCATTTATTTTTAACTGAATTAATTTCATTACTGAAGACATCACCTATGAGTTGTTTCTCTTGTAGGACTCCCTGTCTTTTCTCAAAACGTTCCACAATACAAAAGGAAGAATGACAACCTAACAAAGAAAACAGGGAATACCAATCTGAATTTATAAAATAGTATAAGAAAAGTTGAAACAGAATTAAAACACACACACACACACACACACACACACACACACACACACACACAAATATTATCTACAAGTAATACTTTGAACATTATTTGTTCCTTCTCACTTTGTAGAGAATAATGAATAATCCAAAATTTACCACTTTATTTCATCATGTGATCAGATAGTCTTCAGTTGTCCTTGGCTTTCGAAGACATGAATTTGCTGTATGGTTCTCTTAAAGTATGATATTATAATATATCATTAAGATTTAATATTTAGGAAAAGCCATCAGCACATGATTGCACTTTAAATAGTGCTATTGTTGAAAATATACAAATCCTGACATAGTACAGAGAGTGCTCATGGGTTTGTGATGTCACATACAGGAAGTAGCTATGGTACATCACTGTAATTCTGACATCTATGGCTTATAGCTTTATTTACACCACATGTTTTATAAGCATGTCCTCCATTCTGTTTGTGCATGTTTTTACATGGGTTCTTATCTCACTCTACCTATTAAAATTGACTTTATAATGACATGTGCCATATGTTTAACATGTTTGCTTCACATTTTTGTTTTGCCGAATCAATTGTATACTGTACCAAGGTTGTTTTAGTAATTGTAGAACTTAAGTTATTATAAAAACAAAAACAACACAATATAATAAATAATATGTGCCAAAATTTACAAGGAAATTTTGACAACTAAAATAAAATGAAGAAATTTAGAAAAAAATAGATATTCAAGACATATGATTTCCTGTCTTTAAATTGAAACTCAGCTGCAAACAATGTTTTTTTTTAAGTGCTGCTTATTAACAAAAATGTGCAATGCTTCAGGAAAGAAGTTCATTAGAGACTACAAGCTGGTCAGTTTGCTGCTTATATGTCTGGATGTTTTGTTCTAAGAACAACAATTTTATTCTTCATAGAAATAATAGATAGATAGATAGATAGATAGATAGATAGATAGATAGATAGATAATGACTAGTGTTAAATATAAAATGTCAACAGTGAAGTCAAACAATAAACTTGGAATTTCTACTATGCTTACAGAATCTACCTTTAGAAAATAATAAGAATGCTTGCAGCTGGTCACCAAAGGCGTTTTAGAGTTTTCCTAACTTTTAAGACACATTAAAATGAATGAGCCATTTAGTATTCCAAGCCCATTTATAATAAAACATAAACTTTTTCATCCTCCTATAGATTGGCATCAAAGATGTCTTTTGAAAACCCAAGTTTCATGGTAGAAAATAACTACACCTTTCTCCCAAGACTTCAGCAGATCACCACACTAGAATACCCAATCTCAAAATAACTAAGCTGCTGTAGATAAAATGGATTTCAATTAACCCGTATTACGGAAGCTTAATAAAAAAAGAAGAAAAAGAATAAGAAAAAGTAAGAATTTCTATCTAGGCTGACTTGAGCAGAAATCAATACTGTAAAAGATTGTAAAAGCAATAAACACCAGTAACACTATTCTCCACTGCATACAACAAAGAAAACAATGAAATAATGAAAAGAATGGTTCAGATAAATGAGACGGACAAAATAATGATATTTGCACTATCTTATCATATAAAAATGGAAGATGGATGATGTAATGGCAGATTTTCAAAAGCTGAAAGCTCAAATGGCAACAATGAATGCTTCTACATTAAATATCGCGGAAAGCTGGAAGTACTGGCTTCTCTTTAATCTGCTAAACAAAGCAACTTGAAGAGCAAGCTGTTCTTTCTGTAGCACATTAGAGTGAAGATGTGATCAAATAAATATTTAGAGGAATATAAAACAGCCCTAGCCATTGTATAGAAATGTGCCAAAGGTGAATGGGCAAATAAAAGTAGTGAAAAGTTTCGGTTTTCACTTGAACTCTTCCCTCTCTATGGTAGTGCCCGAGTACAGCCAATAATTATATCCAGGGGTCAAGAAAACATCATCACTGCACAAAAGCATCTAGAGTTAACACAGCTTGCTCCTGAATCAAACAGGTGATCTGAGGTTTTATTATGGACACAAAAGAAAATCTACAGTGAAATATATTATATAATAACATTAATTTAAAACTCAAAATATGCTGTAATATAGTTTTTTAGTGAGAACATGACCTCAAATGCTTTAAAATGTGCCTGCAATCGCAGGAAGCAGAAGATTTAAAGATATGTATTTTTTTTTCTTCTTCAACTTGTATTTATTTTCTCCAAGAAAGAAAATTGATGAATTAGATATTACTTTTGAAAGCATCAGAGTCAGTGTAATATACACAAAATTATCAATTCATATCAAGAAAGAACCTCTCACTGGACATCTAAAATATTAAATCGTATCCTATTTATCCAGGATCCTTGGAATGTGAATGCTTGTACCTCAATCTGAATGTCCATCTCCCTAAGAAAAGTACGAGAGAGATGCAAAAGAAAAAGAATACATTCAAAGAAAATATGCCAGGGTGCATCAGCTTTCAGGGGTTCTAGTTCCAGAGTCTTACATCATTTGGGCCAATGAATGAAGGGCCATTGCTAGACTGTTTTCTGTTATAGTGCTTACCAAAGCTGAGCTGGGCCCAGCCTCTGCCATCTTAACAATGGGATGCTCTTCTCATGCAAATGCTTCATACTCAGGATTACTGGGTTTAGTACAAAGCACTCCTGTTGGTTGAGTGATTCACAGGTTAAGTTGATGGCTTTCATTAGTTATTCACCTGCTCTGCCTTGATCAGAGATGGTGAGCCTTCTGCCTTTTAATCTTTGCAAAGTACTTGTAGAGTCCTTTAGTAGTTTTCATAGAGCTCAGTTCACCAGTCTCCCTATCTCACTTGATCACCATATTGAAAGCTTTGACTTCCTGGGGGGGGGGGGAAGCTTCCACTTCCCTACAGGTGCCTAGATTGAACTGTCAAGAATTTATAAACTGTGAATAACTACCATGTATTCTAAAAGGTTATTTGATAGTCCGGGAAGGACTGAAACCAACAGATCTCCAAATAGTGAGAACTTTGTGGGAGAACTGTATCAACAGAGTCTGAAACCTGTCTCCTGGAGCCCTCTGGGGGATTCACAATGAAGCCTTCACTTGATGATAATGCTGCAGGTATCTTACATGTAACAGTGAGAATGTTTAGACTCCATAGTTTTGAATATTGATGTCTTTCACTGCTATTAACTGCTTAAGTTCAGTGTACCCTGGAAATTTTTCATGGCATCATCCTTGCCTTTAGGCAAGCAGTGTTCTTCCTTGTGAGCTGTTGCAGCTACTGGGTATGTAAATGGAAAATTGATAAAGTATATTAAACAATTATCATGGCTCAATTTCTTCAATATGGATATTTGAAAATGAATGGGAGAATGAATGAAATGAACATTGTACCCTACTGGTTAGTATCTGTATCACTGAGTGCCATAAACAGTTATATGGAGCTTCGTCAGATTGAAGTCAATGTCTGACAAATAAAATAAAAAAAAAATAGGTTCATAATTTTTGAAACTTGTTTTTGAGACAGCATCACATGTAGCCCCAAATCCAGTCCCCAACATAGTTAAAGATGGCCTTGAACTCTTGGTTCTCTTGTTACTAAATGACTAGTGCTAAGTCTGCAGGGTTTTGCTATTGAACTCGGTTTGAGTGTTGCTAGGAATTGAACCCAGTTATGAAGGCATGCAAGGCCAGCAGTGTACCAACTGAGTTACATCCCCACCCCAATTGTTTTTAACATTTTGACACCTGCCTGGAATATGTGAATAATTTAAATACAATGAGGAAATGGGGAAGTTTAGTTGACAAGAAAACTTAAACAGAAATAAAATAGAAGGAATGGTTGAGAATGGAAACCAATCAATTAATAATAGCGGTAAAGGAAATGATTATAATGAGGGGCGAATATGATAAAAATATAGAGATATAAAAATATCATTATGAAAGTCATTATCATGTATTATTAATACATGCCAATAATGCATTGCAACAAAAACTTTCCTAAAATAGGCTAGGATTGAGAGGGGGATGATAAATTTATCAACAGAAAACTTTATTATCACTAGGCAGTTCTTCCAGAACAACCTTTGAAAAAGAGTGAATATTACTCCTATGAAAATGCCCAAAGCTGTGTGCAAACTGACAGCTTACTTGGAAAACTCATACAGAGACCAGTGGCCTGAGAATAGGCAGTATACTTCTGAGAAAATTGAGCTTCATGAAATCCGGTGAAATTAAAAGAGTAAATTTGAGTGGCAGTTTACAGATAAAATACAGACAATATAAAAGTAAAGTGTCTATTACAGGAATGGACTAGTCAAAACGAACTACCTAGTTACTGGTTAAAATTAATGAATAAAATTAAATAGTTCCCTTTATATTTTTCATATACAAATTCCCAAAATAATGAGCACAGATGTGAAAATATTCAAACTAGAAATAGACCAAAACAAAAACAAAAACAAAAACCAACAAAACGTTTTGTGATATAGGAATGAGAGTTTAGTTTGGCGAATAATTTCCAAAATAGGATCCAAAAACCCTATGCAAAAATGTAAAATAGTGCCGGGCATGGTGGCACACACCTTTAATCCCAGCACTTGGGATGGGAGGCAGAGGCAGGATTTCTGAGTTTGAGGCTAGCCTGGTCTACAAAGTGAGTTCCAGGACAGCCAGGGCTATACAGAGAAACCCTGTCTCGAAAAANAAAAAAAAAAAAAAAAAAAAAAAAAAAAAAAAAAAGTAAAATAGCAATAATCTTAAAACTCAACTGCTTCAAAATCAATTGAAGAAAATAGAAAAACAGATTATAAAATGAATGAACGAATGGAATTCCTTAAATATAACCAAAAAATAGAGTAAAATTTCCATTCATCTGTAGGTCAAATAAAATTAAGATAGATAGATAGATAGATAGATAGATAGATAGATAGATAGACCTATGTATAAATGACAAACAGTTCAACAAAAACAAGACATGATAAATTCTATTGAGTGTGTATAGTGAGTAGATTGTAAACTGATAACACACATTTCTTAAAAACATTTGCAAATGTTTTCTAAAGTTAGCGTGTGATACTTAGGACAAAACTAATCTATCCCATGATAATGCTCATAGGTCCCCTTTTGTGAGCACTCCATAGACTCAGTCATAGTGCCAGCCCTTAGGACCTCCCCTTGAGCTGGATCCCACTTTGTGCCTGTCTCTGAAACTTCTTTTCCTCGGGCTCCTCTTCATTTCCATCCCTGTAATTACTTCAGACAGAAACAATTATGGATCAAAGGTGTGACTGTGATGGGGTGCAACCCCATCCCTCACTTGATGTCCTATCTTCCTGTTGGAGGTGGATTCTATAAGTTCCCTCTCCTACTGTCAGGCATTTCATCAAAGGTCCTCTCTCTCTGTGAGTCCTGGGAGTCTCTCACTTCCCAGGTCTCTGGTGCATTCTGGGGACCCCCCAACCTCCTATTTCTTGAGGTTCCCTGTTTCCATTCTTTCTGCTGGCCCTCAGGGCCTCAATCCTTTTCCCTTACCCAATACCAGATCAGGTTCCCCTCTCCCCCTACTGCTCCCCCTGTTCACTTTCCTTCCCAAGTCCCTCCCTTTCTTCTATCTCCCAGGTGGGATTGAGGCATCCTCACTTGGGCACTTCAGCTTGTTGAGCCTTTTGAATTCTGTGGACTGTATTTTGTGTATTCTGTGTGGTTTTTGTTTGTTTGTTTGTTTTGTTTGTTTTTGGATAATATCCACTTATTAGTTAGTACACACCATGCGCATCCTTTTGGATCTGAGTTACCTCACTCAGAATGATATTTTCTAGTTCCATCCATTTGCCTGCAAAAGTCAGGATGCTCTCATTCTTATTAGCCGAGTAGTATTACCTCCAAAGCACCCAACAAGCAGCTGAAAGAGTCAGATGCAGTTATTTGCACCCAACCAATGGACAGATGCAGCTGACCCCTGTTGTTGAATTAGGGAAGGCTGAGAGAAGCTGAGAAGGGCAACCCTGTAGGAAGACCAGCAGTCTTAATTAATCTGTATCCACGAGATCTCTCAAACACTGGATCACCAAACAGACAGCATACACCAGCTGATATGAGGCTCCCAACACACATACAGTAGAGGACTTCCAGGTCTCTGCTCAATCAGAGATGATGCACCTAACCCTCAAGAGACTGGAGGCCCCAGGGAGTTTGGAGGTCAGGTGGGGTGGGGATTGGGGCATCACATGGAGGCAGGAGGGTGGGGAGGTGGTATGGGACATAGAGCAGTAGGAGAGTGCATGGGGAGGGGAGGGAATGGAATAGGGAGTGTAAAAAATGAATTACAAATAAAATTTTAAAATATGCTTATATTTGTACAAACACTTGTTAAAAAATTTAAAATTTTCTACTGTTTTGATATAAGAAAAACTATCTATAAATAATAAAATTAAGATCAGTGCCCCAGACTAAACTTGTATGGTGATATAATAGACCATTTAATATTAAAACTGGATAAATTATATGTAATGTTGTAGTCCTATAACTGGGCATGTGTTCATGGTGTTTGTGCTATTACAATTCCAACTTTGTAATTTAAAATGTTATAGACAAGAGGGAGCCAGCACAGATGATATCTTACCTCACTAGGTGGTATAAACAATATTTTTATTCAATTATTTAAATGGATAAATGCACAGCCACACAGTGCAGTGAATACTGAACATGATGCCATATTTGTATATAGTCCTGTATATTGATTAGAATATATTGTATATTTATACATGTATCAAACAGAATTTTTTCTTTTTTCTTTTTTTTTTTTTTGTTTTTTTGTTTTTTTTTTGTTTGTTTGTTTGTTTGTTTTTTGAGACATGGTTTCTCTGTGTAGTCCTGACTGTCCTGTAACTCACTCAGTAGACCAGGCTGGTCTCAAACTCAGAAAGGTGCCAGCCTCTGCTTCCCAAGAGCTGGGATTAAAGGCGTCCACCACCACTGATGGCTTTCAAATAGAATTTTAAAGAATAAATAAATATAATGAACATGATTTTATAATTCCAGAAAACTACTTTTTTTTTTCAAAATTATCATTGAAATATTCACGAATGCTAACAAATATTGAAAAGCCCTGTCACTTTAATTAATTTACCTACATATTTAATACAAATTTGGATGCTGTAAGAAAGTTGCACTCATAGCAACTCAACTGAAAACTCACTGCAGAAGCCCTGATCCAGATATGAAAGTACACCAAATCTATACACAAGCTAGAGAGCCAGCCTAGATGCTGTCTTAACTCACCATATGGATGAAACAGTGTTCCTCATTCACTGACATTGACTGGGTCTCACACCATGGTCAAGGCTGAACACACTGACATATTTGTACACAGTCCTATTGGATGCTCAATAAGGTTTGATTCTGTAGTTTCCTGGGGGAGACACTAGCTCATACTGGCTTTACCTGAGCTGCTTTAATGCAGTTTCTCCTCTCTCCTCTACAAAACTGTGCTACTCTAAATACATCCACATTTGTTTCTGAGTTGAGTTCATCCACAGTGAGGAATGGGGAGACACGACTTAACTGGATATTGTATAATCCCTGAGGTTTTCTTGTACTTAGTCCACATCTCAGTATGCATACTCATTACTAATTCTTCCTCAATTAATTTAGATTTTTCTTTTGTTTTTACCTTTATTCCAATTACTCTTTTCTTAATGACTTTCCTTATGATAAGTATTAGATGATAAATTTATTGAAATGTTGAAGCAGAATACCTTGGAAAACAAATTGAATACTGTATAAAAATACAATGAAAATTAATAAATTTTTTATAATGCTGTAAAACTAGATATGCATATAAAAGTAATAAAAATAGGAGTGAAGTATGATAGATCTTGGGAAGCTATAGCCTCAAGATACATCTCTAGTTCCTTTCATTTCTAATCAATTTCTTTAAAACACTGATAACAAATCATAAATTTATAATATACAAACAATCCAAACTGATTGAAAGTCAAAAAACATCTTTTTAAAGAAAATACCAGTCCTATTATAACAAATAATGATGACTAAAAGGAGGGTACCAGGCATAAAATAAATACCACATTTTTAACACTTTGGGCTAATCACGTGGATAGGCATACAAAAAAGGCATAATATAGTTTTAATATTGATTGATGATAAAGACTAGATACGAGTGTCTTCAGTAATTTCTCTATCTACCATCAAATAGTAAAAGGTAGACTGAAAAGTATTTACAGAGGGCGAGACAATAATACTTAATATTGAAAGATATGGTGAAAACAGAAGGCACTGAACCAAATATGAATCAAGATAGCAGTCTCACTGAGAATTGGTTTTTATTTATTCACAAAGCATAAGTTGCAATACCATTCCCTGTAGCTACTACAGAGCAATGTTGCTGGTACCAAGAATGCTCCATTCATTTTTGGGCATCTTTGAGAGGCTTTCATGAAGGCTTCATTCTCGGCTGGGCTGCCTTTCTTTTGATCTTGGACATGTTCATTCTTATTCTTCAAGATTCAACTTCTGTGCAACCATTCAGCATCATGCATCCTTGAGGCTACTTTAAAATACTAACTATATGCTCATCAATTAACCCTTACAAACTTTTTTAGAATAAAATATTTATGAATATATATTATTTGCTACCTTGTCTTTTTCCCTCAAGATTTCAGTGTACCTCAGCAGGAAAGTGAAGAACCTGAAGGGATTTGTCCTAAACAACGCCCATGAGACTCAGAAGCCAATACTTGACAATGGTATAAAGCCTCCTAATCTATCCACCCATACATCAATCAGTCAGTGTCTTCCATGTTAAAGGGAAACTGAAGTAGGGCTGATGTCATGAAAAACAAAGGACAAGTCACAGCAAAAGGCAAGTCTGCAGAAACTCAGATTAGCTAGGTTCTCTGCAAGAACTCTCAGACTGGGGGTCTAAGAACAGGGTCTTTAGATCACTACTTACTGAACAGACCATTCAAGGCACTGCACTCAAATGACCAACGATAACGTAAATATTAGGTTCTAATATATAGCAAAGGGGAAAGTGATAGGAAGAGAAGCTCAGAAAATTCCACTTGTAAAATACATTAATTGTAGATACAGGTTTAGGTAGATGCCAGGCCTCTAGGACACAGAAGAAACAGAAGATAAACAAATATAAACTATATAAATATAAACTATGATATAGACACGGGAAATATTATTTCCAGCTAGGACTTTCATGAAGCACGATATTCCTTTTTCCTCTGCTTTCTTGGAGCTAAATATAGCAAACCAAAAATTTCTTAGAAAAATATCTTAGTTACTTATTTGCTTCGAGGCTATGAATTTTTAGGGCATGTTGAAGTAAGAAATGTGCCTTGGCAGTACATGTCCCCCACTGATTTCCTGGAAACTGTGTCATGAAATAGAAAACCACAGAGTACACTGTTTTACCCATATGCAGGATATCATAATTAAAAATTGAATTTTGTCTCAAAAGTTTAGAATCAACCTTATAAGAAACAACAACAGAAATCAGGTCATTACAACTAAAATTTACACTCATAAAACATTACCACTAAAAGTAACATTATTAAATTTTGGTTACCAAAGATTGCTGACAAATCCTGAAAATATTTACAATATTACAATATGTTACAAGGTATGTAACATTAGCTGCTACTGCCAGCGCAACATAGTTGCTGTTCAGAAACTAAATCACATTTCTAAGAAGAATGATGATTACTCACCTTGTAAAATGACACAAATTTCATTTGGAATTTAGAAGGGCTCTGATAGAAAATGGCATCCTCATTGACATTGTCTTTAGATTCCACTTTAAGAAAATAAAAATGCACTGCTCCCCTGCCCACCCACTCCCACTTCTTGGCCCTGGCTTTCACCTGTGCTGGGTCATATAAAGTTTACAAGACCAAGGGGCCTCTCTTCCCAATGATGGCCAACAAGACCATCTTCTGCTACATATGCAGCTAGAGACACGAGCTCAGGGGGTACTGGTTAGTTCTTACTGTGAACTAAAGGATAACGATTACTTCAGTCTGTCAACACCTTCTCCATCCTTGCCCTACAGAAAGAGCATCTGAACTAAATAAGACAAAAAAACTATCATCAAAGGCAAGGGAAAGTTCATGAGTATTCATTTCAGATGAACTGCATTATTAAAATATAGACTACGTGGATCGCATTTTCATAATGTGGAATGGTGTACACTTATTTAATAAGTATAGTAATGTATTTTGTAATAATAGAAAATAAGAATAAAAGTATACTTCTGCATAAATTACTGTAGCCAGGATGAATGTACACACATAAATATATAAATAGAAGCTCTGAATCATAGGAGTAAAAGATGAAGATGAAGAAGACAAGACAGAAACAATGAAAGAAACAATGCCTGGGGCAATGAGATTAATCAAACATTATTTTTTAAAAAGCCCATCTTCATAAAATAAGATGAACAAAAGGTCTAAATAAAGACAATAGAAATCAATTTTTCTAGTAACATTGAGTGGTTTTCTAGGACAGGGCTAGTAATGGTTGAAATTTATAATAGATATTATTATTGACATAAAGAACTCAAGAGAAAATATTTTGGCATAGAAATAAGTGTATTAAACGGAAAGATCACATGTTATTATGTGGATTTAAAACTGTAGTCTCTCAGATGGCAGGGCAGCTCAGTGGACAAAGGCTTCTGCCACCAAGTCTGATGCTGTAAGTTTGATCTCCAGGAACCACATAATATACAAAGAAAATCTACCCCTACCACTGGACTTTTGGCCTCCACACACATGTGGAGGGACATGTATACACACAGAGAGGGAAACAAATAAAAAATAATCAATAAACTTTCTCATCTCACTTAGGAGAAAAATCTAGTATTTATATTTAATTCAGTATTAATCTAAATTTATGTTTTTTTTTATTTTGAAGAGATGTTTTATCATTGATACAAATCTACGGTTTAATCTTGATGGAGTTAACATTTGTGTATTGTTTTATACTTGGGAGCAGCTATTAAAATTTTCTTGATTAGCCTTTACATTACTTTTGGGAAATTATAAAAATTAATCTATTTCAAAAACTAGCAGAATTTGTGGAAAAATAAAATGAGACTTCAGTACTTAGATTCAGCTTCAATGCTAAACGTTTACTTGGTATTTCGATATTTTGATTTCCAGCATTATTTACCTAGAATTATGAAAAATTTGCAAACCAATAGTCACCATTGGCAAAGAATACACACAAATTAATTTGTACTTAGAACAACAATTTAGACAACAAATTGGTCTGGAATATATCAATTATGATAAAATGGCATATAATAGGAGAGCATATGATTGCCACAGTTAGTTGGTATAAGTAATACTACCCTTCATGACTGACAGTGTCCAATATATGCCAGAGAAACACTACACACTGGAATTGTGCTGCAATTCTGCTGGAGAAATGAGGATTATACATTTTTTTTAGAGTTAATATATTCCAAGCCTGACCCTATTAGGATTTTGCTTAACAGGGATTATTTTTGTGAGTTTTTCCTCTATCCTCTTTACCATATCAATCCCATTTTTGCTTATTATGCATACGAGCAGAGAATGTAGCCTTCTTGGTGAGCTTCTTGTTTGTAAGTACTACAGAACTCTGAAGAGTGTCTCCAACTGTGGAAAACTATTATTTCATATGCCCCCCAGGCATTTATGCACTCTATAATGCTATCAGCAAGCCCCATCTGGAAGAAATATCTTGCACATTCTGCTACTTGAGGAACAGGGCTATAGTAGAGATTCTGAGGATATGGCGAGATCTGTCTCAATAGCTCCATCAAGACCTGTTTGTTACCCATGGGTTCAGGGATGTGTGGACACAAAGAGGCTTTTCTACTTTCCAGGGACAAAGGTTGCTGTGTCACATGTCAGCTAGATTTTCTAAAATAAAAATAAAGAAATTGGGCCACTATTGTTTCATAAAGAATATGAAGAATATAAAATATGCATGAATTTGAAAGGAGATACATTGAATAAATGGACAGTGCTACTCCCAGAATCTGTAGGTTTTTAAATTAAATTTCAGTGCCAGGTGCAAAACACCACCCTATTAGTTGTTGATCAGGGAGCTCCCAGAAGCTCCTCTATTTCAGAAGTCATTACACTCATTGGATATACAGCCCTGAAATCAAGCTAGAATGGAGATAGAAGCTGCTTAAAGGAAAATATCATCAAAGATATCACTCATCTGTGAACCATGCAAGCTATAAGATTAACCTACTAAGCAAAATGTACCCAATAATGAAATAGTAGTACAACTGAATGGGAAATAACCAACAGTTTTCTGATTAAATTTGAGTTCTACTCTACAGGAGGAAATGCATGAATGTTACCTTAGCTATAGTCAAAGTCAAGAGTGTGTGTGGGGGGAGTCACAGGTTGTAAAGGGGATTGTATTGCCCATCTCCACCTGTTTTTAAATGGATATGTAGCTAAATTTCTGCCACAGTACTTAAGTTTATGCCCATAGATTAGTGTTGCTCTCATCTTAGGACAGGTAAGTTTTTTTCTACAGTGAGTGATGGTTCATATGGAGAATCATTACTGGTTAAAGGTAGAATAAGTGATTGTTGAGTTCTTAGCCTTAAACATGACATCTACATCACCTCCATCCAAAGTCCAATCAACAATGCAGGAGAAAAGTAGACAAAGTATAAAAGCTGAAGATGAGAATGAACACTAAGAAGCACTATGCTCTGCGTATGGCACAACAATTGCAGTCACGAACCCATGACTATTCGCAAAAGCCATAGACAAACTAGTAGGAAGAGTGGGATCAGTGGAGGCAGTGGAAGAAGGAGAACTGGGTGGTAGAAGAAGACTGTGATATTTTGTGTGCACACGTGTGTCGTGTGTGTGTGTGTGTGTGTGTGTGTGTGTGTATGGGTGTGTGTGTACCTGCAAAATTTGAAAAAGAAAATAGTTACCTTTATATTACTTGGATAGTAAATATAGGCATGCTAATTATATCACAAGTTCAACCATGTTTTATGAACATATTTCTTAAGACATTGTGGATTGAGCACATACTGTCATGTGGTAAAGAAAGATTAAATAATAATGATGATGATAATAACAATGATAAAATAACATATTAGAGACATCCTCTAGACATTAAGTATAATTTTGAAATCATGTAGATAGTTTTGAAATGCCAGTTATCATGTTCATCTAGATCTAAACAAACAAATGGGCTTACTCACAGAGGGACTTGAAATCTCCATCTAAGAACTGATAAAACTTTCCTAAACTATTGGAATAACTATAAAAACATTATTCAATACGCCAAAGAGCCACTTTGTGCTTTCCTTTTAATAGTAGGAATTGATGGCAAGTGGTAGATTGAAATAGTGTGACATTCACATTTGCTTTCCGTCATTCTGTTTAATCACATTCTCACATCAGCCTGGGTGAAGAGGACTTTGCAGATTCAGAATTGCCCTTAGAATGGCTTCTTGCTCCTTCTTAGTATAATTTCCATTCCATCAATACTATTAAATTTATACTCATCTTTATTATTAATAGGATAAAACTGATAATATAAGAAACTTTCCAGAGGCCAAAACATAATGAATACAAACACAAAACCTGAATGCTGTTGTCTGACTCCAGTTTCATCTAGATCCCAGTTCTGTAATTCTAGCCACAAACCTCTCCAAGCTCTTTTACTCAGAACATAGTTCAGACAAATCCCATCCTTACAAATTAAACATGGATATAGAAAATCTGGTTCATTTACACAATGGAATACTTACTATTCAGTTATTAAAAATGAGGACATCATGAATTTTGCAGGCAAATGTCTGGAACTAGAAAATATCATCCTGAGTGATGCAACCCGGACAAAATTGGACCTGCATTGTATGTAATCACTTATAAGTGTGTATGAGCCAAAAAATACAGAATACCAGAGATACAGCCCATAGACCATAAGAAGTTTAACAAGATGGAAGGCCCAAGTGAGGATGCTTCAATCCCACTTAGAAAGGGGGAAGAAAGAAATCACAGGAGGCAGAGGGGGGAAAGGAGGGAGGGATGGATATCAGTGGGAGTGGTGGGGGAGGAAAGGGAGGGAAAGAGGAAACAGGATCAGATATGGGGGCGGGGAACAGGAGAGAAGCCCCAAGAGCCAGGAGAATGAATGTAAATAAGCAGCCTCTTGGGATGGGGGGCTGGAAGCTCTAGAAAGTAACAGAGACTTGAGAGGTAAGAGATGCTCGGTACTCAGTGGGCATGACCTTAGCCAAAATGTCCAACATTGGGGAGAGGGAACTTAAAGAGTTCACCTCCAGTAGATATACAGAGCCTCAAGTGGAGGGACTGGGTTACTAACCCAAGTCAAAATTTTTGACCCAGAATCGGTTCTGTCTAAAAGTATTACAGGGACAAAAATGGAGAAGATACTGAAGGAAAGGAGGTCCAATGGGTGGTCCAACTTAGCATCAATCTCATGGTGAGGAGGAACACCAAGACCTGACATTATTATTGATGCTATGGTGTGCTTACAGATGGGAGCCTGGCATGGCTATCCTCTGAGAGGCTCAAACAGCAGCTGACTGAGACAGATTCAGATACATCCAACCACTAAATTGAAGTCAGGAACCCCTATGGTTGAAGAAGGGGAAGGGTTGAAGAAGCTGAAGGGGAGGGTGACCCCATAGGAAGACTAGCAGTCTCAACTCACCAGGACCCCAGGGAGCTCCCAGAGACTGAGCCATCAACACAGAGCAGGCAAGGACTGGTTTGAGGCCCCTGCCACATATAGGTCTGCCTTGTATGGCTTCAGTGGGAGAAGATGCCCTTAATCCTTGAGAGAGTTGAGGCCCCATGGACAGGAAGTGGTCTGATGAGGGGCTCTTGAAGGCAAGGGGGAGGAGGAATGGGATGAGGGCCTGTAGGAGGGGTGCTGGAAGGGGAGGCGCAAGAACTGGAATGTAAATAAATACAATAATTTTTAAAAAATATACAATTTATGTACTCAAAGGCCATGTAACTTTACCCTAACTCCATGTTAGTTCACATGCAACCATTCTCACTGAAATCCTCCTAAATAATTATCAGGCTTTCAGATTATAGCTCACACAATTTCATGCTGAAACACTTATATAACAGGCTGCGTTGGTGATCTCCTGGTCTGAGACCTATGGAGAGTCAATAATTGTATCTTACTCACATTTCTTATGCTGCCCACCACAGGCCATTATACCTAGTTGTGGGATCAAGTAAGACCAACAAATCGCATTTTATCATTTTGTAAGGACTGCTATCCCATAGCAAACTTGACATCCCTCCTATTTTTCACAACCAAAATTCTACTTGATATTTTTCTCAAAAGAGATTGCATGGTTTAACTTTTCTCACACTTTTCCTATTGTACACAGCACCACTAAATTCTCCTACTATAACTTTGCCAAGCTTCTAAGGTTCAAATTTACTGTTATCCCATCAAAAGAAAAAAAACAAAACAAAACAAAACAAAAAAAAACTCTTGTGCCTCTTCAGTAGTCTCTGCACTTTACAAAGGTATATTTGCCAAATGAAATTGGTGACCCTGAAATGATTAAAAACACGCTAAAACAATAATGTTGCTACTTGTTTAATTGCCAGTCAAAGCACAAAATCCTGCCACAGTAAACGTGCGTTTGATGTTAACTTGGCTCCACTTGAATTCCTAGCATAATACACTTCAAGGCTGTATACTATTATGATAGCATAAGAATTTTCCCTCCCTCATTAGGTCCCCCTCTAGTTTGCACTGGCATGTGTTCTATGAGGAACTATAATCCATTATTAGCATGCTTATAAATCCAAAGACACAGAGGAGGTTGGTCAATGTTAATAAGTGACATTGTCCAATATAAGCAACAGAAATAGCACACACATGCTGAGACTCTGCCAGAGAAGCAGAGCTTATTCATTTAACTTAATGTATTCAGTGCATGACACTGTTTGGATATTTTGCTAAAATTAGATAAGTTTTTATTTTTTCTATTCTGTCTCCTTTCCGATATACATCTCATTTATATGCATGGAAGCACAGAAGAAAACAAGTCACGGTGAAAACTGAAATACTCATTTAGCACTAACTGCGGTACAGCACTTTCAATGCCAGGACTGGAGTGTGGCAGCCATAATTAACAGGAAATCTAACCAAGAGACTTCATTATCCTGTGTCCAGTGCCAAGACATACCTGTGGTAGATAGAATTATACCAGATTCTATTCACTTAATGCCTTGGAACACTGACTGTACCAACCTCATCTTAATTCTCATTCCGCCATCTCCCAAAACTTTATGGTTCCAAATGCTGTGTAGTTTCTAGTGCTGCTCTGCCTGTATAGGAAAGAGTGTCTTGCGATGAAAGTCTTCACTATGTTAATTAACTGAGTCCACAGATATGCAAATTCATCACAAACCCTGTGTATAATCTGAGTACTTTAGCTAGTTATTGAGAAAGAGTATCTTGCAATAAGCTAGTGAATTCATATTTTTAGTATTAAACTCTAATTTCCAGAGCCTATTCTCAAAGCACTGAATGCATTCCATAAGCTAAGAGTAGGGCAGGCCATCACAGGAAACATGAGTCACCCTCAAAGCCTATGGAGAAGCTGGCCAACTTCCCGCTTTTATGCCAATAAGATTCTTGTATTAGTTTCTACAAATTCTTCATGTTTATGCCTTTATTGTTCATACCAAGACACAGAATGAAAAACAAAGACAAGCTCTCCTAAAATGAAATAATTTACAATCCTGCCCTTTACTTTCTGTCCTATTTAGTGATGAACAAATAACAAACTGGCCTGATCAATATATTTGCTAAGCAATGAAAATGGTGTCTTACATTAAAAACTCAGAATGATCTTACACAATTTTAATGATCATTGTATGATTTACATTTGGCAAGATAATTTGCACAGTACATCTAGCTAAACACTGGACTTTAGTAATATAGTTCATTTAATTTATAAAATTTTATTTTGTTCCATCTTCTATAAGTTAAAAAGTGGGAAAAGAAAACATAGAGAAGCCACTATAATACCGCACAATAATAACATGAGCAACACCATCTGAGTGGCCAGAAATTAGAGATGAACACTTAAAACATGAATTGTTTTCCATGTCAAATATCTATAAAACATGCAGCAAATATTCTACCAAAGCAAACAATTGTAGCAAAGATCTGTATGGCGTAATAATGTATAAAAATAGTAATGGGATATTTTTAGATTTTTACTTTTGCTTTATTCAAGGTTCCATTCTCTTACATTACCTCAGTGTTTATCCACATCATTACATGAAAAAGAATTCATTTTAGTGATTCTCAAATGCTGGTGTATAGCATAACAAAAAATAGATACTACACATGTTCACAAAAACACAAGTATCTGAAACAAAGCAATTTCATAATTAGGTGGAGGAATTTTTTTCCTAATTAGAGTATCTGATGTGGATCTTCTATTCCTGTTTCCTAATTTCATGAGGGGATTTACTTCTTAATCATAAAAATTCACTGCCTTCACTCTGTTCCTTCACTTAGATTTTACTGTTCTAGAGAAAGCCAATCCCCCGTGTGGTGAGGTCCAGAAAATGTACCAAACACATGTTGCTCTTTCTTTCTTTCTTTCTTTCTTTCTTTCTTTCTTTCTTTCTTTCTTTCTTTCTTTCTTTCTTTCTTTCTTTCTTTCTTTCTTTCTTTTTTTCTCTCAGTTGAGATCTGTCTGTGCTGACGATGGAGATGGGTTCAAACTTGTTTTATCCATTTTTGTGTGGTGAAGACCTGATAATGTCCACATGTGCCAGAGCTGGGTAGACATACTAATTTATAGATGAAGTTGATTGTATCTGCATGCATAATGCCTGCCTTCCCATGCAGACTCTTCCAGCAATAAAACCATGACTTTGATCTCCATCTGCCTGACACCTGTGTCTCTCTCAGAAGTTTCTGAATACTAATAGAAATCTATTTGATTTTCTGAGTGGTGATGAGGTGAAGGTAGAGATCTGCATACATTTTGGACTTTAAGTCTCATATTCATTCACCCCCTGAGCACAAAGGGAAGCTCTGCAGTGTGTAAACAGAACCTCATAGTTTAGGAAACAACATTAAGCACACACTATGCCAAGGATACAGTGGTAGAGAGACCAGGAGGGAAAAACATGTGTGTTTCTTTCACAGATTTGAAAATGTAAGAAAAAACATTTTTATAGAATGGTCATAAGAACTACAAAAACAACAACCAGAGAAAGTAATACGCAGATTTTCCACCACTTTCCATAAATAAAAAGCAGTAGTTTTTATAGTTGAACCTGGTGAATAACTTTTGGCTGCTATATAAAGATAAGCCAAGTCTGCATTCAGAGCTGGCTGTTGTGGGAGGAGTAAGCTTTCAACAATGAAGCAGGCCTTGAAAGGACTTACACTGTAGTAGATGGCCCTAAACCCATGTTATATGGTCAGTACTGAGTATCTCTGTGAGTTTAAAATGAAAATAAAATCACATGAGCTTGGAAGTGGAATATAATGGGGGATATGGAGAAAAACTGGGACAATAAAATGAGGACAGACTTGGTGAAAACATGCTGTACAGCATAAATTTTTCAATAAAAATAAAATTGATTAAATTATTTTTTAAATAACACAAATTCTATCCTTTTACCACTACACAAGGGATTGTGTGAGTGTTGAAATTTTGCTGTATTAATAAATATGCATTTAATAATTTTTAAAATAACAAGTATTACAGATGGAAATTTATATTTGTAATAGGACTTGATGGTGAGAAAATATTCTCCCAGACTGACTGGGTCTTGTCAGTTCTAGTGAAGCTTTTTACAACGAATGGAAAAGGTCAGTTCTTTTCCCCCTCCATTAAGAGAAAAAAACATCATCTGTCCTATTATGATACAGTTCAGTTTTGATAGTTCTTCATAATAGCAATACTTTTCTTATATGTTCTCTAATGTACATTAAAAATATTAGCTTCAATTTTCTACTAGTATAATTCAGGGCACATTATTTCCAGCTGCAGATGTACTCAATGTCCCAAATAATTCTAAAAATTTGAAAATAGAGCTTTTATACAATCCTTGTTATGTTTTCAAATAGCCAACAAAGACAGAAACATAACACCATGATAGTTTGAAAGATTACAAATACTACAACACTATCAAGGAAAAAGACTCATTTCCCAAAATGCTCTTAGTGTTAATTGGCTTTCTAGGTAGTTAGGCAATTTAAAAGGAAAATGCATACTCAATCAAAGATTATGTAAAGTCAGGCAGTAAAGATAAGCAGATGGAAGAATTGTTTGTCAACAGGAGAAAGACAAAAGTCAGTTACTGAGCATGAACTGCAGCAGGAGAATTAGGTTATCTAAGCTTCCTGGTTACCTACAGTCTCATGACCACTGCTGTATCCTGACAGTTACTGCATTCCAGTGTATGTACACTGAGAACATTACTCTGGGTTATTGTAGTGACTCAGTTCCAGCACTGAACAATAAATAAGACGTATGATAATTTCCCATAAAAGTAGTAAGAAATTGTTAGATTCATCAAATTATATTTCATCTTGTAACTCTCACGTTAAAGTTGACCAAAAGGAAGCATCCATGAAGAAGCAACATTGGAACTTAAGATTGCAAAAGACTGAAATAAAAAAATATAATAGAAGGTACTCATGTGACATGAAAGAATTAGGGAAGGAGTAATAAAGACGTTAAAGGTGTAAGGAGAGATGGGGTAAGGTGTGGGAGGAATGGGGAATTTTCTAAAATTAAGGATGTGCACAGAAGCCTTCTGAAAAATACTAATTAGTAAAACTAACTAAAGCATAATTTAACTGAGTAAAAGGAGTTTAGACAGAGTGGTCCACATGGGCAAACAAGACTGGATTCCTAAATGAAAATCTCAGTCCCAAGCCCAAGTGACTTCTGGGCTTATTATTGACTTCTGTGGCCATAGCAGCACCCAATTAATCGCTGTTGCTCTTGGTTGCTACCTAGAATAGGTTAAGACCCTACTACGCAAGACATCAAAAATTTTGATTTCTGGACATAGAGAAAACAAACTTGAACGTATCAGGAAGCATTCTCCACATGTTGGCTAGCTTTCTTAGTGCTAGAAAGTGCCAGGTAAGATGGTGAGAGAGAAAACACATCATTTGTCTTTTCAATAGTTTGAGCATACATTCTAAATTAATTGTCTTCCAGGCAAGATGTTTCAGGCAAGATGTACCCACTGGTACAATAGTAGCAAGACCCTTTCAGTATTTAATAACAACCTTCTTCACCAGAAGTAAGGCCTGCTCCACAGGACTGAATTCAAAACTGGTACTGTAAACAAGGCCAAAACATCTGACTAGGGTAAAAATAAGTTGTAAGGAAATAAAGCTATTGATGTTGTTTGGTTATATAGTCCTATTGTAAAACCTCATTCTAAATATTTATGTTTATAGCTACAGATTTTTGTTGCATGTGACCTTAGAAGTGTTTCTTATTGTGGAACTTGGTGGCTGATTCATAAGCTTGTAATTTTTCACAACACTGAGAATATGTAGTTTTGGTATTCACCCCTTGATGAAACATCTAAGTTAACACCCCACACCCCCAGAACTAAGATGCAGGAAATATCAAGGAAGGGCAGGTGGAATAATGTAAAAGCCAGAGTATGGGAAGAAACGTTATAAAAGGCTGGCCTCCAAACATGCTAGGGATGTTACAAATGTAAACTCACAGCACCTGTCCAAGACAACCACAAGATCAGGTGAGTTAAAACTTAACAACATGGAGGAGGAAGGAGCTTGTCATGCCTCTCCCCATATGAGGAGCTACTGGAAAGTAATGGCTGCTAAGGCAAAAGAGAGTAAGGAGCCCATGTAGATAGCCCATGTCCCAATGAATGAATCTATACAAATGTGCACATAGGCAGCATTAATTACACATAGTAGATTATAAGAACAAAGCAATGACTTTGGAAGAGATGTGAGAGATATATTGGGGGAGGCTTAGATATTTGAAGGCAAGGTATAGGGCAAGGATTGGACTAAGATACATTTTATGAAGTATTTAAAGAAAGATATTTTTAAAGAAACTACTGAGAAAGAAAGTACTCAATGATAATATTTGAGTACTAAATTAAAGATTCTAAGAAATCTAAGTGAAAATATCTTACTATAAATTCAACATTTAAAAAGTACTTTTTAAACCTAAAAATATAATTAAATTCTTTTCTTATTATGCTTCCCTTACTCCAAACCTGCCCATGCATTCCCTACCTTTAACTCTTCTCTCAAAATCATAGCTTTCTTATTTCTTTTAGTTAGTACTATTACCCATTGATGTAGTGTTAGATAGTGAGGATATATATATATATATATATATATATATATATATATATGTGTGTGTGTGTATATTTGTGTGTATATATATTTATATACACACACATCTATATATGTATATGCACACATATACACACATATATGTACGAGTATATATGTGTATGAAATATATATATATATCGATAAATAAGTATGTGTAATATATACATATACAACCCACTTGGTATTTGATATCCAATTAGAAGACAAATCCAATAGGGAGGACTTTTTCTTTTGTTCTTAGCACTCCATTTTTACCTATAATTCTTTGTCTATGGGTAAGGTTATATGAGATATCCTCATTATATAATAGAATACTTATTGATCTTGTACTTCTTCAAGTGTTATTTAGGAAGTACCAAAGGATGCTATAAGAGCTTATAATGGATGGCAGAGAATCAAACTAGTAATTCTATCCAGCTACAATGCCATTGAACCACAACACAGACAAAAAGGTCAAAAGGAGTTGTTCATATCCTAGTGGAAACCAATAGCTATTTAAAGAGATTTGAGGCCCATTTAGCTTAAGAAAAATCATGCCTAGCACTAAAAACCCAGCCAAGCACCCAGGGATTATGAGGTCACAAATCCTGAGGAGAACATACTAATGTCACAGTACTAAACAAGCGTAATTCCTAAGTATAATCTAAATATCTAAAGCTATACCTATAGATGGGTGTAGTTCTTAACATCTTAGCAAAAAACAAAAACAAACAAAAAAATCTCTTTGCAACAGGAGACTAATACAGAAAACTACAACCTGTCAAAATACAGAGCACAAGTGACCAAGGGGTCCCCAGTCCTAAATCGTACACAGATGACACAATTCCTGAACCTTAGGTATCCAGGAAATTGATGAAGAGGGGACAGAGAGACTGTAAGAACCAGAAGAACAAGAAATCTGCAATGAGACTGTGGCTCTTAGAAATAACAGGAAAACTTCACCTATCATATTGAAATAACAAGTTCAACATTTTTTTGTGCTTGATAGCAATCACTTTATTTTTCAAAAGCACCTATTGCCTGTCACATAATAGCTAAGAGTATGGGATCTTTCTTCTCCAGACGGGAGCAGAGGAAGAGGGGAACTTGATCTGTTACTGGGTGAGGGAGAAGGGCTGAATCCCTGAGGGAAGAACGGAAACAGGCAACCTCTGCAGGAAGAAGCTTAGGGGAACCCTCCAGAATGTATCAGAGCCCTGGGAGATAAAAGACTCTCAGGACTGAAAGGGAGAGACCTTAGAAGACAGGGCATCCAGTGAGGGAGGGGTTGCCATTCCACAGTCACGTCTCTGAGTCATAATTGTTCCTGTATGAAAGAACTGCAGGGATGGACATGGGAAGGCCTGCCACTATTACTAAGGCTCACAAAAAGGGATCTATCATGACTGCCCTCCTAAAGACCCAAGAAGCAGCTGAAAGAGTCCCATGCAGATATTTGCACCCAACCAATGGACAG
>NC_034591.1:35687341-35744513 GCF_900095145.1 Mus pahari | reverse complement strand
CTCTCTCTCTCTCTCTCTCTCTCTCTCTCTCTCTCTCTCGGTGGACTTACCACATATAAGACAAAGTCGGTCAGTGAGAAAGGAAGCAAGTAAGACTTCACTTTCTCACATATATTGGAACAAGAGCAGACAGACACTCCAAGGCACATTTACTTCCCCAGCCTTTTCCAGCTCACATTTTTCCAGTCTCCAGGCAACATTCACATAAAGGATGTGTTATTATTTTTCTTAGAAAAGAATTTTCCCCACCCTTGTTTTTCTGTCTAATTTTATTCCTATTTTTAATTTATGCCATCTTGTATTTTATGTATCCCAAGTTCTTTTATGATCATTCTAGAATGAGTCAAAGCCCAAACAAAAACATTTAGAAGAAAAGAGTCAAGATGCACCAGGACACATTTGAAGTTCAAATTTTAAATGTCAAAGCCTTCTATTCCACAGCCTGTTCATCACCCTTGAGTTAAAATACCTAGACTACAAAGCTACTTTAACAGATAAGACTTGGCATTTCAACAGGTCTTTAACTCTCTGAAGGCTCAGGTTGATCTCCCATGGAAATGAAATCAACCATAGCAAAATATTCTGTTTATATATTACTCAGTAAATACCATGAAGATGTTTGACAAAACATTTTCTTCCTTTACAAATTATATTCATTATATTAAAATTAATATCAGAGCAAATGTTAGTCAACCACATGATAAGCCTTGCTGGCAATGACAATAATCTGTGGTGGTTTGAATGGGAGACATCTCTTCTAGGCTCAGGCACCTGAACATTTGACCCACAGCTGGTGCTGGTGTTGGGGAGGGAGTTGCCCACTTGATGGAAGAAGAATGTCATGCAAAAGCTTTTAGATTAGCTTTTAGCATAGCTTCGCCTTACCTTCAGTTTCCCTCTCTGCTTTGTGCTTGTGAGGAGGTGAGTTTTTGTTTCAGTTCCTATTGCCATTTCTGCACTTGGCTGCTAAGTCTCCCTTCTTATCATTTTGGAACCATTGGGGCTAAATAAACTTTTCCTTCTGTAAGCTGATTCTGTTATGATGTTTTATCACAGCAAAAGAAAAGTAACTAATACAGGATGTAAAACCAGAATGTGGAAAAATCAATTGCTATGGTAAGACAGACAATTTAAAATAGTTATTAAGCTATGAAAATTATTCCCCATTAAAGCTGCTAAAGCAAAAGGAAGTGAGCATGAAAACTTGTAATATTATGTGCCGTTTCAGCAAAGATTATTTCTTATTATTCTGAAATACAGGACAAAAAGAAGGCATAAAATGGAAATATAATAACTATTTCAAATAATTGATGATGTGCATAATTTCATTCAGGGTGCAACTTCCACTAATAGGTCTTAATAAGAATAAATAATAAAATGCAACCCAATACACTGAAAAACTTTTTTGAAGCAACAGGTTATTTGTAAGTGAGCATCAGTGAGAATAAAGTAAGATGAGATCCACTTATAATGAACCATCTGTACCATGAGCTAGAGTGTTAGTTACTACTATTAACTAGAACTGATAAATGACTCAGTCAGAGAGAGTACTTGCCCTCAAGCATGAGGGTTTGAGTCCAATCCCAACAACCTGCATGCTATAATTCAGCCATACCCAATCACCACAGAGTACGCATAGGCACACACATACACATGCACACACATACCACATACATAACATACACGCACCACACACACACATACACACACGTACACACACACACACACACACACACACACGTATACACATATTGTTTTCTTTTTTAACTTAAAAACAACAAAAAAATATCTAAATGTATAAGGAGATGGCTTAGTCAGAATACCACTTGCCACAGACAAATGAATTCCCCAGAGAAATGGGAAAGTAAACCAGCCAATGTCACTGAATTAAGAAGCTTCACATTTAGTGAGTAATCATATCTCAGGCAATAAGGGGGAGAGAAATGCAGGAAGACACTCAACATCAACTTCTGTCTTCCACACATACATATACACACATGCACATAAGCATATAATCGAGAGAGACACACAGACACACACAATCACAGATACACAAACAGAAGCTAACTGATCATTTTTATAGGATTGTCCAGGGTTGATTGTTATGTGAAATAAATTAATTAGAAATGAATAATAATTCAAATGGCCCCTAAAATTCCTTCATTCTTCAAGATAGTATTTCTAATTTTATTTCCATCATGGAGTAGCACATGAGGAAGAAGAAGGAGAAGGAGGAGGAGGAGGAGGAGGAGGAGGAGGTAGGAGAAGGAGATAGTATTAGGCTTCCATACATATGTAAAGATGATAGAAGGAGAAGAGGCCATGTTTTGAGAGAGTGCAAGGTCAGATGGATGGGAGGCACTGGAAAGAGGAGAGAGGATGGCGGTAACTAGTGAAAATCAATTATAATTTTAGAAAAAAGTTAAAGTTTCATGTGGGCATGTGACAGCAGGACCAAGGCTAATGCAGCAGACACCTCAGATGGACAAGAACCTTCTAGAATAGGCCCAGAATGGTATTTCTTGTAATCATGAGCATACTTAAAATATGAATGTGTCATTTTATTCTTCCATATAAGAGTTTCTCTCTATATTTGGAAGAGACATATTATAGGAAACAATTTGATAGATATAAGAATAGTACAATCAAATTTTGATTATCCTGAGAGACAAAATATAATTCTTAAAGACCTCATTTAACCTGTCAGATACAACATTCTTGCTCATCCTAATTTTTTCCAGATTGTGTATTAGTGGCTAGATAATCTACATTTTACGCATAAATTAAAGGCATAAATTAAAGGGCCAAAGGGCAGAACCATGAGGATATTAAGTCAGAAGTAGCCAAATCAGGAAATAACTCTAAAAGTACTCTGTTTTTTGCAAACATAGGAGTTGCCTGTTAGTTGTATTTTTATAAAAGAAAAATAATTAATACTTTCTTTTTTCAAAATCTTCTTCCTGAATTAGAATTTGGTTGAATTTATTCAAACCACCTGTAAAGTCTTCAGATGGAAGGGAAACTACAGTGTGATCTTTAATGTAGCTTAGGAGATGAAAAATAGAATAGAGACAAGCAATTTAGATACTTCAAATAAATTATTTTTTACAGAAATTGCAGATGTCCCTATATTTTAAATTCATTTAAAACAGAAATTGTATTTTTGTTCACTTGGCCAGGTATCAGTCAATAATAAGACTGTGATCCCTATAGAGTAGCAGATTTGATTGGATCTTTCTGTATCTGTTCCAGTATATAGAGCGCAGGAAAATAAATCAGAAGTGGAGAGCTTCCATCTGAGTCATCTCTCATCCCAAGCCCCTGAATTAGTAAAGTAAACTCAAAGGCCAAGTGTGAGAAAGTCAGTTGGTAATCATCCGGTGTCATGGAAACTAACATGCTGGCTTGTAACCCTCTCAATGGCTTTATGGGCTATCACCCCATCTTACGAAAGGGAAAGTTGAGGAAGAGATAACTTACACTGCAGTTTTTCCTGTCAAATACTGGCTCACTGGCTCAGTCCTTATGGGCTGACCCATGGCTATGTGGGGCAATGTGAGTCTCTACCCAGAGCTGCCCCTGAAAACTTAGAGTGTGACTACAGTGAACCTAGTCAAGCGATGAGTATAAAATATACATAGTATTATTTTTTATGCTTGTCCTGAAATATGAATATTTTGACTTGAAAATCTTGACAAGAATAAGCATTGGAAACTTAACAGACTGTGTTGAACAACAGCATGAAAATCATTTAGAGGATAAATGTACTACTGTGATTTTTTATTATTATTAGATATTTTCTTAATTTACATTTCAAATGCTATCCCAAAAGTCCCCTATACCCTCCCTCACACTGCTCCCCAAACCCACCCAACTCCTGCTTCCTGGCCCTGGCATTCCCCTGTATTGGGGCATAAGATCTTCGCCTCTCCTCCCATTGATGGCTGACTAGGCCATCCTCTGCCACTATGCAACTAGATACATAGTTCTGGGGGGTACTGGTTAGTTGATATTGTTGATCCTCCTATAGGGTTGCAGACCCCTTTAGCTCCTTGGGTACTAGCTTCTTCATTAGGGGCCCTGTGTTAATCCAATAGGTGACTGTGAGCATCCACTTCTGTATTTGCCAGGCACTGACATAGCCTCACAAGAGGTAGCTATATCAGGGTCCTGTCAGCAAAATCTTGCTGGCATATGCAATAGTGTCTGAGTTTAGTGGTTATATATGGGATGGATCCCCAGGTGGGGCAGTCTTTGGATGGTCCTTTATCCATCACAGCTCCAAACTTTGTCTCTGTAACTCCTTCCATGGGTATTTTGTTCCCCATTCTAAGAAGGAAAAAGTATCCACTAATTGGTCTTCCTTCTTAAGTTTCATGTGTTTTGCAAATTGTATCTTGGGTAGTCTAAGTTTCTGGGCTAATATCCGCTTATCAGTGAGTGCATATCATGTGTATTCTTTTGTGATATACATGGTATTTTAAAAGAACTGTTAGAAATTTTAAAATAATTGTATAGTATTTTCCTTTCATATATATATATATATATATATATATATATATATATATATATAATATGTAAGCTGTAATGATCAAATAAATGTAATCTTAAAATAACCATGATTTTTCAATGAGGTTATTAAGCAGTTAACTTGCATGTTTGGATACCATATTTCTACCAAACACACTGATTTATAAGGAAAGATAGACAAAAGAATCTTCTTCTACTGGAGGGGGGTCAAGGAAAGGAAAAATATGCTGTTGTCACATGACAAATGTAATATTCATATTACAGTACTGATTCAGTTAAGAGGTTCCTAATAGAAATGATTAATTATACCTGTACCATCAGATTAAGTTTAGATGGGTTTTTAAGTTAAATATAAGGAATGAACATAAAAATTACAATGATATTTCAAATTGAGGAAGTGTGTTGCCAGTGGCACTGGGGCAAAGATCTGGGAATAGAGGCAAGGAACTAAAAAGTTGGAAGTCAGAGCAAAAAAAAAAAAAAAAAAAACAGTAGAAAGGTAACTATACTCCTAAAGTTTTCAAGCCAAATGACAAGTTGCATCACTTATTCAAAAGATATCACACACATAATTTGTTCTTTAACTTCTAAACTATATGTAATAGTTTGGCACTTAAATGTTTTCCAATATCCATATGTTAAAAACCTGGTACTATAGAAAATGGATCTATTGAACGATGGTAAAGCTACTTTGTTACACACCTAGAGACACAGGGTTGATCATCTTGGCTAAAAATCTTGAAGATCCTAAGCCAGCATGAATTCTCTTAATAAGCTGATTATAATGAGGTTTTATTACTTTAAGAAATGGTTGATTAACAGAAACTTTCCACTGGACTGTACACAATTATATATACTGAGGAAGGGAGAGCCTGTGAATGACAAAGAAGTAAACCAGATACATACATCCATTGGACTGAGCACAGGGTCCCCAATGAAGGAGCTAGAGAAACTTCCCAAGGAGCTGAAGGAGTTTACAGCTCCATAGGAGGAACAACAATATGAACTAGACAGTTACCCCCAGAGCTCCCTGGGACTAAACCACCAACCAAAGAATACATATGGTGGGACTCATGGCTCCAGCTACATATGCAGCAGAGGATGGCCTAGTCAATCATCAATGGGAGGAGAGGCCCTGGGTCCTGTGAAGGATCTGTGCCCCAGCATAGGGGAATGCCAGGGCCAGGAAGCAGAAGTGGGTGGGTTGGTGAGCAGGGGGATGGGGGGAGGGCATAAAGAGAGGGGGTTTTTGGAGGGATACCAGGAAAGCAGATAACATTTGAAATGTAAACAAAGAAAATATCTAATAAAAAAAAGAATTTTACCTGCACTATCTGTTTAGAAATCATTGCTTATAAATTTATATGAAATGAGAAAATAAAGTTTATTTGATAGGGACTCTGCAATTTAGTCTCAAAAACCAGATAGGATGCAAGTAGTTGATCAGGAGAAATTTCAGGGATCCTGTAAGCTTCAGGGCTTTATTTTTATCTGTCAATCATGTGATGGTACTTGAGCCAGACTGATTGAAAGTGTAAATGAAGTCCTTAAAATCATAGAAAAGAATCTGTGGTAGCCTCAGAAGTAAAAGGAATAGATGGAGTTAATAGAGAGGCATAAAAGCATTGGTAGGAGTTGTTAAACATCCATTAAACAGTAATAAAACTATATAAAATTTATTGCATTCTTATTATGGGTGAGGCCGGCAATGGCTGAGCGTTTTATATGTATTGTCTCATTTAATCCTCAAGACATCTAATTAGGAAAGTATAATTATATATCTGTATATTATATATGCAAATTAGAGATTAAGTAATTTGACCTTTTACCACAAAGACATGATTCAAACCCACTGCTGTCTGTCACCATCCATTGAACCAAGTCTCCAATGTTTCTGTAACATAAATCTGAAATCTCCACTGGAAAAGGCAACGAAGCTGTTAGTTTTAAAATGAAAACATGTGGAGGCCCGAAGGGCTTGAAACGACTTTTATAGATCTCAAAACAAAACCAAAAAGAAAAAAAAAATGGCAGTGCCAATGCCAGGATTCAAATCTGGGATTCAAAGTGTCAGAGATCTTCTTCAGATTAGAACATGCAATACACTAGCCTTTTAAAAAGCCATTTGACAGTCAGTCCACCCTACTGCTCTTTAAAGAGCTTCCAGCTGTTGTTTAACTTTAGAACTATAGTGCTGCACCTGCTTCGTTCCTTTTCAAGAAGATAGTAAAGCTGTCGTAACAGCAGCATTGACTCATCTACTGACTGCATCCAGAAAGCCACAAAACAAACTGAACCTTCCTAGGTATTCACCAGAATATAGCTATCCGCCATGAAGAGCAAGGTGGGGGAAATCAATAAGAAAACAGATAGAAATGAGCCGAGGCATAAACAAATTAAGCATCCGAGAGGTTGATTCCTACTATGATTAAGGTGTTTTAATTAGGAAAAACAAAACAAAACAAAAGTGAACTTTTACTAACTAGGGCCAAGGAAGACTGTAATTGCAATAGCAAAGCAAAGGCTTAGAGAGGATTAAAAACAAGATGATGGGGAAATCTAAGAGCAGACACATAATCTTAACCTTTGACAGTTGCAGGGGATTCAGAACTGACATGTAGCGGTGCCAACATTTTGGACATTTGGCCCAGTGAATGCTATGCACTGACCTCGATGTCAGCTGGTGGTTTTACTGAGATGGACTTTCATGTTGTAAATCAGGCTGGCCTTTAGCTCTTAGGTAGCAAAGCTGATCTGGAACTTATTATCCCTCTGCATATTCTGTTTTGTTGGATGAATTATGCACCATTGTGCTAGGATGAAATTCATAGACTGATCCTAGGCTGCCTACACGTATGTAGCAGACGTGCAGCATGGTCTCCTTGTGCATCCCCTAACAACTGGAGCAGGGGCTGACTCTGACCCTGTTGCCTCCCTCTGGATCTCTTCCCCCTAACTGGGCTGCCTCTTCTGGCCTCAGTGGGAGAGAATGCTCTTAATCCTAATGAGGCTTGATATGCAAGAGTAGGTTGGTACAGGGGATAGGGACTCTCCAGAGGGTCTCCATTCCTCTGAGAAAAAGGTAAGGGGGAATGGAAAAAGAGAGATGAGGGGATTCAACTGGGAGAGAGGAGTTAGGACAGGTGCAATTAGGATGTAACACGAATGAATGAATGAATGAATGAATGAATGAATGAATGAATGAATGAGTGAATGGATGGATGAATGAATGAATGAAAAAAGTAAACAGAAACAAAATGAACTTGCTATACATCAGCATACTTTTTAAACAGTAAAAAAACCAGCATACACACATCAAGAGAAAGTTAAGATACTTGTCTCACAATCTTTCTTTATCCTGCAAAATTTTAATAAACATTGCTATACTCTTTTATGTAAAAGGGTGTATTATGTTATTGATGCAACTCATGTTGAATTTTAGATTTACCTCGTAAACAAAGTGTATATAGGGAGAGGAAAAAGAAAGAAAATCAATGGAATGACAGGACGTTAAGAAGTAATGCTTAAGAAGAAATCAAAGGAGAGTGCAGATTCTAAATAGACTGAAAAATCCCTTGAAGGGCAAGGGATTAAAAAGTTATATGGAAGGCAAGAGAGTATGGAAGAAAAGGTAAAAGACCATGCAGCCAGGTAAAGTAGCCAAGAAAGAAGATATGGGCTCCAAAGAGCATGGGAAATAAAATGAGACGGGGGACAAGCAGCATAACTGTACACTCACTGGAGAGCTCTCTGACAGAGGCACGGTCACTAGACAGCGCTCTGCTAGAGGCACGGTCACTAGACAGCTCTCTGCTAGAGGCACGGTCACTAGACAGCGCTCTGCGAGAGGCACGGTCACTGGACAGTGCTCTGCTAGAGGAATGGTCACTAGACAACGCTCTGCTAGAGGCACGGTCACTAGACAGAGCTCTGCTAGAGGCACGGTCACTAGACAGCGCTCTGCGAGAGGCACAGTCACTGGACAGTGCTCTGCTAGAGGAATGGTCACTAGACAGCGTCTGCTAGAGGCACCTTGGTAACTGGCTACCAATTATATTAACTTATTCTTTGTATTATTGATAAAGAGAATAACCAGCCCTTATGTTTGGTGGATTTGCAGCAGTAAATCCAGTGTGCATGGTCATATTTATATGTTAGTAGGTAGTGGACTGTTGCTACCATGTAGTATTGAACAAGTAAAGTAGCTTACGACTACCGCATGCAGTGTCTCTCATTTTGTCACATGGCAGCCGTTCCTTGATTTATTTATGATGTTCTTAACTAACTAATTCTATCACTTTACATGTAATTGGAATCTGATGCCAAATCTTGTTTCTTAATAGTTGGATTTATTTTATGGTATAATAAAAAATTTATTATACTGGAAAACAAATAAATAAATTCACTTTTAAACAATGAACAGAAATATTATTGTTGCTGAAGGTTACAGATATTTGTATTTCCTACAATTAGTCACGGTAATGGATGAGAAGCACTTATCCTAGGAAGGGACTAGGTTCTTAACTGTCCTGCAACTTCTTAGACATGCCTCAAGTATAAAAATATTCACAGTTATTTAATTCTTGAACTTAACACTATTTTCTGCATGGTTCCTATTCTAGTTATTTACAAATCAACACATGCATTTTGTTTAGCCAGTTTTTAACCAGGAGTTTCGTACTGTTTTTTAAAATGTTATCAATGAATCAACAGTCTTACAATTCTTACACTATGAGACTCTAGTAAAAGCATTAACATAACTTATAATTTATAACTATTATTCTCAATGCTATCCAATGTATACATACATTTACTATATAAATGTCTAAGCACCTTAATCAAGAGATATTATATACCTTCATTTCATAATAAAATCAAGATGGCATAAAACACATTTATAAGACATAAAAGATTTAAGGACCACTGATTTCTTCTCCCCCTAAGTGAGACTGAGGCATCCTCACTTGGGCTCTTCAGCTTNTTGACCTTTTTGAGTACTGTGGACTGTATTTGTTGTTGTTGTTGTTGTTGTTGTTGTTGTTGCTGTTGTTGTTTGTTAACATCCACTTATTAGTGAGTACATACCACACATGTCCTTTTGGGTCTGAGTTACCTCACTCAGGATATTTTCTAGTTCCATCCATTTGTCTGCTAGGAGGGAGGGAGGAAAGAACCTGGAAGGAAAAGTGGACTGGGGTTGGGCAAGCAGGGAGAAGAGGGAAACCTGATCTGGTATTGGGTGAGGGAAAAGGACTGAAGCCCTGAGGGCCAGCAGAAAGAATGGAAACAGGCAACTTCAGGAGGTTGTGTGTGTATGTGTGTGTGGTGGGGGGGACCCTCCAGAATGCACCAGAGACCTGGGAGATGAGAGACTCTCAGGACTCAAAGGGAGGGACCTTAGATGAAACGGCTGACAGGAGGCAGAGACAGGGTCCAGCAGGAAGACAGGGCATCAAATGAGGGAGGGGGTTGACATCCCACAGTCAAAACTATCACCCATAATTGTTCCTGTGTGAAAGAATTACAGGGATGGAAATGGAGAGCAGCTTGAAGAAAAGAAGGACCAGAGACAGCCCCAAAGTGGGATCCAGAGGAAGGGGAGGTTCCAAGGCCTGACACTGACTATTACTGAGGCTCACAAAAAGGGATTCCCCTCCTAAAGACCCAAGAAGCAGCTGAAAGAGTCCCATGCAGATATTTGCACCCAACCAATGGACAGACACTGCTGACCTCTGTGGTTGAATTAGGGAATGTCTGAAGAAGATGAGGAGGAGGGCAACCCTGTAGGAGGAACCACAGTCTCAATCAACCTGTATCCCCGAGATCCCTCAAACACTGGACCACCAACCAGGCAGCATACACCAGCTGATATGAGGCCCCCAACACACATACAGCAGAGGACAGCTGGGTCTGTGCTCAGTCAGAGATGATGAACCTGCCCCTCGAGAGACAGCCCCAGGGTGTTTAAAGGTCAGTTGGGGTGGGGGGTTGGCATGGAACATCCTCATGGAGACAGGGGTGTGTGGAGGAGGTATGGGGTGTGGAGCAGCTGGAGGGTGAATGGGGTAAGAAATAAATCTGGAGTGTAAATAAATAAATAAATATAAATAAATAAATAAAGGGCCACTTGTTTGAACAGTAGGGACTGACATATGAGAACCCAGTAGGATCCTGACTCAGATATAAGTGTGCAATAAACGTATACTGACAAAGAATATAAAGCACACAAATCTGCATTGCTCCACTGCATTTCATAACATGTCACTCTGCTCTAAAGGCTGCTGAGGTATTGATATTTCTCTCACTATGTAGAAAACAGGGTATGTGCCTAGTGAGAAGGTCAAGTCTACACTGTACCTTCTGTGAGTCATAATTTCTCTTCCACCAGTTTAGATTCAAAGTAACAATACATTGTAATCGAGCAGTAAATGCTATATTCATAAGACTGGTAAGTTTTTTTTAAACTTATTTTCAGAATGATTACTGGAATGCAAATAAGCATGATGACTCTTATCCTGCTTCATAAAATGGATTATTTATAAAAGGTGAAAAGATCTTCATGTGCACTAACATTGGAAATTAGTTTGGATATTTTTTATACGTAAACAATGCCTTAGGACAAAAATTAGTAGTGAGGCTACAGGCGGTTAAGTAAAAACCAAATAATAATAATAATAATAATAATAATAATAGAAAGAAAGAACCAAGGAAAGAAAGAAAGAAGGAAAGAAAGAAAGGGGAGAAAGAAAAGAAAGGAAGAAAGAAACAAACAAAAAATGAATAAACAAACAGAGAAAAAAGTTTGTGCACAAAAGCTTCCCTTTCAGTTTTTTTTTTTAATATTTATAATTATGAAAACATTGGAGCAATCAGTTTGCTTTCAATAAATGAACTGTCTGAAAAAAATCCCTGTGAATTTCTGGAATTAGAGTACTATTCAAATGACACAACCGGGAAATAAAAAGATATGGAATAATCTTAGATACATAATGACAATCAAGTTAGTGTGAAAGGCTCAATACTATGTTACTCTCAAAACAGCAAAACTATGGCATAGTAAGTTAAGTGGGTTCCAGAGATGCACTGGGAAAGAAGTAGGTGGAGTTCAGGGAATGGTTAGAGTTGCCAGACTACTCTCCATAGGTCACTGTAATAGTGAACATATACCATTATATATATTTGAAGCCCAAAGACCTACATAACAGAAAGAAAGAATGCTAATATAATTCTGAATAATACATAATAATAAAGTTCCATTATTGGTTCATCTTTGTGGTAAATGTACTACATGTGGGGGTTTGAATGAGAATGTCCTCCATAGGCTCAAATACGTGAACACTTGGTCTATATTTGGTAGCACTTTTGCAGGGGTGGGGTGGGTCTTGTTGGAGGAAGGAATTCACTGCAGCCTGCAGACAGCCTTTGAGAGTGCATAAACCTAACCTCACTTCATTTCACTTCCAGCTCTCTGCTTTAAGATTGTGGTTGAAGATGTGATCTCTCAGTTTTCTGATCCAGCTACCGTGCTTGCTGTGTGCTGCCATGCTGTCTGAACAAGATGGATTATTATCCCTCTGGAACCATAAGCCAAAATAAACGGTTTTCAATAATTTGCTTTGGTCATTATTTTTACCACAGCAGTGGGAAAGCAGCTGATATACTACACTAATGCGAGATATCAATAATGGGAGAAACTACATTTGGTGGTAGATAATGGGACCTCTGTCTATTAAATAGTCATAGTTTTCTATAAACCTAACACTATACTTAAAATGTCAATTAATCAAAACAGAAAGATATTATACTACCTTTGTATGTTTTTCATCCTCTTCTGGAACTATTTTACAGGCAGACACACATTAGAGCTGGATATGCACTAATTGTGAAATCTCAAAGCTTTTATCTTCACCCTCACACCCAAGGTGGGTAGGAAACTAACAGGTGGAGAGCAGAGATCGTAGCCTCACACTTGGAATTTTTGTATTAAAGAATTTCTTTTCCTCTTTTCAAAGGTACCTTACAACCAAACACACACAAACACACACACACACACACACATATATATATATATATACATATATACATATATATATATATATATATATATATATATATATATATATGTATATATACATACATATAGGCAAGTGTATATGGATATTCTAATAAGAATTGCAAAGTTACAGAAAAAATAAAAACAGAGGGGACTGGTAAGACTTATGAGAAGTTATTAACTCACAATGCTCTTGCAGAGGATCCAAGTTCAGTTGGGAAGCACATGAAGAGCAGCCTATAATACCTGCTCCACAGGATCTGATACATTCTTGACTCAACATGACACGTGCACTCACACATGCACATACATATATGCATAGAGAGACATACACATGTGTTTATAGTTAAAAGTAAAATAAAGTGCTAAAAGCACATAGGATATACTTATTGCTTTTCCATAAATCATGTAAACTTACTGCTAAGGACCATTCAAAAAAAATTCATAAATCTTCAAGGATAAAAAGCCAGAGACAGAAAGCTAACGTGTGTGGTAGCTGAGCAAGCAGATCATAAAACACTGAAAATTTGGATGATGCTCGAGGGGAAAGCACCAGGTTCATTCCATACACACGTGAAATCTGCAGCATTAGGAAACTTGGGAAAATATCTGACTGGACTGAACTAAGGAAAAATAGTTCCTTGTTTGTTTTCTCCTACACCACACAGACAGAATAGAGCCCAATTCAAGCAGAAAATCATTTTACCATTGTCACTTCGTCTTCTATTGACTGAATTTTCTACACAATCTGATTGTGAATGCAATTCAACATGTGCTCTTTAGACAGAGAACATGAGTGATCATATATGAGGAATGGAAGGGGGAAAATAGGCACATAATCAGAAATTCCTCGAATCCAGATATGTGAATCTGAGATTCCCACAGAAATAGAACTTGTGGCAACAGGTAAGGTAAAAAGGCTAGACATGTGACTGTTTTCGGACCCTTCAAGATTTAGAATCTTATGCCATGAATAAGTTTTACACTGAGGATTAATAGGCTATTATTTAGATTTTAGTAGAGAAACTGAGTCATGCTTCTTTAAAAAATATCTTAGGTTTCAGACAGATTTTTAGCTGACTTGGGTGTCATGAGAGCCTTAGCAGTTTGGCAAATCCTACTACTCCAGGGGTATTCATTTCTTCTCTGAAACACATGTAGGAATGTAATTGCCTTTAATAGCTTTGGTGGACTGTTTGACAGGCGATATCAATGTAAACATCATTTTCAAGGGAGAGACTTCATGGGGACCCATTTGAGAGTGTGGGTTGGACCTCTCTTCTTTCTCTGTCATTTCCTTCAGCTATCTGCAGTGCATCTCAAGGCTTTCTTAAATGCTTTCTTAAATAAACACATTCTTAAGGAGTATTGGACCACCCAGTCTCCAGAACCATGAGCCAGTACATTTCTTTTTCATTTGAATTACCCAGTATATGGTATTCTATTAGAGTAAAACACTATATATATGAATCCAGCTTTAAACAATATTTGAATGCAGCGAGTAAAGTAAATAGAAACACAGTGGATGCTATTCACTGTATGAGCATCCTTAATTTGAAATATAAAAGTCTCAAAACAGTGAAACTTTCTGAGCCTCAACATGACTCCCCAAGGAGAGAATTTCACAAGTCACTGAAGGGCACATGTCACTCAAAACACACATACACACGTGTATGCATGTGAGCATGTACACAAACACACACACACACACACACACACACACACACACACACACACACACACTAAGAACAATACAAAAATTAACCTTCTAGATACGAGGAGAAGGTATATAAGAAGCCTAAATAAATTTCAAGCTTAGACGTGGGGTCAGTCTAAGGTATCTCAATACATGTACGCATGAAGCAAGCAAGCATGCATGCACACTCAAAACCCCAAATCTAAAACACTCCCGGTCTCAAGCTTAAAACATCAGAGTCCACCTACAGTGAAACTCATTTCACTTAGAATCAATGAAGGTCGGGAGCTAGTTGAAAATCCTCGTTAGAGAAGACAAGCGGGAGCAAATGATGAAGTGGTAGTTATGGAGAGAAAAGTATGAAGAATTGTTGGAGAACTCTGCTATTAAAGTTATAGTCTACTATGTCAGGATAGCTCTCCAAACTCAATGCAAAATGCATGTTTCTTTTTCTCATCAGGGGTTTCTCTATCTGAACTTGTTTGGAGAGTGTCTTTGTGTACAAATGCCTGACATTATTTGGAGGATAACCCTGAAATGAGCTTCCTGCAAGCGCTGCACAATTCAGCACATGAATCTTGCTTTTTCTCCTGCCCATGTGATAAGTAGATATTGTGTTCTAACCAATCAGCCTTTCCACCCATACACGTAGGAGCCCTTGTATACCTGGCCACTGGAACAATGAAAAAGTAGAGCTGTCTCACTGAAGCTGCCTCCTGGAAGGGAATATACCTTCCATCACCCTCACCACTATCTGAATCCTGTTCCTGCTGATTCTAATCACTCAGACAAGGACCTTGAGGAAAGGGAGATCCACAAGGGATTATAGATTCTTTGCTTATCAGGCAAATACAAATTTCTGAATATGCATGAAACCAGTGTATTTCTTTTAGCGAGTCAATTTTCTCTGATATATATTCAGATACATTTCATCTATATGTGAAGTATACATATATGAACATATGTATTAGAGGAGTCTGGTTTGGTTACATGTAACCCCAAGTTTTACAGTAAAACTCTTATAATAGTAGTTATCTATTAACAGTCCATGATTCTGGATATTTACTGAGAGTAATGGTAAACAGTTATAGCAAGAACTATTATGTACTGAGTACATACATCCCATGTTCCAGCAACAAGGCCAAACAGTGTAGATCATAATATCTGATTTAATTTCTATTTGAAGTCTCTGAAATAGGTTGATGCTCAGATAGAGTGAGCAAGATGTCCACTAAACACAGTTGGTCACAACCAGAATTGGAAATAAGATCTTAGAGGAAATCCAGAGCTGCACGCTACTGAATGTTTCCTGGATTCTCAACCCAAAGCATTATGGGCATTGGACCAGAACTTGAAGATCCAGCAGTTTCAAAGAATATCTCTCCCCCTCCTCTCTCCTCTCTCTATCCCTCCCTCCTTCCCTCCCTCTCTCTTCTCTCTTTCTCTCCCTCTCTCCATCTCTCTGTTTATCTCTTTCCCCCCTCTCTCTCTCCCTCCCCCTCCCCCTCCCCCTCTCCCTCCCTCTCCCTTCTCTGTATCCTAAGCATGTTATCACTGTGGTGGCACAGAGATCATAAATATATGCTCACTGTGTAGTACAGCATAAGCAGTCAAAAATGATACTCTTTCATGAAGAATATTATAAAACAAGTATATAGAGATGTGTTACATATTTAAATCTAGATACATTTTAGATAAGTTAAAAGGTAAGGGAAAGATAATTTGCTTTTTAAAAAAATGTACCATAAAAAATGTAACATAATACTGTTAACATGGAGTGAATGGCAGATAATCAATACCAAGTTTGATATATTTGAATCCCAAGACACAAGACTTAACAATTTGTGAACTATAATGTTACCCCAAACTCTTCTTGTCAGTTTGATATGTGTCAATAACATTTATGCATGATCTTATATAGCTATTGGGCAGGAGACCAACCAATAAGTAAACTGTGTGTTATGCAAGCATTAAAGTCTGAGGTCAAACCCCTAGCCTCTGTGTAGACCCAGATGTGGTCATAGACACTTATTTTCTCAGTGGGTTGTGGTAAGGGATGCAGAAACAAACATGTCCTTGAGCACACTGGCCAGCTAGTGTAGCTGAAAGAGCAAAAACAAGATTCAGAGAACCTATCTTGAAAATTAATATTGAAATCATTAGAAGGATATAGACTATCTGAACCTCTGACGTCTATGCATGCGCATACACAGGCAAACATATACATCCATGTATAACAGACACACACACACACATATTCTAGATGAATATTGCATAGAATTGGAACTGGATTTTACAATGGCAGATGTGAGAAGCCTCATACGGTATTCTAAGTGTCACCAAGGAATTTTTATTATTATCATATTACTCTTTCTGCATGGACCTTCTCATTTATATACATCAGGAAGTGCTAAAGGTGAACCTCGCTCTAAGCATCTCTTCCTTTGAGCCTCCCTCTTCTTAGAATCTAGTTCCATCACAGCAGCTTCTAAGTGAGTATGATAATGACTAGTAATGGCTTAATGTGCCATTCATTCCGTAAGTATTTTTGCTTAGGAATAGCGCACAGTGTTCTGTAGCTAAAATAATGGAAAATAAAATAATCTCTGGTCTTATTGAAATAATGAGGAAAGTTGAAATTGTGTCACTGAGGGGCCTCTGAGTTTTTTCTGAAGCGCAGCCTTGAAGCATGGCAGCCATCTTGAAGAGGCCCTTCTAACTATGCTGATACTAGCATCAGAATATGACAGTTGAGGGTGTTAGAAGTTTACAGCTGTGGAACCAGTCATGAAATAGACATTTCAAGACTGAAGTGGGAAGCTAACTCTCTTTGAAGTTTGGGAATAGAAGCTTAAGATAAAAATAAAATCCATTGCTGGCTGGATCACAGGGACCCAGTGATTCCCACAAATCTGTCTCTCTCTAACACACCAGCCCTGGGATTACACACACACCATATCACAGCCACTCACATCTACTATTTGTTTTTATGTAGAAGCTGGGGCACAGATCTGCCCTTTATCTGTTGTCTGTTTGGACATGGATTCCAAGGATTGAATCTTGGAATCAAGATTATTAGGTTCTTTTTGTTTGGTTTGGTTTGGTTTGGTTTGGTTTGGTTTGGTTTGGTTTGGTTTGGTTTGGTTTGGTTTGGTTTTTCGAGACAGGGTTTCTCTGTATAGCCCTGGCTGTCCTGGAACTCGCTTTGTAGACCAGGCTGGCCTTGAACTCAGAAATCCTCCCGCCTCTGCCTCCCGAGTGCTGGGATTAAAGGCGTGTGCCACCATGCCCGGCTGATTATTAGGTTCTTATATTTGTAAGACAAGCACATCACCGATGAAGTTATCTCCCTAGCTTGTCCACTTATTTTATTAGTGTATTTTAACTGTAGAAATAAAGAGGTACATAGATTGTACAGAATCCCTGCCTTTGTGTTAATACGTATGCAATGCACTTGATCTATTCCCATACCCTATCACTTTCTCATGCACTTTCCCCACCTCTTGTGGTTCCTTTTCCTTAAGAGATCCCTTTCTATTTTCATATCTACGTTTTTCAGTCTCCATTCTGCACACAAAAGGAGGTCAATTCCTAAGGAAGTACCCATTAAAGTAAGTTCCTCCTTTGTTCCTGAGATCTGCATAGAGGGGGCTAAACACGATCAAAATACATTAGATGGACTTCCCAAAGGCTTAGCCAAAATTGCAACATTTACATGGGGAATGGGTAGTACTTGACATTATTAAATAATCCGAGTAGGAAAAAAAAAAAAAGAGGTTATAGGTGTTTACTAATTTGACAGTAAAGAGTCTTAAAATCGAAAACTGTCAAATCTCCTGTGGGGAGGAAGAGAGTGACCAAGCACACAGGTGCTCAGGGAGGTGGCAGTGCAGTTCTATGCACCTGTGGCAGCCAGAGTGTGACCTCCATTGTTGTTGTTGTTGTTATTATTATTATTATTATTATTGGTACATTTCCACTTACTGCCTAGAAAATTATTATTATTATTGGTACATTTCCACTTACTGCCTAGAAAATAGATCTCCTGATGAAAGAGAAGCTCACCTTTTGGGGGAAAACCTTGAAGTCTGTGAGATCTCACAATCCTCCTGCCTCTGCTCCCAAGTTCTTGACATCCAGACACACGAAGTTATGCCTGGACTTTCATCTGAATGCTATGTGTTTAAACTCAGAGGCTGATGCTCATAGAGGAAGTAATCATACGCATTGAGCTAGTTTTTAAACTTCATGAACTTTTTTATAGCAGGCACAGGACAATATTCAACAGTCAATTCCCATTTTGATGTTTCTCTTACTGTATACCACAGTACCTACTCTGGCAACTAAGTATGACAAATTTGGTAGACTATATCCGGATTCAACCCCTTTTATCTCCTACCCTTGTGAGTACCTGACTAGACCAAGAGAAGATACTGAAAGCCTTTTCTAAAGCCCAACATTGTAACAGTGCATCTGTAATTGGCTATTTGATTTTACATCTAAGAAATTGGCAAAGAAAACAATGTTAGTGCTCTTTGCCAAATGTGAAAAAGTAGTATAGAATACTTTTATGACACACCATTCCAGATACCTTGAGAAACTTAGCCATGCTAATTTAAATCTGCCCTACAATGTATAATTTTCAAAGAATTTTTGAATACATTATTTCAGTTAACATTAGAAATACCACTTGTATCTTTTTTCATGGAGAGGGCAAGAGTGTTAGTCCAGTGCAAGTCCTGATATGTTAGTAAAGACAACTACCTTTTGTCATATTCTCTATTAAAGCAAGCTCTTTTAAAAGACATAGCAAATTGCTAAAATTACTTAATATGTTAATTGTATAAATGATAATTGAATAAGGGTGATATATAATTCATTTATATTTCTCTGCACTTTTTAACTGGCAACTATTAAAATAAGCAAGGCTATGTTTCTGAAGATGAACATGTAACTCTTTATTGAAGGACAAATTAGTAGAGAACAAGAGTCACCAGAGGGTAAACAGGAATGACATCTGATATTGCATCAATAAAAGAGGTTGACGCAAAAGTGCTATGTTGAAAATATATTCCAATAATATGAATCTATTTTATAAATAACTTCTCAAGGGCTTACAAGTATTTTCTTCTTTACAAATTCACAGCACAACAGCCTGGACTTTTGTGATACAGACCTCTTCTTCAACCACCCCAGATTCTAAGAATCCCTGCAGGCAACCAACACTTGATGTATCTGTGCAATGTGCTTTTGAACTGTACAAAAGCCTTCAGCTTTCCCAGCATTCTGCAAAGAAAAACTGCCAACTGCAAGTCTTTCTCAGATTTAACATAATACAACTGTTACTCTTCCCCATCCCCACTGGACCCACAACTTCTCTCTTATCACTGATGGCTTGTACTGTGTGCATTTATAAATGTATAAGAAGGGGCTATTTTCTGATCAATATTAAATATTATTAGTCATATAATTGCTCAACTGAACACAATTTGAAATTCCACAGGCACCACATTCTCTTTTGTGTGTATACTTTAAGAATTCTGTTTCTACAGGCAGATTCAAGAACTGAATGGGATTGGTCCTTATAACTATGTGACTGTAGTCTGCAGCTTGGAATCTTTCTTACAAAAAGAAAGAATAAATAAAATAGTTGTTTATATTGAACTCATTTATCCCAAATCCTCATTAGAGCCAGTAAAATATCTTTCCTAGTGTGAATATCTTTCAATATTCAAAAGAAATGAAAAAAATAAAACTCAAAATGAGTCATGATAGAGTTACATAAATATTTAAACTCAGCTACTAACTAAATGTTAGGAAAAAACATGCTTCTAGTCTAGACCCCCAAAAAAACCTGATTTTTCACCATTGAATATGTCTTTGGCATCAGGTATACTTGCATTAATTTTTCTTATGCAAGAAAAAATGTGATAGTTGATTACCAAATGTGATATTTGATACTTTCAGTTTTCATATACAACATTTATTCCAACTGTTGATTTGCATAAATAATTATTAACTACATAAGTCTATTTGAAAATATTGGAGAATCTGTTGGTAAATTGAATTATGAAAGAAAAGATACCACCAATTAGTTTATGTCATAAATAGTTGTCAAGCTAACTAGATGTACAGAATATCTAAGAAAATATAATGCAAGAAAATAATAGGGTCAGCAAAAGCAAGAAAATATGCATATAGAAGAGAAAGATAAAAAAAAACAAAAGTGTACATACCTATTCTGTCTTATTAAATGGGCTTTTCTCATCTCATATGCTATTTTAAGTCTGGCTTTGTACCATGTCTGAGAGTCATAGCTATCTTATGATATAACAAAGCAAGACTGAATCTAACTGGTTTCAAAGACAAACCATTCTAAACACAGGAATGTCTCTCACTTTTCTATCATGTCCTTATCTTGTAAGTCGGTCAAATCAGTTCTTCTCATTAATCCCATAGAAATGTGTTTAATTAAATAAAGCATACGGCAATTTATCTGTCTTGGGTGAATTACTAAACAATGACTGAGCCAAGCAGAAGCCAATCAACACTCAGTTTAAAATTGTGCATCTGAGAGTTCGAATTCTGCATCTGTAACTTAAGACCACAAGGAGCCCCTGATGTTTCATATATACGGTCTGCAGAGTATTCCCAGGAAACATATAGAAAGCAGGCCTCAAAAATATTTAAAGGCAAAAACACAGGGGAAAATTGAGTAAGAATTCCAACTCACATCAACGTGCTCAAAAATATGAATGGTCTATGACCCTGAAGAAAGATAAAAATGTGGCCATATTTTATTTTGATAGTTCACTATTTTTCTATAAATGTAATAATCGTGTACCTAGTTAGTCAAAATCATCTCCTATAATAAAGGTTCAGAATATGAGAATTGCCCTCTCATAATAAAGTCTTCACATTGCTTCTTGCAGACTTGCTAAGAATGAAAGACCAAGGCAAGAGACAAAACTTCACCTTGAATTGAAATATAGAGAACTTATTTGTCTGAAAAGAACATCAAACTGTTTTCAATTAGTGAATATTTTATTAAATTCTGACCATATCAGTCTTACTCCAGCATTGGTGTTATAGTGTTATTGTGTCAAAATGAACACGAGAATTTCACAATTAGGAGAGTTGGGAAATAAGATGACTCCTTATTAAGTTGATTTGTTTAATCTAATGAAAATAAATTATTTTTGGATAAGAACATACAAATACATTAAAACTTCACATTCATTGCCATTAACCTTCATATGGAAACTTCCAAAATTAAATTTCTTAAGTTTCCTCAATTCATGTTCTCTGTATATGTTTTAATTCAAGGAGCTATATTTAAAACAATAAAACATAACAAATTCAGTCTTAGATTATGTAAATCATGTGATAATATTATCAAAAGAGAGAAATGTCATGAAAATATATTTAATGAATATAAAAGCCAAAGTGTTTGATAAAAATAAGGTGAGTAAAAAGGGGTGAAAAACTGGAAAGCTTTCATTAATGCACTACTCAGTTAAAAACCTAATATGATGATCGTCATAGGGTGTATATGTATAACCTTAGGTATTTCAAAGGTTGAGATATGAGAATCAAAAATCTGTGTGATATCTGCCAGGACATTACAGTATCTTCATTGTGCATTACAGAGATACAGGAGAAAAAGAGGGAAAAAGAAAGAGAAGGAAGAAAAGAAGGAAGAGCAAAAGAAAAATATACCAATATAATTATTGTATAAAAGTAAAATTAATTTTGAGTAAAAAATCAACTCTGATTTGTTAATTCAAAATACATTTGTTTGTAAAATAAGAGAGTTATGATGACCAAAATATATTCTGTGTTCTGTATAGTAATGTAGACTTCTCATATGAAGTAAGACACAGGGGTTGACTAGATCAAGACTAATTAAGGATCCTCAGAAAAATGAGCATTGGGAGAAGATGAAAATTATATTTAAAAATGGTAACAAATAAACTAATTAGATTTCTTTCTTTGAAACAAATGCTGACCCATCTCACTAACCATGTCAAATTGAAGAATGTAGAGTAAAGGTCTTCCTTTGGTCATGGTAGCAACACTGACTTTCTCTGTTCTTCTAACTAATAGAAACATTGCATATCATGATGCTATCCATAGCTGTTATTTTTTAAAAAGGCATTCTATTTTCATATAAAATATCATCAACTGAACCAATTTTTGAGTTATCTCACTGTTTTTCTTAGAATTTGGAGCTTCCAGGAAATCATCAGAGAATGTGTAAATCTGGCTCTTTAAATTGTTCATATTACCTTTGTAAGTAATGCCACTAAAAGTTAAAAATACATATAAAAAAAGATTAAAAAGCATGCACTGGCTAAGTTTTACAAACCCAAAAGGAAGTTCAAATAATGATGAGATGACTCACCAGAATCTAGAATGTCCATTCCATGAAAATGCATTGGTAACCATGCAAATTAGAAAATAAGTCCATTTGATGTGCATAGCACGGGTTGTGTCATAAACATCATCTCCACAGCTAAAATCATGCAAGTCTATTCAACAAGCTTTGCATAATACAGAGGCAACATCATATACTACATGTTACTTGTATGCCCTATAATAAAACCAGAATATTGTTTTAGAGAGAAATTTATCAAAGGGCCCTATAAAAATGCTGCAAATTTGGGGTAGGGTTTGAGGTATAGTCAAGCAATATAAAACATCAGTTAGAAAGAATAAACAATGCCTTTCATTGTATACCATAGTGAATTCTCTCATATGCCATAATTTATAATAACTTTTTTGCTTGGCAATGAAGAAGATAGTAGAGTGCAGATAAAATTGAAAATGGTTGTGCTTTATTCTCATGATATAGGAACTCTCCTCAGGTACACAAACATGGAAAATACTTGTAAAACCTTACCCACCAAGCTGGCAAAAAGTGAAAGAACAAATCCTGACAAAAGGTGGAGCAGTGTGGACCCTCATATGCTGGCTCTGGTGGAATGAACTGCCATATATCTATAGAAGACAGCATAGGACATTTGTCTACTCGTGAGGACACTCTGATACACATAAACTTTAATACAGGCTAGTTTGATACTTCTATACTACCTCTTTGTTGCTTTGATAAAATACTAGTCAAAATCAAATTGGAGCAGAAAGAGGTTTTTGGCTTACCACAAAGCCAGAATAGGAACACAGGACAGGAATTTGGGCTAAGGCACTAAATCAGAACATGCAATAATGCTGATTACATGTTTTCTTTTCCTGACTGGCTCAGCTACTTATAACATCCAGGCTCATCTGCCTATGGATGACATTTTCCAGAGAGGTCTGTGTCCACCTATATCAATTAAAAATTAGAAAATAGTCCACATACAAAACCCACAGGTTAATAGGGAGGAGGCACTTCCTTAATAATGTCCTCTCTTCCCAAGCCTCTAGTTGGTTCAGGTGGACAAAGATTAAGCAGTATCACAATCATGAATACTTATCTACAATGTAAAAAATTCTAATCAAGCATATGTATATTATGTAAAATACATGCATTACGATTTCTCAGAGCAGTGTTATTCCTAAACAGCAAGAGTCGAGATAACAAGACAAGTTACTCAAAATAGAAGGAATCTAAATAAATGGTGGTATATTCACACAACTGGAGTGACACCAGATGGAATGCACAATACTTACTACACATGACACCAAGAAGGAAATACGAAAAACTAATCCTGAGAAGGAGGAAGCCAGGCACAAAGAAGCAAGTTAAATCAAGTGATGTTATTTTATAGAGCACTTAAAACCGATCTATGGTAATAGAGGTCGAAATTTGATAACCTTGCTTAAGACAAGAGTGACACTTACTAGTGGACCACAGTGAGCAATGAGGGAGGGGAGACTTCTAGCTAGTTGAAGTTCTACTTCATGAGTTCAGTACAGTTTACACAAGTGCATTTATTTCATAAAAATTTATTAATTGCACATTTATAATTTGTGTAGTTTGCTACTCATGAGTAGAATTCAACATGTGGAATATTTGCTATAAAAATATTTAAAAGTCTCAAACCTGTGTTTCAACATATATATTGTAAACTTTACAGAAGTATTGATTTGATAAGTTGTCATATATGTGTATAAAATATAACCCCAAATCTAAGAATATAAATAAATGCTATCTTCTATAAGTAAAAATAAATAATTCTAGCGGGAGAAAGCAGCAATCTATGGAGACATTGCTCTGCATGTACACATAGCATTGCTTTTTAATATAATCCAAAGAAATGAAAGAAAATGTAAAGAAGCATCATGTCACAGTAGGTGAATGCTTATCATATTATTTCATCTATTTTTACATCAATTTAGAATGGAAGACTGGAAGAAAACCACAGCTTTGTAATCTGGAATGAAGGAGGTGTTTATGTTTTCATTGTTTGTTTGTTTGTTTGTTTTAATTTTGTTAATATTTGCAGTGAAAGGGATTCACAACCACTTTCTCAGATCAGACTAACCTGCTTCAGAGCTTCTGCTCTGAGACCTGGTTTCCATGGAACCAGAAGGCTTCGAGCATGCTTCTCAAGAAGGACGCATCCAACAGTCCTACCCATGCATGCCGCCTGTGAACCACAACAATGACCAGAGAAGCACAGCAATGACCAGAGAAGCACAGCAACCATAAGGTGCAGTAGTGGCACTCATCCTTTGGCAGTAACCACAGCTCTCTTCTTAGAACTAAATTCCATGTAACCAAAGGAAAGCTAAGCCTGGTTCTGGAATCCTAGCCAACTCCCCAGGAATTAGTGAAGACATGGGTCTTGGGGAAGAACCTACAACTGCCATTTTCTTAAACAATCATAATCCCTAACTACATTCTAACCATGCCTTTTTAATAGTTAATGCAACCTGACATGGAAGGTTTGGATTTGAATAAAGATATTAGATCTTAATACACTGAATGTTTTTTTGGCCATATCTCAAATCTAACTCAGATATGGAAATTTTTCATTTTCTTATATAAGGTAACACAAATTCAGGGGCTTTAAGTTATACAGCAATAATTCATTATAGAGTTAAGTAAATTGAGTGAAAAGGATCACTGGGTTATGCATGCTCAAAATATATTTTTTAAACTATTCTATAATATATGACCAGAAAATACTTTCTTCCTTCTTTATGCATTTCCAAAAGCTATAATAAAAATGGATCATGTGAGCAGTAATTGTATAGACCTAAATGTTAGCTCCACAGATTTATGAATGCCAACCTCCACAAAAAAAAAAAAAAAAAAAAAAAGAGCTCCAGTTTCCAGAGATATTCTGCCCCTTGCTTGAGCAAGCATTGCATCAGTAATTTGCAAATAGACTCATAGAGCATACCTAACTGGTCTGCCAAACAGGAACAGGGCTTAAGATGTTCTTTGTAGACTTCAAGAAGTCGTCGTTGGTGTTTCATTGCTACAAAGAGACATGGTGAGCAAAGCAACTCTCATAAAGGCAAACATTTGATTGGGCTAGCACATTGTCATGGCCGAAAGCATGACAGCACACAGGCAGACAAGCATGAGTCAAGAGTCCTACATCGTGATCTGAAGTCAACCAGTAAGTGACTGGACTCTACACTGGGCAGAGCTTGAGTATAGGAGCCCTGAAAGCCTGCCTACAGGGACACAATGCTTTCCACAAGGCCACCCCCCCCTCCAAAAGAGTCACACCACCTAATAGTGCCACTCCCTATGGACTAAACATTTAAACACATGAGTCTGTGCGGACCAAACCACTCATACAACACCCCACCACACAAGAGATTTTTGATGTTAAAAATCTTAAATTCTGAAGTCGTTAAATTCTGAAGAGCTGAAAATACATGATCTAAATCTAAGGGTTTTGTCTTTTATGATGAATATATACTTAGATTCAGGCTAAGGGATTCATCCTTTCGTTTTAACAGACTGGGGTTTGTTGTTGGTTGTGTGCTTGCTTGCTTGCTTTTTGGATTTTTTTTTTTTTTTTAACAACACTCACTTTAGTGGCTGAGAGAAAGTTTCAAGTGAGACTTCCTCAGTATTTAGCAGTCACAAGACAGGAGTTCAAAGGAGACAGGCAAGAGACATGTGCTACTGCCTTGAGATATTAACTGTTATTTTGCTTGAAAATCTAGACCATAATAAGAGAGGATGTGAAATGTACAATTTGATGAACTTCTGTCATACAAAAATCCAACTTAGAAATAAAGGCAGGTACACAGAGCCCTACAAGAAGCTGACACAGTACCAATAATGAACTGTAAGCCCAATGAACATCAACCTTCTTTTCAGGAAAGATTCAGCCTAGCTTGCTTGCCTGAGCTGCCAAAACTGACATGTCACTTCTCCTTTGGAACTTTTAATTCTTTTGTTTTTCATATTCTTGTACATCTTCTCAAATTACATGGCTTTTGAAGCCTAATCTAGATGTAGTACTGCAGTACTCTCTAAATTGTACACTTAAGACAAAATACTATTCTTCCATACTGCTGAGAATTTGTAAAATAAATATAAACACCTATCAGACCTTTTTAAAAGAATACTCCAGGTAGGTTAAAATAAAGTTACATAGAAACTAGGACACCAAGAAATAAGTTTTCAAATATTTCCATGTGGTGATAGAATCCATATTTTTCAAATTCTCAGACTGTAACATTTCCAGGAGAAATTCTGCTTCAAAAACTTTAAAAATAGAATAAATGTCTCCATAAAACATTATATGTAACAGTGTATATATTTTCAAAAAAAGCATAGGAAATGCATATATGTATGTCTAAATGCATACATACTCTAAACATACACATGTATTTATGTACAAACATCTACTTAAATAGAACGACTGGAAGAAAGAGGGCATTACATGAAATTAATGACTGTTCTTTGCAGTTATGTTTTATATTTGATCATTTAACATTCATGTAATACTATAAGCAATTTTTCATATACGGATTTACCCATTATATAGCAAATTCTTGAATGCAGTTAAGTCAAGTGCAAATGGAGTCTGCCCTTCCACAGGATGCTAAGCTAAGTTTCAAGTAGCCTATCTGTATGCTTTCCTTGAATAGAAAAAAATGCACCTTGGCACCAGGAGGAAACATAGCTTTAAAAAAAAAATCTGATTTTAGTCCCAAAAATCAATATGGCAAAGGAAAAGTTGCTACAAAGATAATTCTTGGTTGAATATGTTCAAAATTCAAGTCCCTGGTAATCTGAGATTTGGCCAAGACAAATCAAAGTCTTAGATATTTTACAAATGCCAAGTTTTCAGAGAAACAAAAAAAAAATGCAAAAGCAACAGATGCATTTCCCTAGACATTTGTGTTGAGCCTAGCTATATACAGATCCTGAAGATAAGGGGGGTTATATTTCATTTCTCATAAATAATAGTCCTGGTTGCTCTTAATGTCATCTAACTAAATACTATCATGTTCCTTCCTTGAAAGTTTTGACCAACTGAAACTTCTGAAAATGAAAGGATAAGTAAAAACTGTAGGATCTGGATGGAGGGAGAAAGAAAAAGAAACTAAAAGTACATGTCTGGTTCCTTTAGAAAATTAAAATATGATTATTTTACAATATTGAAGTATAAGAATGAAAGGGTATTTGCTTTATTTTCATTTGTTTCAACATACCAACAAAACTTCAACACTTCAACATTAAGATCCACTTAAATTTGAATGAGGCAAATATATATATATATATATATATATATATATATATATATATATATATATATATATATATATATTTTGTGTGTGTGTGTGTGTGTGTGTGTGTGTGTGTGTGTGTGTGTGTGTGTCAGGTTTGGTAATACCTTAAAATCCCAGATCATGAATTGGAGGTCACCCTGTGCTACATAATAAGAAGATTCTGTCAAAAATTTGGAAAGAAAAAACAAATTAACTAATAGGCATTCAGTAATTTCAAAATAAATACTTTTATATTTAATTTTATTAAAGTTTATTTCAATTTTTGGATTAGTTTTTACTTTCATGCAAAGCAAGATTATTCTAGGCACATAAATTTTCATAAAAGTTAGTAAATATATACAAGTATAGAACTGCCCCCACGTGCACTTTCTCCAAATAAAACAATGTTGTTATGCAATATCACAAAATACTAAGTTAATAAATTCCATCTATCTAATTTTGAATATTCATATTCTATGGATTAAATTTGAAATAATCTTAGCATTTTAGAATTCTGCTTAACAAAAATTATGGTGATTGCCTCTTAAATTCTGTTTTACTCTGAATTACATTAGACATTCAGAAAGGTTCTAAAATAAGGCTGTACAGCACAATTATTTTGATTAATGTCGGTAGTGTTTTAGATCTTATGAGATTTTGGGAAAGTTAAATGGAAAGCACAGAGTCCAATGCACAGCCTCTGCACTCCATCTCCTCCCCAACAGAAACAGCATCCTCTAAGAGGAGCATGTTTCCATGTGACTTTTGCCAACCCATGCGCTTATCTTGCTACAGTTTGATAACACAGAAGAATTTACCCAGGGTTAACTCTTTTGTTTTAACAATTCATTAGGCTTTGATAAATACACTTTGTCCAATGCCTATCATGTTATTATCCTACAAACAAGATCACTACCCTGAAATTCCTATGGTCTCTCTATTCATCTCTCTTCTGTAACTCCAGATAAAAACTGAGGTCTCTATTTTTCTTTTACTAGGTCTGTGCTTTTCTCTTCTGTGAAAGTCCTATATAAGGACTCATATTTTATGCAGTGTTTTTCCTCTGATTCTTCTACTCTTCTACATGTATCTCGGGGCCCTCTATGTCTTTGTGGCTTTGTAGCCCATTTCTTTTATTATTGAATCATAACTAAATAAAACATTGTACATATCACAGCTTGCTTATCTCTTCATTCACTGACTGAAGGAAATCTGGGTGGCTTAACCAAGTTAACACAGTTCATTTTGCTACACCCAGGGCTGAGGTTTGAGCTCAGCAATAGGGAGTATGCTTAGCATCCATAAGGCACTGGGTTCAATCCCTAGCACATAATTAAATACACCTGCTGTGCACATTCTTGTGTGACCTAAATTTCTGACTCATTTGGGAAAATACTGTGGAATACAGGTGCTGGATCATAAGTTAAATCTGTGTTTAACTTCATTAATAAGATATTGCAACTCTTCTAAGGTAGATCTGCTACTCTACATTTCACCAGCAAAGCGTCAGCACTACAACCTTCTAAATCCTCATCCTTTTTTGGTCATTTGGACTGTCTGTGAATTTAGCCATTCTGATAGGTCTATAATGGTATTGCATTGTCTTCATTGCAATTTTCTAATGATGCACAATAATGATCATCTTCTGTACAATTTTCTATGTATATGTATTTTATTTAGTTTGTGATGTATTTAGAAAACTTGATCATGGTATATATGTGATGTGAATGTGTTTGTTGTGTGGGCATATATGTGAGTGATGTGTGAGTATGTGATATGTGTGAGTGTGGGTATGATGTGTATGTGTGATGTGTGTGTGTGTGTGTGTGTGTGTGTGTGTGATACATGTGTATGTGAGAGAGAGACTAGAGATGAACCTTGAATATTATTCTGCATGCATCACTAAAGAAGTTTTATGAGAAGAGACATTTCACTTGCCTAGTTAATACATTTGACAAAGCTCACAATTGAGTCAAGCCCCCGAGTATCTACCTCATCCTGTCTTAGCAGTACTGAGATTATGATGCACACTTCATACCCAGATTTGCCTATTAAGCTAATTATTGAGTTTTAAAGGTTGTTACTTAAGTTACAACGTACTTATCAGAAATCGTTTACAGTGTTCTCTCAGTCTGTAGACTATCTTTATTCTGGTAATCACATACCATATTTTTTCCCTCATAAAACCACTTTTGGTGCATATCTAAAACATTCTCACCAAAGTTAAGACTATAACTTCTCTTTGTTTTCTTCTAGTTTGTTAATCCCATTTTTGGCTCATTTTGTAGAGGGAAATGTTTCTAAATCTGATTTAGAAATGTTGTTATATGACTATTGAAAACTATTTATTGAAAAGTCTATCATCCTGAAATGCCTTTACTCATTTAAGAAAGATATGGTTTGAATCTATTTCAGAATTGTCTGCTTTATTTCAATGGGATATATGTTCACTCTTTAAACAATGACATGTTTTACTGTTTACTCCAGATTTATCTTGTCTTGCATTTGAATTATGGAGTCATTTTCTCAGGGCCAGTGTTAAACATGCTGACTATTTTTTCCATTACATGTAAACTGAAGGGTCAGTTCCTCACCCTTCACAACAGAAATCATGGGGGTGAAAATATGGCTCAGTGACAAAGCACTTGATGCCTAAATACAAGAACAGAAATTTGGATCTTCAGAACCCACAAAAAGCAGAATGTGGTACTACATATCTGTTACCCCAGAGGCACCTGAGACAGAGAAAAAAGAATCCTCAGAATCTTTCAGGACATGGTTTCCAAATATACACACAAGACATCCTATCCTGCCAGACAGTGGTGGCACATGCCTTTAATCCCAGAATTTAAGAGGCAGAGGCAGAAGCAGGAAGATTTCTGAGCTTGAGTCCAGCCTGGTCTACAGAGTGAGTTCCAGGACAGCCAGTTTTACACAGAGAAACCCTGTCTCAAAAAAACAAAACAAAACAAAACAAAAAATCCTATCTCAAACAATGTACAGGTGAGGACCAAAAAAGACATTGCCTATTCACACTCAAAATTTTTAGAAAATGGAGATAAAGCACAATCAGAGAGAATCTTTCTGTAATCATTTGTCAGCATCCATGTCTTGTTGGAGGTGATGAATCTCTGCAGCCCACTTTATAGACAGTCGTGTCTTCTGTGGCCAGTGTTATGTGTTGTTACTTTCCTTTCAAATCTGACAGTCTGTCATTTATTTTCCCTTCTTTCCTTACCTTTGAGTTTCTCATGTGATGTTGAACAGAAATGTAGAGAGTAGGCCTCCTTACGCATGTTTGATGTTATCAGAAAAGCATAAAACATCTCACCAATTGTTATCCATAAAGCAACAATTGTGCAAGTACCAACTTGGTAGAAGAAATGAATGGTTGCAGTGTATCAGAAGTTTCTGTAGTGCCTACTTCAATTTACCACCTATCTAAAAATGAAGCAACTACTCTAACTTTTGTTGTGATCACTTCTTGCATTCATAAAATAGAAAGTTTAATTTGGGAAATTTACATTTTAAAAAAGAAACAGTGCCATTACTTTCTGGATTATGTATTCAACATTCAATTATCAGATTCAAACATATTGTTATTGCTTCACTTTGCTTACTGCTACTACATTTGGGTAGAGTACTACAAAAGTACTACAAGAGTACTACATCATTCTGTGAATGATGACTTCCAATGTGCCATCAATCCGACGCCAAGGAATGAGTGATGCTACTGAAACAATAGATTTAAAAACCCTTTTACATCTTAAGCAGTGGCTTAAAGAATCCTCCATCGACCAGTTTCTGGACAGCAACTAAATTTCATGTTTATATATGATCACTAATCCACATCTTTTAAGATTTTCATTCTGCTGCAATCAAGCACACAAGCTCAGGTTAAGAAAGTTATTGGAAAAGATATTTGAATAAAATATCTGACATCTGACAAAATAAACATCAGAAACACACACACACACACACACACACACACACACACACACACACACACAAACAAATCAGACAACAGGGAAGGAAACTTTCTACTCATTAAAGGAAAATTCCACCAGGATGACATTTCAATATTATGTAGAGCCCGAACTCAAGGGTACCAAAGTTTGAGAAAAACGAACAAACAAACAAATACACTACTGCAGCTTAAATTACATATTGAACCTCAAATACTAATAATGAGAAATGTCAACCTGCTCTCACCAATAGACAGGTCACCTAGACAAAAACTAAACAGAGAACTACTGGAGTTAAATGGCATCATGATCCAAATGGACCTATCAGATATTGGCAGAGCATTTCACCAAAACACAAAAGAATACACCTTCTTCTCAGCACCTAGTTGAACTTTATACAAAATGACCACATACTCAGACATAAGCATGTCTCAACAAATGCAATAAAATAAAAATGATTCTATGCATTATATCATATTAAAGCTGAAAATCAACAATAATAGTACCAACAAAAAGCTCATGAACTCATGAAAACTGAACAACTCACTAATGAATGAAAAATGACTGAGGATAGAAATTAAAAAAGAAATTAAAGATTATAAAATTGAGTGAAAATGAATACCCAATATATCTAAATTTATAAATTCATTGAAGGCAGTCTTAAGAGACAAATTCATAGCACTAAATACCTACATTCAAAATAAGGAGAGATCACATACTAGTATCTTAACAAGACACCTAAAAGTTCTATACAGAAAAGAAGAAATCACAATCAAATCACTGGATGGCAATGATCAATCAATAAATAATCAATCTCAATCCTGAATCAATAGAACAGAAACAGCAAAAACAATGCAGAGAAACAATAAATCAAAAAGTTGGTTCTTTGAGAAATTTTACAAATCGTTATGCAAATCAGCTATAAATTGGAGGAAGATTATCCAAAGTAATAAAATTAGAAATGAAAAGGGACTATACAGCAGACACCAGTAAAATCCAGAGAATTATACGGAAAAGCTTTAAAAACCTGTGCTCCATCAACTTGAAAATGGTTAAATCTCTTGACATAGACCAGTTATCAAAGTTAAATCAAGAATTTATAAATAATTTAAACAGATTTATAACCCCTAGTGAAAGAGAAGAATCAGTAAGCATCCCATTCTGAAAAAGTCCAATTCCAGAATGTTTTAGCACAAAATTATACCAAATTTTCAAATAATTAATGCCAATGCTTCTCAAATTATTCCACAAAATAGAAGCACAATACAATTCATTGTATGAGGCTACAGTTACCCTGATATTAAAATCAAATAAAGACACAATAAAAAATAAAGAAAATTACAGATTACACCATCAAAATAGATTCCAATTCTCTCTCTCTCTCTCTCTCTCTCTCTAAATATATATATATATATATATATATATATATATATATATATATATATATATTAGAACATGGATACAAGAATACATAAAAGGTTTCCCCAAATGATCAAGTATCCTTCATCCCAGAGATGCAGGGATGGTCCAATATATGGAAAACAATAGATGAAATCCAGCATATAAACAAACTGAGAAAACTAACGCATGACCATTTCAAAATCCAATACCCATTCGTGAAAAATATTCTGTAGGTATTAAGAATGTAAAGAACAGTCCTAACCATAATAAAGGCAGTTTACAGGAAGCCCATAGCTAAAATTAACTTAAATAGAAACACTATTCCACCAAAAGCATTAATTAGACAAAGTTGTCCACTCTCTACATACCTATATAATTCAGTACTTGAAGTCTTAACTACAACACAAGGCCTATGGGAGTAGTCAACCAATATTAGATTTGACCGAAAGCCCATTACACAAGATGGAACCCATACCTGACACTGCCTAGGTGATCAAGAATCAGAGAATAAATAGTTCAGTTATCTAGAATAAAGTCAAATCTGCTGTTCTAAAATAAAACAAAACAAAAATTACACTAAAAATAAACCATCAATAAAGTGACTCTCTGGGGACACTTGGGAAACAAATCGAGAGACCTACAGACAGATACGCAGAAAATGGGGCACCTTTACACACTTAGTCCTAAAAAGGGTGTCTCCATTAAGTCCTTTCCCTCAAATTTCAGGGAACTCTGAGGAAGAGAAGATAGAATGCTAAGAAAAAGAGGGAATGGAAGACACTATGAAAACAAAGGTCCTCAAGTCAACAGGGTAAATGCACATGTGAACTAGTAGGAACTGAGGATCGACGCACATGTGTTTGAACCTATTGGTGTTCTAGAGCTGAAAGGATAAGTGCACATATGCCAGAACTTGAAACCACGAAGCAGTCTCCAATTGATACCCACTTGCAAGTAAGAATTAATTTTCTCTAAGGGAGACTCTTTGGGAAAACAAACTACTCTTAGGAGGAAGCTTCTCTCCCAGCGCTAGATGGCCAACAGAAAATGAACTCAAAGATAAGGTATCCTGAGGCTGGAGAGATATCGTGGTGTATAAGAACACTGACTGCTCTTTCAGAACCCCTGAGTTCAATTCCCAGCCACCACATGGTGGCGCGAAACCATCTGAACTATTATTAAATACCCTCTTCTGGTGTGTCTGGAGACAGCTACAGTGTACTCATATAAATAAAATGAACAAATGTTTTTTTTTAAAAAGACATTCTTTCTTAGACTACTGTAAAAATATTTACAACTCAAAGTTCTTTGTCTCATAATAGATGTCAGGGGTTTTATTTATTTATTTATTTATTTTTCAAATTTACAGTATTTTTACTGTGTATGTTTGTTTCACTCTTTTATGCTACAGATCCATAGCATATATATTAAGGATTCCATTTGGTGGTTTTTTTAATGGAATTCCTAAGTGTGCAAAGAAGTAGATCTTAAGTCTATCTATATATGTTTCATATGGCTCTGCTTGTGCTATTTCCTGTTTGCTTTGTCCTGTTACAATGGATTGGTTTTAGGTTTATCTTATTATAATTTATTATATAGTTCATTATCCTTTAGAAGCCTATTTGCTTTCTAATGAGAGACAGAAAGGGGGTGAATCCAGATAAGAGGTGAGATGGGAAAGTACTAGGAGGAGTTTGGTGAGGGGTAACTATAATCAGGATATATTATGTTAGAAAAAAGCTATTTTCAATAAAATGAAAAACATAAAAAGATGTTACAAAAAGATAAGAAATAGTCTTTCCACCATCCTAAGCTGACATAATTGATACATTTTTTTTTTTTTACAATAGTCTAAGGATACAATGTCAATCCAAGTCTCAATGTGAGAGGTGAAATAAAAATGAAATGACTGTCTTGCCCGGTAGTGAGTTTAAATAGATATATTATAATAGTCTTGTTCTCAGATATGGAGAAATATAACAAAAGGAAAAACACAGTTTGGAGCAAATATAATATAATTGGCATTACTGCTAGCATTAAAATAAATTAAATAATATATTTTGTATCAGAACAATCTCAAGTCCTTAATAGTCCTCCATGAGAAAGTACAATGAGAACTTGTATTGAACATTATTATTCTAATGAATCACCTTGGGTTGAGTTAGTAAATATTAATATGAATCAGAATGCTAAAATTACTAAACAAACAGCTGCATATTTGTGGACTTAGTGAAAACAATATTGTCAACATATTACACTCTACTAATAAAACCAGAGAGAAAAATAACACGAGGCATGGAAATACAATGACTTACATGTGGAGGGGTAGACTTTAGTCCTCTCCCAGGGTCTAGAAGTCTTAATATTTGTGCTTCACTCTTTCCTTCTCTGGAATATTCTCTTATTTACAGAGTAGGTGAGAATCAAGCTTCGACAGAGTTCTCTTTCTTGTTTGATCTGAGAAGAAAGTATATTTTTAATCAATCATGATAATATGCATCCAACTGGTTTTTTTCTTATTATAAGGAAATAGAAATTTTAATCTATTTTGTGTTAGGCCTGAAATAAACAGAATTGTAGGAACTGCCTTGTCAAACATCATAATCAATAGAAACCAACTACTTAAACACCACTCAAAGAAAACCACATTTATATACATTTTAATTTTCACAGATAAGCAGCAGAACAAGAGAACATTAATATTAAAATCTAAATGACTAGAAAAGCCTCCAAAAATGTATTTTTAAAAGCCTGACATAATTTTGCAAATCCATGACTCTGGATGGACTGGCTGAGACAATTAGGTTTTGAATATTTTTACTCATTCATTTTAACATCTCAAGGCTAAAGAATGACAGGGTGATTATAAAAGTGTAAAGGAAAATCCATTTTAAAAAATTTTAATGCAGTAATAAAAGAGATGATTTCAAAAGCCTAAGATAGACCAGAAATATGTAGAACGGGTTTATAAGTGAGCATGGAAATTTATAGAAGAATTTATTTTTAAATGGAGCCAAGCTTAGAAAATGGTTGCTCAGGCAAGGCACCCTGAGCAAATTAGAATACATTATGTAGATACTGTCTAATTTTATCATAATTCCTTAATAAATCTATTAGGTGTTAAGATATACATAGTAGTTTCTTTATAGGATAGAGGGACTTGCTATACGAATAGCTGACCTTTGGTGTCACAGATATCCATTAGGTTAAAAGAATTCAATCTATTATACAAATTTTATTAAAATGAAAGTTTCTACTAGCTGGAATTTTCTGATTCATTAAAATTACATATGAAGACAAATGTCTTCAATTTGTACTAGATGCCAGATTATTTCTGGTGACTTTTCTTTTAAAAACCATTTAGTGTTTACTACTAGTTCATATTACAATATAGAGATGTACCTTTAGGCCAAAACTCAAAATAAAATATTGATGTTTGGAGCAAGTTGTATGATAGCACCTGAAACTTTATTTGCACTCAGAAACTGAATACATTACATGAGGGATTTATGACTTTCTTACGTTTTGGAAATTTTAAGCAACAAAAATCAATATGAATAGCAGAGTAAATACAAAACTAAATTGTATGCAAAGGAAGAACTACCTCTTCCAAACATTTGTCTAATCACAAACTGTCTCTTTTCCTTGCCCCATTGACTTGGTGTAACTTAAGATAATTTGAAGAAGGAGTAACAATACAAATTTTATTACCAAAGATTTAATAGTATTATGTGAGAAAACATTGTCATGATTAGATTTCTAGTGTGAGAGTAAAGCTGTTCTGCTGTGTTTTATGGAAATCCAATTAATCTTGGTCTAATTTAAAAGTCTTATTATTAAGACTTACTGATATGCACTTTCCATATCAACATATCCATGTGGCTGTTCAAAACAGGTAGTTTTCTACAGTTTTGAGAAGAGAAAAAAATGGTTCTGTAGCTGCAGCTCAGTACACATTTTTTAAATCTTTTTTTCTGTGAAAGGATGAATGTTATCATCATGTTTTGGTTAACCTGGTCTAACAGGTCCTTTCCAGAAATGCCTGTGCTAGTATATGCTTTATGTATCTACCAGACATGTGAGAGGAGTATGCCATGCACTTACAGGGCAAAGCCTGAGTATGGCTAAATATACATTTATATGTGAAAATGTATAAAGAAACAAACCACACACACACACGCATACTCAACATACACACACCACATTGACTATTTGCAAACAACATATACAGGTATGCATAGGGCATGCACACATGCATATACAACATATACACCCAAAATGCAGTACCTTTCACATACAGCATATGCGCCTACATGCATAAACAATTATGTGCACAAATAATTGCACTTTGCCTTTTAATAAAACTTGCTCTGAGGAAAGATAAAGTAAGTCAGGAGAGTTCAGTGGTTAAGAGCACTCACTGGTGTTACAGAAAACTCAGATATGGTTCCCAGCACCCTTAATCATCTGTAACTCCTGTCACAGAGAATCCAGTGCCTTCTGATCTTTGCAGAAACTAGGCATGCACATTATGCACTCACATACAAACTAGCAAAGCATTCATGTACATAAAATGAGACAAATTATTTTTTTAAATTATTTTATTAGATATTTTCTTCATTTACATTTCAAATGCTATCCCAAATGACCCCTATACCCTCCCCCCACCCCGCTCCCATGCCCACTTCTTGGCCCTGGCCCTGGCGTTCCCCTGTATGGGGCATATAAAGTTTGCAAGACCTAGGGGCCTCTCTTCCCAACGATGGCTGACTAAGCCATCTTCTGCTGTATATCCAGGTAGAGACACTAGCTCTGGGGGTACTGATTAGTTCATATTGTTGTTCCACCTATAGGGTTGCAGACCCCTTCAGTTCCTTGGGTAATTTCTCTAGCTCCTCCATTGGGGTCTCTGTGTTCTATCCTATAGATAACTGTGGACATCCACTTCTATATTTGCCAGAACTGGCATAGCCTCACAAGAGATAGCTATATCAATGTCCTTTCAGCAAATTCTTGCTAGCACATGCAATAGTGTCTGCATTTGGTGGCTGATTATGGGATGGACCCCCGGGTGGGGCAGTCTCTGGATTGTCCATCCTTTCATCTTAGGTCCAAACTTGAGACAAATTATTTTTATATGTGGGGGCTAGAGAGATTACTGAGCAGTTAAGAGTACTTACTGCTCTTAGGACCAAGTAAACTCCCTTTCAGAGGAACTGACATGACCTTTGTAGCCTTTTGCACACATGTGATACACATAGGTACAGTCAGGCACACACACACACATACAACAAATAATTTAAAAAAAAAGAGAAAACAAATTTTGATTGAAAATTCAAGTAGATTGTAATATTTATCCTAAAATACACAACACAACATATAATAGCGTCCTTTTTGGAATTTTTGCAAACTAAGACCATGGTGCTTTCTCCCACACTGCTTAAACACCTCATTTACATACAACTCTACCATATAGAACCTTGGCATTTAAAGCTATATGTCCATCATTGACTTTTCAGCATGCCCAAGGACACAGCTTTATATTTAGTGTTATGCTTTCTAGAGGACTTTTTTTTCTTCTGTTCTGTCAGAGACGGGTAAGTTCGGGTGGTTTCTTTCTCTGTTGGAATGAAAAACACTGATAACCATGATTCAAGGAAAGAGGCTTAATTCTGACTCACAGTTCCAGGGTACAGCTCATCATGTGCGTAGTCATGTTCTTGGAGCTGCTGGTCACATGATATCCACATTCCAGAGCAATGGATGTATGCTGCTGCTCAACAACCTTTCCCCACTGAGAGTTCAAGGTCTCAGTGAGGGGATGGTGCTACCCAGAGTACTTGCATCTTTCCATCTCAGTTACTGGGGTCAGGTTAATGCCACCCTAGGAAGCACTTGTCCATTTTATTGCACCAAAACTGTTTATAGTACCGTTGTCAGTAAATTCATTCTGTATAATGAAATAATTATAATTCTTGTAACCATATACAGACAATAAATTAAGATCAGATAAAAGGCCTTACGACAGTGAACTGGCACACAGTCAGCCTGAATATATAATAGGTAGTTTGACTTCTTGTTCTTGATTGCCTGCAATGGATGTGGCTCATGCATAATTCAGCTATGAGTATCTATCCCTTTCACTCTTAAAACTTTTCCAGTTTGGAAAGCCATGTACTCATGCCAACTATAACAAATTATTTCTTTATCATTTGATTATTTATAAACAAATTATTTTCCATTGTAGTTTTTGTTATATCCTCTTATTTGACTGAAGAATAAAAATATGCAAGGAGATTATAATTCATAAATCTATCACGGCAACATTAATAAGATTCAAATAGACGTTTGAGTACCGAGCTTTGGATTCCAGACTGTGGTAGTGTTTTAAGGTTGTAAAATCTTTTTCGAGACAGGGTTTCTCTGTATAGCCCTGGCTGTTCTGGAACTCACTTTGCAGACCAGGCTGGCCTCGAACTCAGAAATCCACCTGCCTCTGCCTCCCATGTGCTGGGATTAAAGGCGTGTGCCACCACGCCTTAAGAGGCAGAGCCTGATGGGAAAAAATTACATCACCGAAAGTGTGCTCAGTGATAGAGATATTGGGTACCCCACACACTCATTGATTTTTAGCAACCATGAAGTATACAGACCTCTTCCCCCATGATGTGGGAACATAAACATCAACAACAACAAAAAAGCATCACAAATTGAAACCACTGGAACTGTGACCCCAAACCACCACTTTAACCTTCTAAATGTTTATCTCAAACACTTTGTTCCATCAATGGAAAACTGCCTGACAAAATTTCCACAAATAAAGAAAGAGCTTGCCTCTCCGTGCTGATTGTCAACTTAAAGTGACTCCTAGGTGCACACTTTCCTGATTAGTCCCTTCTGAGAGTCTTGAGTCATCTGAGTCTTCTTATTCATAGAACTGCGAACATCTGTCTTTCTGAGAGTTGAGTTGGATAATAGTTATAGCCAATGAGACACATAGTGAGTAAGTTCTACAGAGGAATTAAATTACCAGAAGACCATGAGCAAACTTAGGACAAGAGCAAGATAGGCATCTGTGTGTAGTTTTTGGTTGATAATCCCAGGTTGTTTCACTTACAAAGGCAGTTGCAAGCAGGACCAGGTTTGCAGGCAAGCATTAGTATAATGGTAGGGAGCAGGACCAGGTTTGGGGGCAAGCATCAGTATAATGGATGGAAGCTTCTGGGGGTTTCACAATAAATAGACAATGAGAAGTACAGAGCAGCTCAGGTGCGGCTTTCTATGAGGTACAGACTAGAACAGCTCTTAGGAGGTACTTGATTCCTAAATATAGGGATATAGATTTAGTCACAGTAATCGTGGACTTTTCAAGAGAGACTAAAATGTAGGTATCATGTTTGTGTGTGTACACAAAAGAGTAAGGCGATAATCCATGTTTTCTTAAGATTTTACAACTAATTCCCTATTTGAAATATAACAAATTATAAGAAATGATATATAAAGTACTTACAAGGATTTTGGACCACAAAATTTTGGCATCAGTGTTTGATAAGCTAGTCTATGGACTAGCAACCTTGTTATGTCAAAGATTAAAAAGGGAAATCTGTTTTCAAATTCTGATATTTTTTTCAAAGAGTCACCCATATAGGTTTTAAAAAATATTTGCTATTTAATTTTGTACTCTTCAAATGAAACATGGTTTCCCGTTTTCTCTTTCTCGGCACTTTATCTTCTCAATCTTTAGAATTTTTATGTAAATATTCTGCTACTAACTCTTATTCAAATTAGTAATGTTTTATTTATCATCAAAACATAATCTTGATCTTTCTTTTTACTCAAGAACACATATGTTTTCTTAAATATATACAAAAAATACCAGATGTCTCCATAAGTAATATAAAAACAAGTATCATTTTCTACCTCTGAAATTACAGTCTTTTCCCCTCTTCTCCAGTAATGATTTCACATTCATATCCCTCGCACCCTAGAGTATCTTTAAACATCATCTCATTATTTTGCAGGCTACCAGACCTAACAAGGTTTCCCAAGCATATGTTTTTATAATCTGTTACACTGGCAGAAGGAGAGGGGAGGAAGACATTAATGTCTAAATTTGAATATATTCAACTGAAAATATACAAATATTTCTCCACTGTCTTTTCTTGCATATTCATCTGTCAATGCTGTTTTAAACTGAAAACCTGTTTATTCTTGATATTAAACTTGTTTGTTTATTCTTATATTAGCTTGGTTTTGACTGCTGGGATAAAACATTCTGACCAAGAGCAACTTGAAAAGGGCAAGGTATACTACGCTCTATTACAGCCCATCATCACTTGGGATGACACACAGGGACTCCAACAGGAACCTGAATGCCAGAGCTACAGCAGAGAAAGTAGGGTGCTCCTTCCTGACTTGCTCTCTGTGGCTTGCCCAGTTTGCTTTCTCATATGCCCTAGGACTATCTCCCAAGGTGTGGCACTACCCACAGTGTGCTGGAACTTCTCACGTCAATCAATAATCAAGACAATGCTCCATTGACTTGCCTATTGTCCAATGGAGATATGTTCTCAATTGGTTGGTTCTCTCCATAATTTTGTGTCAAATGGTTAAAAACGAATACACATAATTCTGATAATAGATTTGTTCAAACTTCATAAAATCAAACAGAAATATACTGTACCTGCTTTTATCAGACTTGAGTCTCCACATGATTTCATTCCTCTCAAATTCTACTTCTCCAATCTTACTATGCCCTTACAACCTAGCTTCCTTATCAGGATCTTCAGGAAGCATCCTTTTATTATCTGATGCAGAAACAATCAAACACATAGCATTTTCTGTAAGGTTTCCTTTCAGAACTGTCTACTATAGGGTGATGCACACCTTTAATGCACACCGATCCTTGGGAGACTGAGGCAGGTGGAGTTTGTGAGTTCAAGGACAGCCAAGGCTACATAGAAAAATCTTGTCTCAATAAAACAAAAATGAGAGAGAGAGAGAGAGAGAGAGAGAGAGAGAGAGAGAGAGAGAGAGAATTAAGTAAACACTACTTAGTAGTTACTTAGTTGCATGGTTACTTAATTCAGTCTAGCCACATAGACAACAAGACACTGTATGGATGGCCACATAGACTGTCAACTTAATCTACTGTGTAACAAGTCTGTTCATTTTGCCTGTTCACATGAATTAAAAACCTCCTTGAAAACAGAATACTCCACTTTGGTCTGGGTCTTTGCTATCAACAGTGATATTTTGACCAAGTATTAAACCACAGAACAAGGCTGAAGCAGATACAGAAGAATGAAGAAGACAGAAGGTTTTTTCCCCCAGACTTTCTTCCTCTCTACTTAGGTCACACAACCTCATTGATATTATTTTCAATTCTAAATAATATTTTTCAAGCATATAGCTTATGCAGAATAAGAAAGTCGTTATTTGATTTAACTCTGTAAAATCTGAGACAAATTGCAGAAAAGGTAAGACAAAAATACTTGTTTTTGAATACATTGAAGTTCTGAACTAACAGCAAATTTAGAGCTCAAATTAAAATCAGACTTTGTGTGTGTGTGAAAACCACATGACAAGTGTGTTACAATTTGTTTCAAAATGATACAGTGAATCTCCAAGATGGATGGTCATCTTAATCCTGTGTTTCTCCTAGAAGTGAAGATTAAAACAATCCCACTCAGTATACTCGGACTCACTCAGTAAGTTATCCATTATTTTAAAAATAAACTAAATTCTAACTCCATTAGTGGTATTTTAAAATGAAAAAAATATTTAATGATATATTTTCTATATTTAGTTGCCTTTCTTTAACAAGTCACTGGTCCAAATTTCTCAAAATGTAGTATATAAATTATAACATCTATGACTTGGTTTGTTTGATTATATTTCAACCTAACTTCTTTTATTTGATAACAAATAAACATCAGAAAACATTGATATTTTTGTGCATATTCTCCACCACATATGTTTCTTATAACTCTATACTTTATATCACTTATAACACTTATAACATTTTACCCATATCTTGCATGTGTCCTGTGCATATTTAGAATTTCCAAGTTAAATAAATTCCCTATGCAAGTGATAAAAGTAATGCCCACGCCCAGGAGCTGGTAACCAGGACAGCACTAAAGGTTTAGAGGATATCTATTTATTATTCTGATTAGTTTATGATTATATGTTGGCTTGTTTATAAAGTGGATGGAAAAATCTATGATGTGCAAACAGTCAGGAGAGGCCAACAAAACCCACAACACCTTATCTATATTAGCCTGACAATTGAGTTTGAACAACAGTATTTTCTAAATGTACTCTATTCAAGGCTGGATATGTAATTACCTTCAGTCCATAGTCTAGACATTAATGCTTTCATAGTATTTAAGACTCCTTGTAACATGCTTGCAGCTTTAAGTAAGCAAGGCTAAATCTTGACCAGATAAATTAGCAAAGAATGCAATAAAAGCCACAATAAAAGAACTTTATCCTACAAACCTTCAAGTAGCTGCTAAATGAGATTTCTTTGAAATGCAGATCAGTTGAACTAGATTAGTGAATTTTAGCTCCTGTCAACATCATAACAAAATACAAATACAATTGTTCCCTGGTCTTATCTCTGAGCTTCCATCTGCTGCCTTGTTATTTACTTTCCTTGATTTACTATGCAGATCTAAATAAGGCACATCAAGAAGGGCTTACAGCACAATGGCTTCTTAAGCTTTACATCAAGGTATTTGAAACTGAAGCCAGGAAAGGGCTGCCATCAAAGACATATCTCTAATGAACTTCCATATCAGAGCAGGTTTGGTATTTAATACTGCTGTGAAAAGAAAGAGCTACAAATCAGAATGGCCTACGAAAGAAAATGCCTACAAATCTTGATGAGATTAACACCTCTGAGAATTAATATCCCAATAAAAATGATGTCTGGTACCTTGAAGAGTTAACTCCCAACCTTTCCAAATATAATGCACTATGTCAGGAGCAGACAAATCATTTGACAAGGTTAAAAGGTCAGAGAAGAATTTTTAATTTTCTTTCTATGCTAGAAAATAGTATTATTTTCCTCCTATGTAACAATATATCTGTAACAGAACAAACACCCTTGACTAGAATTAACTGAGCTGTAACATGATTCTCAATGCCACAGACATTTTCCACTGTTTTAAAAAGGAAAAAAATTAGGGGAAAACTTCACAATAAAATAATCTAATATAAAATGACAACATGCAACATTTGTTCATCTATTCTAGTAGTTCCCGTTTCTGTCCCCACAGCAATCTATGAGAACAGAGTAACAGTTTCTATAATTTGTAAACCCTGAGATTTTTTTCCACTATATACCACCATTCTCTATGGAAAATACGGAAATAATCCTCCACTCTCTGTTCCCACCAATTATATTTTTCACTTATAATTCTAACATACTGAGCTTGAATAAAATAATTCACAAAACTAACGTGAATGTTTCCCACAAACCCCTTGCAATCCTGCCTGACACTTTCTTTCCCATAAGCAATAAGGTCTATAAACAAATGATACTTTGTGGGGAATTTTTTCCTAAAGAAAACATTTCAATCATTTATGTCATTCTATAGAGAAGATCCCACAAGCATGTTCTGTTCTGTGGATCAATCAGTTCCAAACCAAAGTAGACATGTTGTTGACTCCCGTGCCTGGAAATCCTGCTGCAGGCTCGCCAGATGATGAAAACTGAGGTATGCAATGTACAAGGCCCCACATGGCACTCAGTAGCTCCTGGGCATGTCAAACTTCACAACTACCCTACAGTCAATGACAGCAAACACCTTCCTTGTTCTTTCTTCCAAACATAAATTTGCCTCTCTCATTCCTCTGAATTATGGGCTGTCTTCCAGAAACAAAGCCCTAAACAGAAGCAACCTCCCATGCCTATACAACAGAAATCACAGTTTGTCTTTTCGTTGGATTTCATTTCTTCTAGGTGATGTTCCAGACTCATTTACAACCACAAGAGACTGTTGTTACCACTTCTTGTTTAATGAAATGAGAAAACAACAGATTTACATATTCAATGGCAGGTGCTAAGACAGGTTTGTCTGCTCTTGACCTAAAACATGTAAAAGAGGTTTATGTGCAACAGCTGTCTCAAAGGTATTGGTGTTCTGATGGGCAGCTGAAACTCTGCCATCTGTGGAAATGTGTGTTCAAAATGACAATCTGTTTGAAGAACCGATTGATAGCTAGTGACTCACCTTTATCCATAAGTTGAGTTCTCAACTTTGCACGATTTTGCTATCAGTTTCCCACAAAAGGTGTTAAATGGGAAATCTTACATGAACAGTTAACATATATAATTGATCACTAACAGACATTTCTTTTAACTATTTTAATACACTGTAAGGTACCTGATACTGTATTATAATAGCAGTATCACATCCCAGGTCCCAATTTTCACTGCTTAATGATTTTAATTGCTCGGATAATGACCAAAATAACTACATCCTATGATTCCTGCTACCTTATCTGTTTCCTAATCTATTCTTATAGTCAAGCTACAGTTTTAGATTTTAAAAACAATGAAGTTACATTGTAGCTTTTTAAAGCTCTCTTATTTTTAGCTTTAATTGAGACAAGGACTTTTTTTTTTTTTTTTTTTTTTTTTTTTTTTTTTGAGGATATAACAATTCCCTTTAAGATGAAAGGCTACTCTGTTTTTCTTCTCCATGAAAATAAAGAATCCAAGTTGAACCATGGCCAAAATGGCCAAAATAGTTTGTTTCCCGTGGTGTTTGTAGAAAGCATCACCCTATGACCCAAGCTTAAGGTTGGGTGATCTCTCTAAGGTCTAATTTATTTGTCAAAAGATGTTTTCATCACAAACGTACAAAGGCTAGATGTGAGTAGTACTGCTCAAATAAAACAAACCATCCACAGCGCTTTCTTAAGGAATAGCAATCGCTTATAAACACAAAAGGTTTGTTAAATTAAACAGTCTCCACATTACCAGTGAAACAATCTAGCACCAGCAGATAATAAAAAAACCCGTCTCTCTCCTTTAAACATACACACACATATACTCACATGCATACACATAAACGCATCAAGATATCCATGTATACATACATATACACACACAAAAATACACACATATGCCTATATATATGCATGTACACACATATTATATATATACATATATATGTATATATATATATATATATATATACTCACACACAAATCCACAAACATACCCATGCATGTATATATATATATACCTCTACAAACACATAGACACACATACACACTGCCTAAGCTATGTTCTATTATCAAGACCACAAACTTTGCTTCCATTGTGAAAAGACAGGAACAGCATGAGCTGCCAAATTGTCAAACGGACTTAAATTTAATGAAAACTCCTTAATTCGAAGTTTCATAACATCTGAATCCTTCAAATTTAAAGAAAACCATAATTTATTATAAAAATTAAGCTTTCCAATTTTAGTGAAACACATATTTTAAATACTCTGCAACCTCAAGTGGGTAATTTGAATTTTTTTATGTTACCCTCAATGGATGTTAGAATTTTGCTGCCATCTTCTTGCTTTTCAAAAATTCTATGTTTTTTTTTTTTTTTTTTTCTGACAGAACACTTGACCTAATGATAGGAAGGAGAAACAAGCATGTATAATTGATGGCGACTGATTTAAAATCCTCCCATTTGTTTTATGACTTCAATACTTTAGAATTAAAATATCGTTTAAAAGAAGAAGAGAGAAGGGACAATCATCAGTTCCTGTCCCCAGCAAGGGGGATGAGACTTCAGCACGATCCCTTTAAAGCCTTCCCAAAATTTTTAAAAATGAAAATCATTTACTCGGTAGGTTGTAACTGGCTTTGCTAAGCTGCAGTAATCCATCATGTGGATAAATATTTAGACAATATTTTAAATGTGTACAATGTTCTTGAGCGCATGCCACAGTTCCAGGCTGTCACGTAAACACAGTCTGATCAAAACCATTCTGCTCGCATAATAAAAGCCCGGCTAGAAACACGACTCTTCAGCCAATGAGAGAATGCAGACATTTAGGAAAACTGCTGCAGGACAAAGTGACCGCCACTGAAGTAAAGCATGCCAGTGTTGAGATCAGAAGGTCATTTTGTTAAAGTAGATGCCATCTAAATGATATTAGCTACTCCAAATAGATGCTATCACCGTTTTATTTTAATTACCACCAGTGAACAATGATGGCGCATCTATTTAATGAGCATCACTACACAGCTGAAAGGGTAATAAAGTGCCACAAGCCATCCTGATGACAGAGAGTAATTTCCAAGGCCTGCCTTTAAAGTAAAAGAAGGCAGGATATGTCAGAGTGTGGACGTTAACTCCAGATTTGTGGGTTCCTAGGGAACCAACAACATCTAAAAGGGCATATATTTTTATATGTACACTGACTACTTAGGGGATAGTATAGGGGAACTAATCCTATATTTAGTATTAGAAAAGTAGAAATGAATACTTAAGGCAATGTTTCCTAAATATTCACATGGCAACACATCCACAAACAGAATACTATACTTAAACACACAAAAAAACAACTTTGCAGGCTCTACTCTGCTCTGGCTGGGTACTAAAGAGACACCCCTGCTAGTGTATAGTATGTATGATATAGGTTTCAGGCCAGAAGAAAGTCAAATCAGTCATACAGATCAATTGAGTGTCATCAGTAGGGTAGAAACTTATTAATATGCCTAGCCATTATCATTTCAGTTTATAATCTTTAAAGCTGATTCCTAGTGGAGAATCTAAATACGGACTAAATGGTACTCACTGAACTCCTAAAATTTCCTAATTTTTAATTTTTTATGTTACCCTCAATGGATGTTAGAATTTTGCTGCCATATTCTTACCTCAACCGACAACGCACACAAAAGCCCTGGGTTTGATTCCCAGCATGCTATAAACCATTTCAGGTGTAGACCTGTGAAGCTCCTTGGAGGCAGGAGCAGAGGTGTGTGTCAAAGAGGCAAGGACATCCTCAGGTGAGTGTTGAGTTCGAGGCCAGTCTCAGCTACATGAGACCCTGCATCTCTTTTTCTCTCACATGCACACAAAAGCTATTGGGATTGCTAATACTTATGATATATTGATCAAGAAGCCTCAAATCATTTTTTTTTCTTGTACCAAGTTTTGCTGTATATTTAGCATTCCGTCATTTGATAAGAGGCAGACAAAAATCTGAGTTCAAATTCTGTTTGATCTACATAGAAAAAGCCATTCTCAAAATAATAAGAAGAAAACAAAAAGGAAAAGAAAGAAAATACAAAGAAGAAAAAAAAGAAAAGAAAAGAAAAGAAAAGAAAAGAAAAGAAAAAGTTATTTTCATTTGGCTTCACAGTGAAACTATAATAGATACTTTTCATTAGTGTGTATGGGAAAGTTAGGCTACTAATTCCATATCACATTGTTGGAAATAATTTATTTATACCAATTAATCTATTTTTGATCGTATCATAGGAGAATTGTGAAGGGAAAGTTATTTCCTTCTGATCAACAGAATGGAGTCTGCCCAAGCTAGAGACTTAAGGTGCATCTTGTGTTGGTCAATTGCTAAGGGACAACCCATGTTGAGTAAGTTCACCATAAGCCATGCTAACAATGTGAGAGGAGTAGTTATTCCTTAAGGGAAGACTTGCTTTTCCTTCCCAGAAACTCTGAGTGAAGTGTCTGCAGAGCAGGCTCCTTCAGCCCGCAGACTTTCCTCGCTGGCCTTTCTCCTTTTCACCTTTGTCTGGGTGTGCTCTCCTGGGCAGCCTGGGCTCCCACTCATTCTCAGAGTTACTACTTTTCATTCCCTTCTGCAGTCTGACTGCTTACAAAGGCCTTACCTTCTTCCTGTTGCCCATCTTTCTCCTTTGAGAGGCTGTGGAGATTTACAGTTTTTCTGCCCCAGGATTTTCTCTATAATTGTTTTCTTTTGTTCTTCTAAGAAAATGGAACTTGAGCTTTCTTCAGAGTATTTCGTTTAATTTTTGATTTGTTTATAAAATGTACTTCCCTGAGAGAGGACCTTAGTTTTTGGTATTAACACATAATATCCCGCGTGGAGCTACCCCAAAATTACTAGCAATAAAATTACTTAAAAATGGAGAAGAGATAATTAGGGAAGATAATAAATATAAATTACTATCTATTTTCATAATTTACTAAAATAAATAAATGAAAGTGTATATGGAAACAGCTTCTAAAGTTAATAATTGGATACTAGTGGACAGTATCTGCTGTATGGTCTTTTCTCTGAATAACGAATACATAAAAGAACGCATACTAGTTGGAGCACTGGTCAGAAGTACAGTTAGAATAAAAAGCAAAGAAAAACAAAGTCAATATTCATAAGAAGGGCCTTCAGTGTAAGAAGGAACTGCTACACCAATTAAGAATCATTACTTGCAAAATTCTGATGAAAAAAATTATAGCCTCAGAAAGCTATGGAAATGATAGAAAATACAATAAAATATAAATAAAATAAAAATACAGCAACAACAACAATGAAAATGGTAGCAACAACAATAATAATAGACTCCTATGGGTTCTGGTAGAGAGGACAAGAAAGGGTGACCGACAAAGGTGAGAAGAGAGCATCCAGATGCCAGAAAGGCACCAAGAGAAGATGTTACTATAGTGTCAAGCAAAAGGAACTTATAAGGACTGAAAACTAAATCTAGTTAAATGATATAAAAAAGATCAAACTGCCAAAGTGTTGAAAGAATTTATAATATTTGAAATAAAATAAGACTCAGGAATGCTAACTCTTACTAAATTATGTCAAAACTTTGATTCCTTTCAAAATTTGTACACAATTCACAATGTGTTATATTGTTGGGACATTGCCCTGAAAGCTTTTAAAATTTTAGTTGTTGTTGGCTGTTATGGAATTAGCTCTCTCCTTTTTTCCATGAAATTCAGGAATCAAATTAGGTTATCAGGCATGATGGCAAGCACCTTTACTGCTGAGTTCCTGCTCTGCCATGACAGGGGTTTCAATGTAGTTCAAATTGTGAGTATTTTTTTTTTTTTAATATGTGAAATTAAACTAGGCATAGTGGCACATGTTGTTAATCTCAGCAGCTAAGTGGCAGAGACAGAGAGGCAGAAATGCAGAGAGGCAGGGAGGCAGGGAGGCAGGGAGGCAGGGAGGCAGGGAGGTAGGGAGGTAGGGAGGCAGGGAGGCAGGGAGGCAGGAGGCAGAGAGGCAGAGAGGCAGAGAGACAGAGAGACAGAGAGACAGAGAGACAGAGAGACAGAGAGACAGAGAGATAGAGAGAAAGAGAGGCAGAGAGGCAGAGGGGCAGAGGAATCTCTGTGAGTTTGAAGGTGCCCTGGTCCACATAGTGAGTTCTAGAACAGCCAGGACAACACAGTTTTGAAAAAAAAAAAAAAAAAACTCAAAGAAACAAAGAAACAAAGCCTATGGGTGAAACAGACTCAGGCTCAGTGGTACTAAGACCCCTGGCCTCTGCTTACAAATTAACAGTTCTTGGAAAGACACAAGAATGTTGTTAGTACATAGCCTTCTTATCTACACTATGGAGGAAAAGCCTATTCACTTTATCCCCAAAGAAGCAGTGTGAGGGTGCTTGTGAAAACCCATGGAAGGACAAGGTTCAATCCTTATTACCTCCAACTCTGAATCAGCCACATTCTGCACTATTTCCCATAATAAGCTATACAAAAATTTTCACTATAGTACGTTAATGATGTGTGTCTCCAGCCCTTTCTACAAACTATATACACCTTAAACATTAACTGCAGTTTATACCACTAGAAGGCAAAAACTGAAAAAAAAAAAAATAGAAAGAAAATGTATTACAAAAATAAACTTACTAAAATCTGTTGAGTGAAAAAATATCAGGGAACCTATAGCATCGCCATGACATACGTTTTGAGATCTTTTTAAAAGAGTCTCTTGTTTAAGGATCTTAAACTCATAGAATAAAATATAGATCAAGTGAACTATGAAGTGTCTGGGTAGCTAATGTGCTTGCCTCCATGCATAATAACCTGAGTTTGATCCCCGAAATCCATAAGGAGAAGAGAGAGAACCAATTCCTGTCCGCTGTCCTTAAATCTCTACAGGAATACTGGCAAAAAACACCCAAACACAGAGAGAAATTGGGGGGGGTGAGTATCAATGTAATAATGTTTTATAAATACTGACTGAGAGTAGGCTAAAAATAATTCTCAATTCTCTCATTATCAGGTCCAATTTACACCAAATTCTCTACACTGGAAGATGTAAAGAACGTATCTGACATTGGTGGTAGGCAAGGTACTTGGTCCTGTGGAGGCTTGATGCCCCAGACAAGGGGGATGGTAGAGGGGTGAGGTGGGAGGGGGAGCCCCCTCTTAGAGGCAAAGGGGAGGAGGATGGGGTGAGGGTTCATGGAGGGAAGAACTGGAAGGGGGATGACATTTGAAATGTAAATACATAAAATGATTAGTGTTTTAAAACATATAGAAAAAAACATTTTTAAATATCATGGAATTTAATCAGTGATGTAGAATTTTTACAAAGCCAAATTTTTATGAATTTAAGGACTTCTTAATGATGCAACTCTCTTTAGCAGAGTAGAAATCGTCAGGCCAAAGCTAGATAGCCATCCGTGAAGCAGGATTTTGAACTGGATGACCTTTAAGATTCGTTCCAAACCCAGAGACTCCAGGACTCTGTGTGGATCAGGACTGTTTCAGGCAGTTGCCAAGTAACACGTCTTTTGTTTTCCCTGTCATACACAACAATGGCAATAACTATCATTTTTCTCAAATGCCATGACAAATTTATATCATAGTGGCAAATTGGCAATTAGTATCTCCCCAATTTTTCCCTTTTTGTAATATGCACAACCATCATAAAGATGGTCCCAGTTTTAAAGGTATATAAATAAAATCCACTTGATATATAGAAAAAATAATGTCAATGCCTTTCACGTTTTCTCCCTTCCAGATTTCAGCAATAATACAACACACTCACAATCTACCACTGCCTACACAAATTAATAAAGTGACTTGTTCATCTATGTATCCATTCCTATGAACATGTATTGACTCTGTATGCAGGCCAGTCTCCCAAGTTAAGAAAATACATGATGGGCCTAGAATCACTGTGGTTATACAAAAGGTAAGGTGAAAGAAAGACACTATAAAATCACTAAAATTCACTATCTAGTTTATATCCACCCCAAAGATATCTATCTGAATTACTTTCTCAAATCAATGAAATTGACCAAGTCTAAGAGAAACAAGATTTGTATACCCTGAATAACTGGCTATAAATTAAACATAAACCACCATTCGAAGTGGTACCCAGCACCTCAATATAAACACATATAACAAAGAAGTTTCTCACCATATAAAGAAAAGATTGTAATGAGATATGTGATTTCTTTACAAACCCATAGATACTCTAAGAGTATGTTTTCATCTTGATCCCAAGTGCAGGGTATGGGCCTACTTCGCACTGCCCACAGCAGGTGACCCTGAGGTTACTCAAGGTTTAGCAGGGGTGTGATTTTACCAGCTGCAGAGAGTTTCTACAAGTGTGATGTTTGCAATTCTGGGGACTTCTCAGAGGATATATAAGGACAAGAGCCCTAATAGAAGGAGCTGGTTGGCCAACGAAGAGTTGAGAGATGTTTGCTGTAGTGGGTTCTATTTTGTCCAGTAGTCATGAACAAAGAGATGAGGAGAAGGAATTAAATATCCTAACAGAGAAGATGAGGAGGTAATCTGACATTATGGTTGCCCCCTTCCTCTCTATCCTTTTGTTCTCCCCTACAAAGAGTTAGGAGGTTGGGAGGGTGGAAGAAGAAGGAAGAGAAGGGTGGAAGAAAAGGGAACCTACAAAGTACGAAAGACCTGCCACAAAGCTTTAGAAGTATAAAATATTTCATTATTACCTTAAGGCAGTGGTCCTCAAATAACAAAATGCTGGAACCCTTTCATTCAGTTTCTCATGCTGGGGTGAGCATCAATCCTAAAGTTAGTTCATTATTACTGCATAATAATAATTTTGCTACTCTTATGAACTATCGTCTAAATATGTGATATGCCAGATATCTGATACGTGACCCCATAGGGGCCATGACCCACAGGTTGAGAACTGCTGCCTTAGAAAGAACTCAAACCCCTCATATCAAAAGGTTTTGAAAACAAACACTCTAAATATTACTTGCATATACTCCCAATAATTCTTTCAAGGTAACAGAATTCCTTGAGTAAGAAAGTTTCAAGAGAGTGAAACCTGCTCCAAGTCGGCTGCTCCTTGATGGCTGAGGTGCTATTTCTACGCATTCCAAGTTTCCTGTGACATGATTAAAAGTTCTATGTCACTTAATTTTTTTTGTGTTTTATAATTAAAACTCAAATGCAGTGTGAAAAGGTAATCATTTTAACCTTTTGTGGTTAAAATTATATATGACCAAACTTATTTATACATATATATGTATATATGTGTATATATATATAAATGTTTCATTTTGTAAAATGAGGAACTTCAGAATACTATTTGTTAGCGTAAAATTCAAGATCTGACTAAAAGGTTTATTTAAAATTTTAAAATTTTTAAAATTTTAAAATTTTAATGCAGTAGGATGTTTCACATTCATGCTTTATACTAGCCGTTATGCTATTGCAATGGTAAAATTAAATTTCATAATTTAATTTTTTTTATTTCACCCCTTTGGGTAGGCCACTTGAAACTCAGATAGACCTCTTCATCTTGTGGAGTCCGGTCAGTGGTTCAAATCACGCCATCAAAGCCAGTGTGGACATTTCAAAGTGTTTTAAGAGGTTAAAAATAGAATTTCATTCATTTTTAGTCACTTAAGCATTCTTTCAGTTTAAGAGCTCTGTTGTGTTACACTCAGAGTAAATTTTGATTTTCAGGTAGAATTTGTAGCTTCTTCTTTATGACACTTCCTCTGTAAAAATACTGTGCAATATAAATCTCCAACATTGATAATATTTATAAATAAGCATGTTTTTTTCCAAAGAGAAAATAAGAATAAGCAACCTCAGATGCGGTAGCTTTGTAACATCTGAAAAAAGAATTTTCATTGGTATTGTAATATATTTTAGCATGTATTTATGGAATTCTACCTCTACAAAAAAAGATTATATTAACTTTTAATATCACAAAATAGTTTTATATTATTTATATTAATAGACTACAACATCTGAGATGTACAATGTGCCAAAATTTGAACACTTAAGGACGATAGAAAATGACGCTTATGTTAACTCTTGATACATGAAAACATCGTCCTACTCACTTTGCAACTACTGTTTAAAAACAGAACAGGAAAATAAGCTGAAACACAGGCCCATATGCAAGTGAGTCAAAGGCTTTATTTCACGGTTTGCTTAAATTGGTCCACTCTGGGAATTGTGAAAAGCTGAGTAAAACAGTCACTGATGTCACAGTCACTCTAACACAGTTGAGTTCCGTGAGCGACGAAAACCATTCCAATCATCTCGCCCCAACACAACTACTGCAGCTTACCCAATGGTCCTGGCCCTTACCTTTGGGCACATGGTAGTGATCAGACTTCCCTACTCTTGAAATCATGGAAGGCAATTTAGATTGCTTTACTAGTGGGATGCGAACAGCAAACTCTAGTGCCAGTAAGTGAGTCATTGCAATCTCTGCTGCGGCATCAAGATACAGCAAATGCTCTCACAGCCTACTATCAGCAGAAAAACTTAACCATCTGAACAGGATTCGCAACCTACTCCAAAAATAAACTGTTTTTGGAACAAACCAAATACCTTGACCAATACACGTGTGGTGGTTAGCTTCCGTTGCCAACCTGACAAGCATCAGTAATTGCCTGGAGAGATGCATTGCTGCACACAGACATACGCATGCACATGACTTAGCTCTTAGGTGTGCCTTGGTGGGACTATTGAGAGATCAATTGAAGTGGGAAGATCTTCTCTAAATGAGGGCAGCTCTATACCCAGACTATATTCCTGAGTTTTGCAGCAAATGGATGGAACTAGAAAATATCATCCTGAGTGAGGTAAATCAAACCCAAAAGAACAGCCATGGTATGCACACACTAGTGAGTGGATATTAGCCAAAAGAGAAAAAGAATGTAAGAGAGAGAGAGAGAGAGAGAGAGAGAGAGAGAGAGAGAGAGAGAGAGAGAGAACACAATAACCAAGATACAGTCCACAGAACTCAAAAAGGTCAACAAGCTGAAGGGCACAAGTCAGAACTCCTCAGTCCCACACAGCAGAGAGAAGAAAGTTATCACAAGTGGGGAGGGAGAGGAGGAGTTGGGAGGAAAAAAAACAAGGGTGGGAGGGGAGAGAGGTGAACCCGATCTGATATTGGGTGAGGGGAAAAAAAAACTGAAGATCTGAGGGCCAGCAGAAAGAATGGAAATAGACAACCTAGGGAGGTAGAAGGTTGGGGGACCCTCCAGTATGCACCAGAGACCTGGGGGGTGAGAGGGATCTTAGAATGCATGATAATAGGGAGAGAGAACTTAGAGAGCCCACCTCCAGCAGGAAGACAAGGCATAAAATGACAGAGGGGGTTGCCATCCCACAGTCAAAACTCTAATCCATATTTGTTCCTCTCTGAAGGAACTGCAGGGATGGAAATGGAGAGGAGCCTGAGGTAAAGAAGGTCCAGCCACAGGCCCAAAGTAGGATACAGCTCAAGGGGAGGTCCCAAGCCCTAACACTATTACTGAGTCCATGGAGCACTCACAAAAAGGGGCCTATCATGACTGCCCTCTGAAAGACTCAAGAAGCAGCTGAAAGAGTCAGATGCAGTTATTTGCACCCAACCAACGGACAGAAGCAGCTGACCCCTGTGGTTGAATTAGAGAAAGGCTGGAAGAAGCTGAGAAGGAGGGTGACCCTGTAGGAGGACCAGCAGTCTCGATTATCCTGTACCCCTGAGATCTCTCAAACACTGGACCACCAATCAGGCAGCATGCACCAGCTGATATGAGGCCCCCAGCACATATAAATAAGAGGACTGTCGGGTCTGGCTTCACTCAGAAGATGCACCTAACCTTCAAGAGGCTGAGGGCCCCAGAGTGTTTAGAGGTCTTTTTAGGTGGGTGGTGGGTGGTAGGGACATCCACATGAAGACAGTGGGTGGGGAGGAGTTATGAGATGTCGAACAGGTGGAGGGTAGGAGTGGGGTAATCTGGAGTCTAAAAATAGGGAAGTAAAATAAATAAATAAATAAATAAATAAATAAATAAATAAATAATAAATAGACAAAATAAAAATAAAAAAAACATTTGGACCATTTTTAAGTTATTTTGTTTGTACATATAAATCATAAGGGTCACAATTAACACTCTTCATTAAGGTAGACAATGTACAAATAAACAAACCAAAATTCACATTTGATGAGCTAAGATACATGGATACTGTGATCTCAAGGTAAAAACAAGAAAGCTTTCCCATATGAGGTTCACAAATGTCAGAAGGAAAATGGCTGCGATCTATGGACACCTCCATAATTGTGTAAGTGAAATATATTTCTAAGATTTTATGCATTTTAGTTTAATATATCAGGAACATTTTTTTGATGCTGGGAAAGAGAGTTTTTTTGGAGAGTTTGGTTCTTGATAATTCAACCACTCTATTCGGTGACCATGTGCCCTAAAATACTCCAGAAGCATAAATTGGTCCTGAAGAATTTTTTTAAATGACATAAAACTGGGTCGGGAAGGGCAGTGGATATGAACATAAAACTGGGTCGGGAAGGGCAGTGGATATGAACATAAAGCTGGGTCGGGAAGGGCAGTGGATATGAACATAAA